>NW_027271705.1:250000-814251 GCF_040938485.1 Diadema antillarum
ACTTTCCATCAGTTCAACATCAACCTCGACCTGCGTCTGACGGCCTTTTCTGATGTTTGCCTGGACGAAGCAGCACAGACCTGCGATTGAATAGGAGTAGAATGCTTTAATTTCCTGAGACTTAATTTTAGTCAATGTTAGTAATGATAATAAAATACCAAGTGACATCTCCTCACATATTTGAACACATTTGACATGCTATGATAACAGATAATAGGTTTTAAAACATTAAGAGAACTAAAATAAGTGAAATTAAGATATCGATTGGAGACATTGGTTATGCCTCTCCACTAGATGGACATCTCAGAGACCTTTCACTAAGAAGAAACTGCAAGTGTATACATTTAATCTGTTTATATTTGAAAAGAAACAATTACCTTCATAGTTCTTTCTAAATTGACATGATTGATGGTTTGTGCAAAATCATTCTTAGTCAGCGCACTTTATTACTTCAACGACATATATTATCAGAATACAAGAGAGACGCGACTATAACCTTTTCTTCTTTTGTTATCCCCTGCTCCTGCTCCCTGTGTTGATTAGCATTGACGATTCTATTACTTTTCTTTACTTTGATAAATGACGAGATTCGTTTCTATTTCTTTCTCAAACACCTACTGCGTTAAGAAATGTCATCAAATATATATGTTTCTACTACAACAAATTCTTTTTGAAAAAGAATGAATATGAATAAATGCTTTAACACGGAGAATATTCACTTTACATACGAATAGATCAATGATCCACGGTATAAAGACAAAGATCCTTTCACAATTAGTATTATGTTAGCATAAATTGATAGTAGTTTTTGGTCAGGGTTCTAACGAGGGATAACATGAATATTGTTGCTCCCACGACATTTCAATGAAATTCCTTCAATAGGTGGTCATCACCAGAGAGAACTCGGCACTCGTATGTAGTTTACTGTACTTACCACAAAGAAGAGCGAAGATGATGCAATATTTTCCTCCTAGAGCCATGGTGTAGAGGTGTTCTTTTACTGTTCTGTAAGTTTAGGCGAAGCGAGATGCTCTCAAGTTTGATCCCAACCTGAAGCTGCTAGTTGATGTCACTTAGTTAAACTCTAAATACCTCACTGAAGGTAGAACTTGAATCGAGAGACCAATCAGGATGTGGAATTCACAAGGAATGGTGAGTCTGATGACAAGTACCCAGCACGGTATCACTTATATACACTTTCAGGAAGGTTGAATCTCAGTCATCAAACCAATCAGAATGTAGAATTCATAAAGAATAGTTACACCTTTAAAAACGATGATATGGTTTCTCATATCGCGTGAGATAGCAAATACTTGGCAGCTTGGCAGTTGGTAAATTATCAACTCATTATGGTTTTATTTTGTCCAGGTAAGCACATTAGTTGCTCTTGCGTTTAACGGTGGAACCAATTCACAATAATTACACAGCGGTAGAGAGGGGTGGAAGTGGGATAATGCGAACTTTAATTGATTACCAGCATGTAGTTACGCACTGGTTAATAAGCCTTCAATATCTGACCTCCAACGATTCATCCTTGCTATGTGCACTGTATGTGTCATATTCAATCTCCTCACGCGGATCCATTTAGAAAGTCATTCATTACTCGGGCACGTTACACTTTCAGTAAAGCCATTCATAACAAGAGGTGGGTTCAACGCCATATGATTATCTCATTAAATATCTAGTCCTTGAGTCTTGTTAATGTTTCTTGCTTTAAAGATTACCAACAGCAAACAAACAGAAAGCCTCACCCAAAATAACGATTCTTCCCAGTTTTCCAGAGCCATCGAGATAAAGATTAAAGATGAAATTACGGTGAGATATGCATATTATGTACACACACATTTTCATTTGACCGAAACACTGATGCTATAAAATACTTTGTTAGTTTTGCAATATATCATCATTATCCATTTCATGAAAATGTAAAATGAAAAGAAATGTTAACTTATCCTTTTTGTTTACATGATATAGGCTATCTTTAAGACATTAATCTATCTCAAGGGATGAAGTCAAATGAAATTCGCATGAAAACATCAGCCCCCTCCTTTCGACAAAAAAAAAAGAACACGTCAAAGAAATGTTTTGTCGTATTTTTAAGGTTTTGAGAATCGTACGATATTCTCCAACAAGCTATAAGTTAAGAAACCAAACAGCTGCTCTTTGTATGACGAATGATCAACAACTGTTCATTTTAAGTTCATGTTGAAAAGGAGCAAGTGACATCGAAATCTTTTTCTGTCCATATACTTACAAATGTATGGTGACATGATGAATGCCCTTGAATTTTTCTGACATCCTATCAAATCAAGTAAGTTTTATTTTAATCTAATTGTTATGATTGTCATGACAACATCAGCCAACAGTTGTCAATGATGAGCAAAGCATGGAAATATGTAACATATAATCACGTTTAATTAGCGCTAATTAATCACCTGCGTTAGCCAGACAATCATTAAAACCCTGCCTTGAATCATAATCAGCGGATGTATAGCTCCCTGAACCTGACTTGAGAACAATGTAATAGGATTATTGCCAGAAAATGAATGGCCTGAAATCACTCTTGACGGGATAAATGCAGTCGGAAATTGCCGGATGCTTCCTTTAGGTGGATATTCCACGGGAAAATGTTATTCTACTTCCTTCTGATAGGATCACTCGCTGAACAAATGCCGTATTGCACTACCTTCGTTTGAGACTGGGTAAGTTCACTACTGTTCTCAATTGCTTACTTCATCATTACGTTTTTTTTACTGCACTTTTACTCATTCCTAAATACTTCATGGCTTTCTTTTCTTTTGATCGTAAAGACTTAGTTTTTTCTTTTATCAGTTCTGTTAGTAAGGAGGGTACCAAATCTTTGAAATGGTAAAATCCATTACACGTGGTGAAGATAATCAATCCATGTAGTCACTGGTAGCTGGAATATCTTGATATCTCATCCATAGACAGTATACGTTTAAGTAACATTTTAAAGGTTTACATCTGAAGAACATGCCAGAACAATTTCTTAGTATTTAGTTACAAAAACGTTTTAAAGAATGCAGAAGAGAAATAGAACTGTAGGGGGTACAGTGGCTGACTTTCTTGGTATTTATCACAGTAATCGAATGGTAAAAGGTACTCAAGCAGGTCAAACTGTTTTCATTGCCTAGTGTTAAACAGACAACTTTGAAATTTGATAGACGGTAACCATCTGCCAAAAAATTCTTTGATCGAAAATTTGTTACACTTTTGGAGATTTCTAAGAGATTTATTTATAAAAAATTTATAAGCAGGCAAATCATATTGCTGCTGTTTCAAGAGGGTTTTCCATAACTACATTTATTGGACAGCCAGAGATCTTATACGTTGGAACAACACAGTAAATGATAGTAGTTACTTTCTCATTGAAGTTGAAAGAGTACATCACTGATCAAACGTATTCTCTGCGCAACGCATTGATTCTAAACATCAGTATAATATTATCATATTCTGATCATCAGACACGAGCAAAGAAATATGTTCCGCAATTTTGTTTTTGTTACGGCTCTAATGTTCTGAAAACAAAGAGAAAAAAATATTATGATAATAGTATAAATTGAATGAGTTAACTGAACGACGATGTGCTGGGAATTGAACTGCAAGTGTGATGGCCTAGGTGACTAAAAGCCTGCCTAGTAAACTCGGGATCCATGGTTCTAATTCGGGCGGCGTGTTTTGTTTCGTTTCATGTTGTTTAGATTTGTTTTCAGGCAAGATACATGTACATATAACTGCGATATATGCAGTGGACAAATCTTATTAGAAGAAAAGTAGTTTGGCGCAATTGCAAGATCCCTTTTTTTTTTTTCTAGATGTGGCGATACAATGTGTTCAGACCCGAAAATCGAAATAATAGTAGACTCTAACTGAAATTTTAAAGTCACATTGTAATTGTCATGGAGATGACAATCCAATGTTGCAGCAAAATGGCACTGTTTTTTTTTTTTATGGCTACAATCATTGTTTGACATGCTAATCCCGATATAGTGCCCAAAGTTGCATTTCATACAGTCAAATTTTCTAGGCAGGGAGGTTATTTCATAACAATTTTCAAGTTTATAAACAACCAATGTTAAATTGAATTTGAATCTGATAATTTGAATGTAAAGCTTGACTTAAAGCACAATTGGATTTTGTCAACCAATCTTCTGATGACTATTTTAGTCGCAATATTCATGATAGTCGGTACATTTTGACAGACGGGGCTTTTGTTTTACGCTGTTTTTAAATTGTTTTCGTTAACATCATTTTTGGTTTCTTTTCGTAATTTCCACTTTTTCATATACTTTGATGTCAAGTAATGATGATGTATGCTTAAAGTAGTGTATACACACATACATAAAGATTGTGAAACAAAAACATATTAAAATGATGCTTATGATGAGATGCTAACGGAAAGAAAAAAAAAGAGGAAGAGAGGTACACTGGATTTCCTATGAAAGTATTCGTAGCATAGTTTTGGAAGCTGTCCAGCAGGAAGGCGAAATCATGAAAGAAACATTGTGGACTCACGGGCTCAAGTGACGTCTTAACGTGAATCACATGCTGTTACTTTTGGAACAGTCGTAAGCGATATGAATACAGTAAATAGTCTAAAGCTGTAATTCCTTCGCACACCTGCAGCCCTGCGTGTATTATTAATGTTTACATTGTCGATCCGACATGAAATTGGATTACAGCAATTCCAAATTTTCAATTTTCACCGGTTTCCGTTTGCTCTCCGTGAGACCTTACTGGCAAACATGATTGTTACAAGTTGTCAAACCGTTCAGAAGCAGCTGACAGAGTTGTTGAACTTGAACAGAACAGTGGGCACAACTGAGCAATATTTTAGTCTTGAGTGTGTGGCCAAAAACCTAGACCCAATAGTTGACATTTATGCACGCCTCGAGATATTCGACAGTCAAGACTTAAAACAAAAACGTAGAAATCTCGTTCACTTGTTTTGAGGATGGATCAGATTCAGAATCCATTGTATAATGAAAGCCCTGACAGGTGTCATGCCTGGGCATCAGTGGATGCTACAGAAATGAATTAGTAGATCCAATGCCAGATTAGTGTAGAAAGACAAACGTTGGGCAAGCTGTAGCCGTGTGGTTTAATTGCCGGTGACAAGCTTGTATATTCATGGCCATGACTACCTGCATGAATTGTTACTGGGAACATGTCTGCAGTTTGCAGCTTAAAAGAAATCATATAAAAGCAGCAGGAATTGACTTCAAATTTCAGTTCGGCTTACAAACCAGATCAAATAACCACTGCTCCCAATATTTGGACTGTCACTACTTGAGTGCATACATTGTCGACATCATGTCTTTATCTGGTCAATTTTCCGGAATGGTCTCCCTGCTCTTCGGTAAGTTATTTCAGTCTCACACCTTGACAGTATACTGATATAGAGTAAAAATAGTGGGGAAGTTAGTTACTCCGCAGGTTCGTTTATCCGAAAGTGAAATAAAGTTCGTTATGTAGAAGGTTTGCTAGTCTGAAAAGCAAAAATCCTGCATACCTAGATTGTAGATGCTTGTTAATCCGACCACTTATGGCATTATCCCGAAGGTTCGTAATTTCTAACTGTCTAAGGTCTGTTATTGCGAAAATGAAATAAGGTTCGTTATTCCAAAAGTTCATTCATCCCAAAATGAAATATGATTCGTTACTCAGAAGGCTCGTTTATCCGAAAATGAAAAAACAAAACAAAAACATGGTGGGCACGAACTAACCCTCGGAATAAGAAACCTTATTTCGTTTTCGGATTAACGAACCTTCGCTGTAACAAACCGGTTTTATCTTTTTTCCCCCATTTTCAGATTAATTCTAACGAACCTATGGAAGCACGAACTGTAACCAAAACAATACGGCCTTCTTTTCACTGATATTTTTTGCTTCCGTGCCCATTGCAAATTTATGTATACATAAAAGTGAAGTACAAATGATGCTCGGTCTTTCTTCGTGGAATCAGCCACAGACTTGCAACCATGATGCAGCTGCATCTCTAGCTAATGAACCTTTACTATTATCGACTTTAATGGGTTTGCCTATCAATGTGTTGACATGGCCAGAGTTTTCAATGAAATATTATAAAACTTTGTTTTAGACTACACTTTATTTTGAGTTTATTAGTGCAGCTTTATAGCCCAGACACATGACACTGAAGTCAAGGGAAATAACAAAGGTTTAAGTTACCGTCGTTTCAAAGTTGCAGTTTCACTTTATTCGAAGCGTTCTGTCAGCATATCAGGACTGCTGATTTGGTCACGTGACTGAGAGTGAAATCTTGTAACCAATATAAAGAAGCATATGGCATCCAATATGTGTACAACAAATACAACCAATAACATACTTGAAATTACGTTTAAAATTGACTTCTTCTGTCTTGGAGGGCATGGAAGGTCTTTAGTAATCGATAAATTTCAAACAGCATAATAGGGAGCACATTTCTGCCAAATGGTGAAAAAAAAGATGTGATCATGGCAGCCCAAGAAAGGCAACAAGAAGAGGTCATATTAACTGGAAGACTAACATTCAAATAGATCTTTGTTCATTTTAACTGTTTTTATATATCTGTTCTGATAATTCTCTGTAATCTCCCGGAGATGATGCTGCTGTTCTTCCTTTCATAAAGCCTGCTGGTGTGTTTCTGTAAATTCGTATAGCATTCTGTGGTTGATATCGCCAAATATTACTCGTATGAGCTGTTTAATTCTGTTCTTCATCTGACCGAATATAGTTCACAAAATTCCCTTGTGATTGCACATTATTTGATGACTTTCTGTGAGTTATGCCTACAGTATGAGCTACTTCTACAACAAAGAACATCTCAAAGAAATTAGCTGATACCGTCAATTTCAGTGGAGTCAAAACGCGTACTGCTAAAGATATTCTGAATTTGACGGGGTCCGAGATGTTCTCCCGGCAGAAAGTTGCCATGTTGAAGCCCTTTCGTATTGACATGACAGCATAGACCAAATTGGTAGGCGATCGCAACAGTGCAGTACGAAATGTTGGAATTTAAGCCACGTTTATCGTGTTAAGTTTTATATCGTGTGTGAAAACAAGGTAACTATATACCAGTATTGTCCTCTATTGGCCATCGATAGACGAATAATTACTCAATCATATCTCATGTCAGTCCGAGTTGTTTGGCCCCAAATTAAGTGACAGCGATAAAAAGGAACCCTTTTACATTACTTGAGCTTTGAAAGATATACTGGAGGTTTGTTTCTTCTACGCCTTGAAAGCGAGGCTCCGTGTGTATGACAACGTTTCGTTCGTTCTATGTCTATCTTTTACTTAATGGTGGATGTTCATCACTTTGCAGCCCTCTGTCTAGTGGCCAACGCGAGTCACGTGGCCAAGGCGGTCAAGCGGAATGTCGGAGCACCGCAGGAACAGAATATGTTTGACATGCCGTTTGCCCAGACGGGCCCCAGCCTGGACGGGAGCATCATGGACATGGACTCCAGCAGCTCCAGCGAGTCAGAGGAGATCGGATCCGTGGTCGACATGGACATGGACATTGACACAGACGGCAACGCGGCCGCGGGTGGAGCAGCAGCTGCTGGTGTCAACCCAGCAGGTAACCAGGTTGCAGGAAACACGTTCGGCCGGGTAGGCAACGCTCCGTCCACGTTTGGAAGGAACGCAGCAAACAAGCAGGACCAGGGACAGAACAAGCTGGGAAGGAAGTCGAGCTCGGGACAGGGAGTTGGCATTGCCTTTGCCGTGATCGGACTGGTCGGCGTGGCTGTCGCGGCGACTCTCTATGCTGTCAAGAAGTACAGGCAGCGAATCCCAGTAGTACAGGTCTAGAATCTGTCGTGATCGGGTGATGGTCGTTAAGCTGGCAAGCAAGATGGTTGGACAATGATTGATGACGGTGCTCGTTCTTTGGCATACGACTTCCATATCGTGTTATCACAGGCATTTTGCGTCAAATTTTGAATACCGTTGGTTATTCAACGCTTATCTTCAAACCAATGAAGGAAGCATCAGCTATTTGGTCATATTTATGTATAATTTGTTGAAATATTTATGACTCTAATTTGATTTTCTTTTTGCTCTTGTTCACATATCATGTTACGCGTATGTGTAAACGCGAAATATATTTTATATCAATAAATCTTCCAGTGGAAACTATTTTGTGAAAAGAAATTTGTCACACGTGTAATCGAAGATGTCATGTTACTATACACACCGAAATAGTCATACACTTCTGTCTCACTTTCACACTTAGCGTTGTGTGTGTGTGTGTGTGTGTGTGTGTGTGTGTGTGAATTGTGTTTGAATCAGTAACAATCTGGATTATGAACTATTGAAGAACAGAATGCAATGGAACAGGAAAGACAGGGGAAAAAGCTGTATGCGGGCAATAGGCCAGCTGGCTTAGAGTAAGAAGAGAGTTAGAGTCAGTCCCCAAACGGGATTCACATTCCCTGACACAGATAATTAGTCTCTACGTCAGAATGTGTGCACTTTGGATAAAACAATCACTCGTGCATAATACAGCGCATGTACGGTCTGAGTGTATTCAGAATCAATTTAAATTTAAATGCCTCTAAAAAAAAACCTTTTCATTTGGCTTTTAAATCTAAGAAACGGCTACACTTGACAGGTGGACATGCTTGCTTTATCAATTAGGTTTTCATCTCTTCAAGTTGTAAATTACAAGCTGTTAGCGTGTCTGTTAATTTTGTTCGGTATATCGACGAAGAACAATATCGGGAAGGAAGAGTAACGATTAGAGAGAGCCTGTTTTAGCCATAACAGTAACTATTTGGAAAAATACTTAACTTAAACGATAATTTTCTTTTTGTTTTGTTACGCTTCAAAATTAAATAATCGTCTTCATGTGACATTGAAGTAATTACAGGAAGGGTCTAACTGAATCTTAATTATCAAAATTTACTGCGTTAAGTCTTTGATTAACTCAATCCCCTTGATAGAAATCACAGATATTATAAATAGTAAACACTTCAAAGTAAGATGATTGGGGTGAAGAAAGCATTTTCTACCCGTTGAGGAATCCAAAATTTGATAAAGATTTTCCCATAAACAGTAGTGATAGAAAAATCCGTTCAATGAATGGTTTATGAGTACAGTGATATTTGTTCATTACCGGGTATCTTTCAATTTTAATTTTAGTTTAAAAGATTTTGTGTAACCCCTTTTCAACAATGCAATGTACAAACGAAAATACAACAATAACAAATATTTGGGATAATAAGACTTTCCAATGAAAATCAACTTTTACAAACAAATTCAGTGGATAATTCAGATACAAAATACATTAAATTGTTGCATCCTGATAGTGGCGGTATATGCTTTATTACATTTATACTGTGTTTCTTTACCCATTTTATTTGAACACATTATGTATAGGTCATTTCACACACACTCCAGCAAGCTTCAAAGAAATGTCCCTCCCATGATATCTACACAGACTCACATATCCAACGGTTCAACATATCTCTATTGAAAGTAGAATTCCACACTATGATAGTGTCACAGTGTGTTAAAACGTTGAGGTACCCATTCATCTAATTTAAGATTAAGCTGTTTGATCACCCAAAATGAAGTGCACCGTAGGAAATGGGATAACATAAAATCGTTTACTACTGTGATTCCGTGCATTTGAAGCATACATTATATCAATCAATGCAATAGCTCTCTATATATATGCTGGATGATTATAATCATCTTTGCGAGGCTGACTAACTCTTCATCCCACTGGTCAGTTAGTGACAGCTCGTACAATGGTGTTGAGTAACTATATGGTCTTATACTGTATGGTCTGTTATAGTAAACCAATTCCTGCATTATACGCTGATATTTTATCCACATATAGTTCAATTCAGTTCAAAGGTGAGTTTGAAGTTTCCCGAATGAATGTAACAAAATTAACTGCCTTTAGATCGCGACTCCGTAATCGGTGCTCGTCGAGAGTGGGAAAAACAACGAAGAGTTGAACTCGGGTCGCTTGGGAAGTTCGATGTCGAGGCGACAACAATGTCCTTCCCCGAGATGACGTTTAGTATACCCAGTATACCCGGGCTCAGTATACCCAGCTTCTAAGGCGAGATGGGCCTCGAACGCGTAGAGGAGAGGAGTCCTAGTACGGTGTCAGGCTTGACAGAGACACCCGAGGTGTCTTGACTCAGTGAATGGACGAGCGTCCAAACTACGCCCATATACGCCCAAAGCTTCGCCATAATAATCCTTAACAGCGCAGTTCAGCCTTGGAAACACCAGCTGAACTATGTACGTGGCGCCTTGTCATCTTGTATGACAGGGCGTGGCAACTTCGCTTTTTGGTCAGTTTGCCTAGAACATCGACAGCTAATTTTGACATTGAGTAAATGTTGACATTGACTATATTGACCGTAGCATTGACTGATAATGTTGACAGTCTGCCTATAAAATTGACTGCTAAACTGAATTGAACTGAACTGAACTAACGTGCACTCCCAGTTATCAATGTGTGCTGTGGGGTCTAGGTTGATTACCCCCCCCCCCCCCCGGCAATTACCCCAGACCCTTCGCCCTGACCCTAATCCTGATCCTGAACTTAATCTTAACCGTAACCCAAACTCTAACCCTAAACCTAACCCTAACCCTCTAATCTTTACTCTAGCCTTATCACTAACCAGTATTTAGCCGGGGGGGGGGGGGGGTAATTGCCTGATGCGGTGCTGAGAGCAGGAATAGCTGTAACTTACCTGTGAGGATTCCACCCACCTAACTCCCTAACTAATGAGTTCATATTCAGATCGATTAATAAATGAGAAATTGATTCCTGCTTAATTGAACATTGAACTATATTATATATAGGCCTATATATATATGTGACTCTGCACCTCAAAACAAACAAAAAGTCACCAGACATGAATTTTTAGTTAAGACCATATTCTGAAAGAGCAGACTTTGAGCTTTAAAATGATGTATAACTCAAATCAAATGGACTCTCCTAACCTATCTAAATATTGGAAAGAAAGCACAAACTCAGGAAAAGTGTGAACTGAGAAAAAAAAGGCTCTGAAGTACAGTGTCTATTCATGCGCTTAATCTTTACCAAACCGTGCTGGCTGTGCGATGAATGGGACAAAAAACAGGAAGTTAACCACCGGAGTATCAACAATGAAGAGATTATCAGATTAAACTGAAATTAAGCATGCCTCATTAACACATTCTGTCCATAAATAATCCCAACTTTCAAAGCAGTAGCCATATCCTTTCAAAAGTTATTAGAGTTGAAAGTGAAGAGTGTGGACAAGGTTTTTCAGAAATGAAAAAGGGATTCTAAAGACACACCTAATCGCACTATTCTACCAAAAATGTTCGAGTTAAACTGCTAAAAAACACACTTTCCTGCCCGTTTTATGATATCAAATTTTAGCATAATGTAAAAGAAGACCCGCTCTTTCAGAAAATATGAAAAAGTCAAGTTCGGCTAGGTTGACCCATTTCACTTATTTTCAGTCCTCACGCAAAATCAGTGTGTGCGACTTTATGTTCGTTTTGAGGTGCACGGTCATATATATATATATATATATATATATATATATAGTGTGTGTGTGTGTGTGTGTGTGTGTGTGTGTGTGTGTGTGTGGACTTTTACGGCGTCAAGTATTTTCACAAATCAGAGATATGATTAATCCCACATACATTCAGATCGAGAGAGATGATGATGTCATCACCAAATTCCCTATGAAACTGTAGAAAAGTCTTCATTTTTTAAGCATGAAAAAATAAAATAAATGTGTAAGATGTAGACTTCGCATAAAATTATCGTATTCACGCAAAGGGTCATGAAACCAAGCAACGATGACTTTTGGGGGAATGTTCCAGTTGCTGGAACTTGGACCAAAATATGATTTGGATATTTTTTGCTAACAAACAAGTGGGATATTGGATAAGTGATAACATCGTTGCGTTTTCCCATCCGCGTGTATTCAGAGAGAACAAGACTAGTGACAATATAAATCGCCATAACTTTTCTCTTCCTGTTCGTCCGATTATGTGTGTGTATAATCATATGCCTACGCACATATCATAATCCTAAATCTCTCTCGCCACACACTCAAGACAATACATAAGGTGTCTATGAGTGACTCTTATATTGTCAAACAAATTAAACGAAGGTTGTTGAAACATGAAGTTGCGAAGTCGACAACATAAATATTTATGCAAGCGATATTCATAAAATATACATATTAACTTTATTAAGTTTTAACTTGCTTCATACACTTCTGAATGGACAGAACAGGATCGCAAAAAAAAAATCGATAATGCATTGCATACTATATACATATGGCACCATATCAATAAGCAATCTTCATCGATTGTATCAACATCAACCTAAAGAGAAGCATCTTTGATTAAACAGATGAATACAAAAAGATAAGTGTTTTATAGAATGTGTGCTTGATAAAATTCGCTGTTTACCGCAATCAGTGATGATAATTTCTATAAGAAAATAATATCATATGGGCAGGAATGACTGATTGCGGCCGGACAAGGATCAACACATCTCAGAGCAAAAATTGCTGTGATCACGACTTGAAATGCGGTCCCCGATCAGCAGAATGTTCCCTCTTTAACACCCTAGGCATCAAACTTAATGAACTTTTTGACAATCAAACCAAGGTGAAGTTCGTTTCGCCTCCTGTCATTTTCGCAATTGATATTTAACATTTGATAATTTCAAGCAGCATTTGAATTGTAGCAGTCTTTAGTAATACTTTTTAGTTGCTAAGTTCGCATTCTATATTTTTCCTCACAGCGAAGATCTCAAAGATGGAAAGACGTATTTCTGTTTCCTACAGGTTAGCGACCAAGGGTAGACGATGTCTGTATTTCCTGACTGCGAAAACCGACGCTCCGACCACGAATCCAATCAGGGCAATGACGGCGACGGCGATGCCGGCACTTGACCCGGAAGAAGACGCAGCGGCCCCTGCACCACCTTTGCCATTTCCTACACCTTCCGCCATACCAGGACCTCCCATCATGGGTAATCTATCGCCCGCGTCATTACCGGTGTCACCGCCCACGTTAGGGGCTGGGTTAGCGGCCCCGACGACCACTGATGCGGCACCGTCACCGGCAGGTGGCGGGGCAGCTGACTCTTCGCTCGACGCCGATGCGGACGAGGAATCAGCCGGTTCGACGCTCTGGGCAAGGGGAGCATCGACCTGGGCTGCGGGTACGTTGAGTTGATTCCACAAATCTGCAGCAAACATCTTTGGGTTTGCCTGTGCTTCAAGGCAGCTCGCTACAAGGAAATGAATAAGATCTCAAGTTATGTAAATTGTACCAAATAACGAATTTCTTTTTCTCATTATCACGGAGGAGCCTGCACTCTACACTACGAAATTGGTATTCGCCTTGTGTATTCCTGAAAGGACTATCATGAAGTTTAGTCTGTTGACACTTGCTTTGTATTGGAGAAAAATGAATTATCATTTTTTAATGATTTACTATCATATAATTGCATCATGAAACAACTTCTGAGAGAAAGTAGGCCTAGTTGAGTAGGATTTGATGTCCTGCATGCTGCATTTTCAATTAGCTTAGATAATAGGTAATATATCTACCATGTTAAGCAAGTGAGAACATTTCGTCATCGAAAACATCAACATCTACGAAACATCCTTTGCTCCCGACCTAAGAATTGGTCACATAGCTGTGGCCTTCATGCGCGTAACAATTGACAGTTTTCTGTTTTATCTGTTGATTTAGTTTTATTTCTCTTTTCTGGCGGGGATAGTGAAAAGACATCTGTTCCGAATGTTGTTTCGAAATGGATGAAGTATACCCACAAATATGTTAAGGTTTGTTGCGAGATGTATGCCTGACATTACTTACAGTACTGCTGTACTTTGGCAAAAGGAAGCAAGAGACATACCATCCAAATTTGAGTTCTTGATGTTTTCATATAACAATTTACATAATGAACTCTTCTTCCAGGCCAAATTTCATGTAGAAACACTCATACTACTAAGAGATTATGTTAGATAAGACATCCTGATAGTCCATTGACCTCAGTGTAAATGACAGACACATTTTGCTCTTTTGTTTACGAGAAATGTCACTTTTGTCACTTGCTTCCTTTTGCCAAAGTAGAGCAGAATAGCCCAGGTCTTCTTTGGTTGTTGTTTTAAACTGAAAGTGGAATGTCAAATCCAAGACATTCCAGTGTGACGTTGTAATATTTCATTAACTTTACACGTAAAGAAACACGTCAAACTCAGAAAGAGCAGCTACTTACATCACCAACTTCGTGCAATTTCCCTTTGACAAAACATACTATTAAATAAGATGTTCTTTCATATGAACATTAAAAGAAATAAATGTCATGCATTTCGGATGATTTGCTGATTCCCCATTTTTTTTCTTTAATTCATGAAAATTTCATTTGAAAAAACAAAACATCAAAACAACAAAACAATACAAGCACATCAAACTTTCACAATTTTACAGTTCTCGTATTCATCGTAGACGTTAAACGCTGTGAAGGCCAACAGCAAAAATGAACGGATTTTTTTTTTTTTTTATAATGATTATCATTTTTTTTTAAACGTGAGAATCTGTAAAGACACGTATGGCTTGGGAGATAACGTAATCAACCAAAACTGAGGTAATTTAGATAGCGTTGAAATTGAGTGATGATAAAGATACACGAAGATAAAAAGAGCGAAAGCAGTATTTTCCTCACAATATCCTGCGTAATTCAAGCTAAGAGAATGAAATGATAGAGTTGTGTCAATTGTGATTGCATGTTGGGTTTTCTAGTTTTTCTGTCTTTTTATTTTTCTAATTAATCGATTCATTCGCATGCGAAATTATCATAAAGCGAGGAATATAGAGAGTGTCCTTCAGGCTAAAATACGCCTCAAAAGAAGATACAAGCTCACATCAAGACGCCTGACTATAGTAGGCCCTAATGGAGGGATACTTATGATGCAAAGAATTCAAAAGCTATTGTTACTTTCAAACGTCAAATGGAGAAACTTACCGAAAATGACTGCCACAAGGAGAAGGACTGATGCAAGTGGAGACATGGTGGGTCGAAGTGATGGGAACTTCTACTTCCAGAGTTCTGCTTCGAAAGCTTCGAAGAAAGGTGCTCGTCTTTCCAATAACGTTTAAAATGATGCACCCCAAGCGAACAGTTAGAGATTGGAGATTGAAGCAGAGAGTGCCTTCCTTAAATACCTAATAACGTAGTCCTCTCTTATTACAGATCAAGGGGAAGGAGTAGCGACCTTCAGACCTCAAGAACATTTGTGCGAGGAGCTAAGATCGCCAGCGACTTGATGGTCAGAGTTAATGAGGCAAAATTAACATTGCATTCACATGTCGCCACTAGCTGTACCGCATCCAAGGCCTGCGGCAGATGGCTTGAAGATGACATTGTCTTTGAAAATATTTTTGATGTCGTTGCCGTTGAATCTGACAGTTGATATCACAGTCCGCTCGCACCTGCATTCAAGTCTTCTCCAGTCAAAGCCATTGTATCTATACCTGCGAACCAGATTGTTCACCATAAGATTTTGCGTAGCGGTCACAGGCTTGGCTTTTGCCCAAATCGGCGGGGTATGAAACTTGAATGTCTAGTGACCAACTTGAGCGATGGTTATTGGTCAATGAAAGTTGCAAGCAATGAATTACGTAACAGCCTCTGCATCCTCGCGTTACAGTGGCTTAAAGGGGGAATTCCAGTGCAGATGAAAGTTACTCTGAAAAGAAGGAATAAAATTTTCTTAGCACAACCATGAAAATTTGATTAAAATCGGATGAAAAATACTGAAGTTATGACATTTTTGAAATTTCGCTAATTTTTTCAAGAAACAGTTCTTGAACAGTGCACAAGAATATTCAAATAGCGACGTGTTGATGTTATCTTCTCACAACTTGCCATAAAGTTTCAAATTTTTCATTCAAACGCAACTTGTCTCAAATCCTGATATATCTAACTGATCATTATTCTGATGTTATTCTACCAGGAATAACATCATGTGTGACACATATATAATAAGGACATTTAATTTTCGTCATTTTTTTTTTGTTTTTGTACACGACGATCAATGGAAAATAATTAGGTGACGACACCATCAGCTCCCTCATTTGCATAATTATTATTCATATCAGCTGTACGAGTTAAGCAGAAATAATCTATTAGTGAAACTTGACAATGTCATAACTTCCCAAATGTTTATCCGATTTTGATAAAATTTTGGTAAGATTTTACTTTTTATTCTCAGACTAACTCGACTGGAACTCCTCCGTGAGATTGAAGGGGTGGATGAGATCGAGGAGTTGATGAAATCAAGGGGTGAATGGGACGGAGGGGTTTGTTTGTTTGCTTCATTTCCATATGAGAAGATGGCTGGACAGCCCATATTCAGCTGCAATAGCTGGTCTTCCATGGGGTCCAGTTGGACGTAGGACGGGACCACTTCACCGGGTTAAACACCCTGAATGAGATGGAAGAGGGCGAATGACATGACCCAAGGGGCATGAAGTGGATGAGATGGAGGAGGTGGATGAGAAGGATAGGTGCATTGGAGGAGAGGGTAATATGGAGAAGGGTGAATGAGCTGAAGGAGGGATGAGGGTATGTCTAGATGAGATGACAGAGGGTGGATCGAGTGGTGGAGGGTGACTGGATGCAGGGGTTGATGAGATGATGGAGGAGGGTGGATGAGATGAAGGAGCGCTAGCGCGAAAGTTGATGAAATGGAGGGAATGGATGAGAAGGATGGGCGGATCGGAAGAGTATATATGATGTGAAGTAGGGGAATAAAATGAAGAAGGGTGAATGTGATGGCTGAGAATAGGCCTAGATGAGATGAAAGAGGGTAGATCCCACGGTTGAGGGTGACTGGAATGGAGGGATGGGGTGAATGAGATGGAAGAGGGTGGATGACATGGAGGGGGACGAACAAGCCGAGACTTCCCTTTCAAATCTCCCAATGTCCTCTTTACCCAATTCTATGTGGCATCATTGCTACGTGTTACTTAATTATTATTATTATTACTATCATTTATAGCGCGCTTTTCCCACAAGGCCCAAAGCGCTTACAATCAATTCAAAACATGTACGACAGTATGTATAATAATGGATAAATACAGCTACGAACTAGTTGCTACTGAAAAGATGTGTTTTCAAAGCTTTTTTTAACACACTGACTGACAATTGATTTTTAAGGCATGATTAAACACTGCCAGATATTACCTTGACTCTGCTAATCTTTGCTCTTACTTGTAAACCACTAACTATGTGCTTTACTATCAAGCTGTTGCATTGAAGCTAAAAAGCACGCAACACTTTGACATCGTGTTATGTTTCCACTCAACAGCTGCTCAAGCAACGACTAATAACCATGTAATAAAATTAATGATGTCACTATAATGTATATTCAAGCTAAAGTCTGTCTCTACAGTACGTAACGTATAAAGGTACAAAGAGTTTTGAATTGATAAACGATGTTATCATGTCGGTGAATTTTTGTTATTTCATACATTGTCAATTTCTCTCTTGGATAGTGATATTCATATGAAAACATCCATTTCTTGTTATCATTTACAACGTATTCTACACCCAGAAATGTTTGGTTGCTCTGAGTTGCCTATAGATCGTCTTTCCTTGACTAAGACAATCTCCGTGTATATGCCAAGAGTTCCTGCCACAATACACACATCCCAGCCAAACGTACACCTACACAGACGTTAAAGAGCGAATAATTATATCACATCACACAATAAGGCCAGAAGCTCGGTCATTAACGACGGAAATTTACAGATCCTATAATGCGATATGAATGCCACCACGTAATCATGAAAAATGTCTACGAGAAATTATTTTCCTCTTTCGTTGAAATGACGTCATATCTTGTTGGTAAACTGGATCTTAGAATTATCATTTTGTTGTTAAGTGTGGAGCTTTAATGACTCTTTACGTCTCAGCGCTTGTAAATATTTGGATTGCCTTCAAAATGCGTCATGTGTCATGACTGTGTTTGAGTAAAAAAATCAGAAGCAAATTGCCATAAATAAAAGTTGTTTGTTTGTGTGTGTGTGTGTGTGTGTGTGTGTGTATGTGTTGGTGTGAGTCTGTGTGTGTTTTCATATCTATTATGCTATATAGATCAGAACCTCAACGTTGCTGTCGGTGCGTTCAAAAACCAGTACTGCATATTGCCGTAACAGTATGCCTGTATTTTGTCAGCGAAAATGTCCTTAAAATTCTAACCTGTGTTCGATCTCTTTTCATGATAACGTGATAACTGAAAGACGGTATTCCGAAGAAGCCTGCCTTTATTGCAAATAATGTCTTAGTTCTGCTTGGGACAACCAAGTTAATGCATTCAATCGAATTTTTCATTACTCCCCTGATCGATTAACATCATGGCAACTTACAACAATCTCAAAAGAAATCGCATGGTATTGGAAACAGAATCTAGATGAATAATGGCCTGAGTTCAAGGTATAACTTTTTTGTTTACTGTACTTCCCGAGAAATCCTAATAACACCTAAAATGTGGAATACATTATGATAATACTCTTACTACTCAAATCCTTTAATAGTGGTACTAACCTGTGTGGTGGTGCTGAAGGAAGTCTTTGAGTAAGCTCGCCCATACCAGAGAGTGCTCTACAAGATTTCCACCTATCGGCAATAAGTGATTGCCTAATATTATAATCTGCAAGGAACAAACTCTCGCAAAAAGAGAACATAATTCAATAAATATGTCATTTAAATCATGGCGGAAAAGTTCCGACATATATCTTTAATTAACAATGACATCTGCTCCATACAACATGGATGAGCAATAATGTGTGTTTGTTGCTGTAATCTTTTCAATTCAATAATCAGTTATGAAATATGAAAAGTCAAGCCAAGGATACGCTCCTTTTCTCTAAACAAGACAGCACAGAAAACAGACGTAATAACGAATACAAAGACAGGCAATGCGCATGAAGATAACACAAACACTGTGAAGAGAGAGAAAAAAAACCCAGAGATACTGTAATAATTCATGATTACATTTACTATAAAAGAGTTCTATCAGAGTAGGAAATATGGCACATATTGACGGGGTTATTACGCACATGATTATCGGTATTCATGTATAGGCCTGGGAACATCCGTTCTTTCATTCGGGGTAGTTGTTTTATAATGTGTAAATTCTGCCTGCATTTAACTTCCGCCAAATGTCATTATAACGCGTCATCGGGCTCAGTGATCGAAGGTACAATAAGAAATAACAAGATACGAAAAGTATTGCCCGAAGTGGATTGCTGTGATTCCGTATATAGGTGGCTTACTATAAAAGACACGTTTACACCCTAAAGTAAACTTGGACTGGGATGGCGATACATGTACAATAATTCCTATCTTCTTTATATCTAAATTTGGCGATCAGTGTGAGGATATTCAGCCTGTTTCCTCCATGCCAAGTATAAACCACAAAGCGTATTACTATTGCCAGAACTGTAGTGTTGTTCGCGCTGAGCCATCGACACTAATTTGTTCCCAACGAAAAATTTTAATGATTTGATAATTTGTTTGATACACTGTACGTGCTTTATAGGTTATACTGCGCCCTCCCATTGGTGGAATTCTTGCGGCGAGTCGCATAAGGAGGACGTAGATTCGAATCCCGCCCGAGTATATGCCCGTGATTTTGATTTGTTTTTGTTATCATGCCTTCTACCAAACACTGATTAGGGTGTAATTATTACGTCAATGTAGGGCAATTTGTCAATCAGCTGCGATACTGTACGCCCTATACTGATAATAATGATAATACTAATGTATTGCATATATATGGCGCTTCATACTGGCGTTTCTAAGCAGCCACATCATCATGCATGCACAATCTGCATTCTGATTTTGTATTGTATGTTCCTACCATACGTCATCCGTTACACAAAGGAATACAAACACTCACTCACACACACACACACACACACACACACACACACACACACACATATACACACATCCCACACACATCCACACACACATCCAAACACACACATCCACACGCACACACACACACACACACACACACAAGAACATTGAAAGATATAAAATATCACGCAGTCTGAACGTGGCATCAGAATAATGAAAGTATAGTCAACTATAGAATTATCACTGAAGGTGATTAATACCCCGCCCCTAGTGTTGCTTTATAGTATGTGATGTCATGAGGGCAATGACGTTAATACCAAGTTTGTGCATTTGTCGAACTGGAAACAGAAAAATTTTAGTTTACTGTAGTCAGTACAATTACAGAGTTGACACTTAGTATAAAACTTACAGCAAATGGAAACATGCTTTCCCCCAGCATCACTACACTTAAAGACCATCATACACACCAAATTTGACCTTCATAGCTTGAATGGTTTATTTTGATACAGAAATGAGTGGTTACCATGGCAACATATTTTCCTTAAACTAACACATTGGTGTCTTGCAAAATTACACTTCTAGATCATGATACATACTAAATTTTACTTTAATTCCTTGAATGGTGGAAAAGTTATTCGATCTGCAAGGTTTTGGTAAAATTGTGGTTACTATGGCAACGGTTTGTGTGACAAACACAAAGATTATGTGTTCCACATCTATACCTCAGGGCCATAATGCCTTCCAAATTTGGTTTCAATTGCTTGAAAACCGTGGAAGAAGTTCACTCCACAGGATTGAAAAAAAAAAACATGCGGTTACCATGGCGACGCATTGTCCAATACAAATACAAAGGACATTTTGCAAAACTACACTTAAAGAGCATCGTAAACACCAAATTTCACCTTCATAGATTAAATGGTTCAATTTGATACAAAAATGAGTGATTACCAAGGCAACACATTTTTCTTTAACACATTAGTGTCTTGCATAACTACACCTCGGTTACCATGGCGACGCATTGTCCAATACAAATACAAAGGACATTTTGCAAAACTACACTTAAAGAGCATCGTAAACACCAAATTTCACCTTCATAGATTAAATGGTTCAATTTGATACAAAATGAGTGATTACCAAGGCAACACATTTTTCTTTAACACATTAGTGTCTTGCATAACTACACCTCCCGATCATCATACATACTAAATTTGACCTTAATTGCTTGAATGATGTGGAAGTTATTCAGTCCACAAGGTTATCACGGCAACGCTTTGTCCGACAAACACAAAAATTATGTGTTCCATATCTATGCCTCAAGGCCATAATGCCTACCAAATTTGATTTCAATTGCTTCAAAACCGTGGAAGTTGTTCACTCCACAAGATTTCGAAGAAAACATGCGGTTACCATGGCAACGCTTTGTCAAGTACAAACACGAAGAGTGTCTTGCATAACTACACCTATAGATCATCATAGATACCAATTTTAAAATTGATTGCTTAAATACTATGGAAGTTATTCAATCCACAAGGTTTTGGTAAAATTATGGTTACCATGGCAACGCATTGTCCGACAAACACAAAAAGCATGTCTTGCACATCTATACCTCAATATCATCATTTACCCTAAGTTTCATTTAAATTGCTTCAAAACTGTAGGAGGAGTTCGCGACGCAAGATTTTGCAACAGACCGACCGACCGACCGACCGACTGACCGACCGACCGACCGACCGCCCGACCGACCGCCCGACCAACATCGCGGTGATTCCTATATATATACCCCCTTCACACTATGTGTGGCGGGGGTATAACAATATTCTGTATTGGCAAACTGGGGAAAGAAGGACTTTTTTTTTTCACTGATTGACTCTTAAATCTTTCAAAGTTGGTCGACCTTAACAGCGCAGCTCTAGTCGTCCAACACAAGTTTATGTTCTAGAGAGATAGTGCTAGTTTAACATTCAGATTGTGATACATATTGGATGTAATGACTTTTGGTATTAGTAAAACGTGCACCTGTTATTTGAGTATGAGGACTGCTCAAGGGCTTCGTCAATGTCAACTATACATGACTGTAACACCAGCCGTAGTGACAACGACACAGCGAGACAAGTGTCGCGTGCATGAGCAGCTTGAGAGTGGATTACACGGCGGTTACTGCTTCTGTTTCAGACATGGTCAGATACTCATTACAAGAACGTAGGCCCTATCAGCTGCTGTAAAATAGCTTAACTCAATGGATAGAATATTGGTTATGCGTTTCTCACATTTTTTTTTTCACTTATGCATAATTACATTCGGAACATTTCGGGAAATAATGCTCCATATCCAACACTCCTTTCCTTTTATATGTAATTATAATTATAGGCCTATAGTTAAAAAGCTGGCTTAAACAGGTTAATGTGTCAGGTTTTGTACTATCATAGAAATTTCCATGCAATTATGAAAGACAGTAAATAGCATTGCAATTAAACAATGGCCAAAGCGACAGAAATCTCCCACAATATAACTTTCCTTGCATACTATCCTGCCCCCTTCACTGAAAGAAATTGGGGAAAATTATAGGAATGAGGAATATTAATTTGACAAGAGCTAAACGTGCACGGTTCATGTGGGTAAGTCCTTGCTCAAAATGCACCAATCAGGATGTATAACATTTCTTGCTTTCTTCTTGTATGTTCATGACAAGAAGAGTTACAAAACAAAACAAACCTCAACAGCCTTAATTTTTGTAGCTTTATTTTTTCTGCACACTCACTCTTTCAGCTTAAAAAGAGAAAAATTGTATTATTTTCTTTTTTCATATTCGGTCTCCTTTGTCTCTTATCGTAATAATTCACAATTTTAGCTGTAGATAGGTCCTATATACTTATCACTGTCTTCGAGAACACCGCTGCCTCATTCGTATTAATTACCGGCGTATTGACGACTTGGCCCTCTCGATTTAATCACCACTAAAGCTTCCCTTTCAGGTTTTTAGTCCAACTAATACGACAGGGAGTTGTGAGGTTTGAAGATGACACTATATTCCATTTAATATGCGAATATTATGATTATAAAGAAGGTGCGCATGTATGATGAGATAAAGATGCAACTATAGCAAAGATTAGATGATGGTGATGATAGTAACAATAACGATGATGATAGTAGGGATATGGATATGTAGGCCTACCCTAAGTAGGTATAAGAAGGATGCCTGTAGGGCCTAGACAACATTATTAACATAAATACATTAAACTCTGAAAACATCCGGGTCAGAACTGACCCGGAAAAGGGTCCGTTGGGGTCACACTCCTTTCCTCGTCAAAAATGACTTGGAATTTGGTCATAAGACCCGGAATGGGGTCACCCTGACCCAATTCATGACTCTGAATGTGGTCATATCTGACCCCATTCCATGTCATTTCTGACCCGGAATTGAGTGTGGCCCCAACAGACCCTTTCCCGGGTCAAACTGACCCGGATGTTTTTAGAGTGTTGATTTTTTATAACTATACCATCATCAAGAGGATCTCAGCGTTCCCTGCGACGTAGATAGTTTACCGTGGTTGTTTGTTTGTTTGTTTTTTGTCTAGCCTACTTATAAAGAAGGCTAGAGCATGCTGAGAAACATGGTGTTCTTGATGTACGTATCATAGCAGGGCCTAAAATAAGGAAAACGAGATTTGTGTCAATATATTCTACAGACGCGAAAAGTTACTGTGACCCCAATCACGCATCCTCCTGATTCTGTGCTTGAGAAATGCTGATGAGTAGTCGCGCACTCGGGCTTTAGAGGGCGCTTTTCCCGTCGACAGGGAGAAGACATTCATCACGTTATCTAAACAATCCCCTACGATGAAGTTGATCATTTTATACATGTGAACCTTCAAGAAACTTAGGCAGCAATATAGTAGGCCTGAATGCTAGTAAGAGAGACTTACAGAAAACATCGAGGGTGTATAGATATATGATCCATCACACCATCATGGTCTGTTCGGTGACACGACATTAATTTTATTTGCTCATGAGACAAATTGCTCGTTGCTCCGGTCTGTTTCTCCAACGACTTCTGGTTGGAGTTAAGTTGTGATTATGAGGTGTGGTTTAGTTTGATGACAGATTGTGAGGATTAGGATTAGGGTGAGGGTTAGAGGCCTAGGGGAGAGCGGGGAGAAGTTGGACATTATTTCGAGTTCGCCGATTTTCTTCTTTTCTTTTTATAGAAGAGATGATTACATTTCCTTTGGGGCTTGCATGAAGGTTCATATGGTATAGGTTACATAAAGAGCTATACACTGGGGGTGGCACTGTTCTCAATTTTCTGCAGTTAATGAAAAGAAAAAACCTTATTTTGGGGGAGAAGTTGACCCACCCGTGGGTAAAGTGGGACAACGGCAAGGGAAAAATGGGACGGTGTTGGTAAAGTGTGACATCCTGTAAGAATGTCGGAAATGTCAAAGTTGGAAGGCGTAATGAAACATTGGTATGAAAACAGTCAAACATGCTTTAAAATGATCTTTATTTCAACAAAACAAGTTTGAACATGATGTTTGAAAATCTGAACTGTTTTACATGTAATGCTGTTATGAGGGACAAATGGGACACGTTGTCTCAACTGTCCCTCACATGGCATATACATAGGTATGTACGACTGCTCAGTAACTATGCAGGCATTTGTCAAACACAAGTTATATTAGTTGCATATCAATAAGGCTCACCATCAGCTTTTTGGTGCCCTTAAAATCATGAATGCAAAGACAACAGGTTAAAGGGATCGTATAGTTTTGGTTGAGACTTAATTTCAGGTTTATAATTTTTTTTTTGTGAGATAATGAGAAACCTCTTATGAAATATGAAAGAGCATGTAATTCTATGAGGAATTCAACATTTAGTTGATGAAAATTGGTTTTGAAATGGCTGAGATGTCCAAAAAAGAGCGATTCTAATAAAGTGTGGGACCGTGCACACTTTATTACGATCGCTTTGTTTTACTTTGTTTTTGGATGTTTCAGTCATTCCAAACCCGATTTTCATCAAATAAACTTTGAATTCCTCTTAGAATGGTATGCTCTGTACTAGGACCTACATCATAAGTGTTTTCTTGGTATCTCGCAAAAACTTAAAAGCCCAATTCTCATCTCCACCACTGTACCATCCCTTTAATTAATCTGATTTCAAAAAAAAAATCATATTTTGGGGAAAGTTTTCAATAGCAATTTATACATACTTAGAATTTGCCGAACTGCATGGCTTTCTTAGTGTGATGTATGGTTGCTAGGGGTTTATTGTAGATATAAGCCAATCGCTGATTGGTTGAACAGTTTTTGATTCAGAGAAAGTGTCCCACCTGACCCGCGTGCCAACTCAGTAACTCACCCCGCTCTCCCCTATATGTTAGTATTTTTTGGGGTAGAATTTATGTTGGGCTTAGCGTGCAGTTCTGTTCTGTTCTTTCCTATAACTGTTCATAGCTATAATTTGCTATTGGGAGGTTTAATTCATTTGCCTTTTCAATAACACTGTTTTGACAGAAGGAGATATGGGCCCGTGAAGGCTTATTGTAATATAGGCCTAATCATTGAGAAACCACATTAATAGGTAATGCGAATGTGTTGAGATGTAGGCCCTACGTGAGACTGGTTCCATGACTTGTGTCTGCGACATGGAATATTGCTCCTTAATAGGTAGGCCTATAGGCCCTATATCAGCCAACCGCAGAGTTTTATGAAAAGGCACTTGGTGATACATGGGAAATACATAGGGTCTAACCGCTTGATTTTTTTTTATACCGGAGGTGGCACCAGAAAAAACAAAAAACAAAAACAAAACGTAATTAAGTTTATTGTTGTTGTTGTTTTTTGCTACCGCGGGTATTTTTTTTCTTTCTTTGCTATATATTATAGTTAGTTGAAGAAACCCGGAAGTGGAAGCAGAAAGTTGCGCTGAGGCCCTTTTTGTTTTTGTTTTGTTTTGTTTTCCCTTATTTATTTATTTATTTATCCGAAAGTGGCACCAGAAAAACTGCCCCCCCCCATCCCCGTTTAAAAACGTGGCACCGGCCTGCGTATGTAAAACTCCCAATAGCAAGCTCTTTCTTATAAAATGTAAAAGTATGTATCCACACATATATACACACACACGCACATGCACACACACCACAATAAAAACAGGCAAACTGTTTCGTAGCTTGGACTGCATTACACTTATGCATTATACACCTGACAACAGGGCAATTAAGAAAAAATGATGCTACAGTTGGAAGCATAATCACCATGCAATGTGACCTAGCCGGGGACTTTTAATCGTATTTTCAAAATATGGTTGCTACCTCATTTTTCCTCTTTTTTAATGTTTATTATTATAATGTTTATCTTGTAATCAAGTAATACAATACGTGAAACAAAATTTAATCCTCGGTTACAATAATGTTATAGTGCAGCCAAAATACAATGTAGGGCCTCCGCCGAGTTTTTCGTGGCACGCCACGATGCCCACATGCCATGAATACCATGCCATACCATAGAGCTGCATTAAACAGCTCTATGTGCCACCAACACACACTAGCAGGAAATGAGCGGCGCGCGTGCGCGCTTGGCTGGCTTACTAGTACTGTACTTTAGTATTTGAACTGTATTTGAATCTGATGAGACAGCTGCTCGCGGCCACCTCGTCTGCCACCTGCGCAGCGCTAGCGGCCGTCGCGCCACCGCCATCGGCACGCACATCTACTCGGAGTGTGGCGGCGTGCATGGCTCGTGGAAACCAGCAGCAGAGTTCGAGAAGACACCGTAATTTCGTCTCGTGTGAGCAAAGTTCGTGAATGTTTCATTGCAGTAGCAGGGACTGATCGATGATATGGACTGGCACTGAAACATAATGTTTGTACAGTAGCATTGGCTGGACTTTGTAGAGGTCACATAGACCTGCATATAAATTCAGCAGTAACTGGACTGGTTACACTACAGTGACAGTGTTCAGTTCTAACAGTGTACACTTTACAGTAACATACCACTCTATGCACTATGCTACTCTACCGGTAGGCAATGCTAGGTCTACCTGTCAGTGATGTAAATTTTAACGGCTAGTTCAGATTCACTCAGGACAGTCAGGTGTTATCATGCCGAAACCGAACTTTGCAAAGCTTCATAAAATATCCTCTTCGAACTCGGCAAAGAAGACTCATCAAGCCACTCTCTCCCGCTTTTTCTCACCGAAGTCAGCCGTCCGTGATGGCGTATCTACTCAGGAGAAAACTGCTGCTAAAGCTGAAGACGGTGACACTGTCAGAGAGCGGAATGTGAGTTCATGAGTTTATTCAAAACCACTGCAGTATTACGTATTGTACAGTACTAGTATTGTGTAGATCAATTATTTACAGTAACGTTATATGTACCTTGGTAATAATCAGTGCGGTGATGCTACCACTGCAGTAATCAAATCAGACAGTATACTAACTACTAGCAGCTACACACAATTGAAACGGTTACGTGTGATACTATTACTACTAGTCTATAAATTACTCTTTAAATTTAATACTACCACTATCTATGGAATATGGTAATCAGTGACACTACCACTGGCATTGCAGTACTCGTACTATGACGTGGTACAAATTAACTCACAGACATAGTCATACTGGGAAAGTGGAAATTTTCGCAGTAAATTATAGGGTCTACTAGTATTTAAATTTTCGTGCATTTTGCGCAACCAGAAGCTAGTGCAAAAATAAAAGCATGCAAATAATTTTTGCTTGCAAGCCATATGTTCCAGTACCGGTAGTTGATGTCTTGATTCCATGGAATTAAAAACATGCGAAACTTTTCTTACATGGCTGAGCACGAAAAAATTAGTCGCACGAAAATATCCGCTTTTACAGTACAACTACACTACAGCAATTAGATAGCACTATACTACATTTAAACACTTCAGTGATCATGAAATGTTTTTGATACAGCGGGGATATGTGAATGTCAAAGGTTGAATGAATATCTTGTCATCAGCTTGGGAATAATCAGCCAATTGAGGACAGGCAGATTTTTCTACAATTAACATGCATTTCCATAGACACTTGCCCGAGTGTACTGGGGACTCGTCCTCTATGGGTTAAATGTGTTTGTATTGGAGCACCTTTACCCTATGACTTGTAAGTTGTAGAAATACATCATTTTTGGCACTAAGTTGCAGGAGCAAATCAAATTTTACTGTAGTTTACTGTTGACAGGATGCATCACTAGTACATGGAACTGAAGCATGACTTTTGCGGAACTTTCACTTCTTTTAGAGCCTGGTGGTCAACTCCCCCTTTGGGAAACGTCCAAGGCCGTTGGAGAAGGATGAGGAGCACTCTACTCCAAAGCCTCCCAAGCAGCTTCGTCTTGATGGAACCATTCATGTGGAGTCTATGCTTATTTCAGGTCCATGAATACCCACAGCCTAATATAGATGGTTAATTGAATACATCGCAACATTCTGTGCTTGCATATGATAGCTATATGTACCACTTGTTTTTTCATCATTCATTAATCCAGAAGAGAATTGGAATATACTGTAAAGATACAAAAGATTTAAAGTCGCATACAGTCATTGGACATGATGCAAATATTTTAGCATGTACGCCATCTGTAGTAGGTTTTCCGGTACAATGTATAGCACAGATTGGGAAAATAACAAGTCTTGCCTATTTAACCTTCATGTACTGAAAGTTATCAAGTTGTTTTTGAACCTAAGCCAATAACACTTGAAATACGAAGCTTGTATGTGGAATGACTGATTGAGATGTATTGACATAGTATTGAAAAGAGGGAATGTGGTCAAAGCTGAGTTTAAATATTTCATTGTGGCAAATTTCATTTGTTTAAAGCTTTCTCATCTCTTTTTGGTTATTGTGTCTTTCCATTCTCCAGAGTCCCAGCCAGTGTCACTGTCTGGAAGCACACTAGCAAAACTCAACAAGTTCAGTTTGCCTAGCTCGTCAAAAGCTAGCCCTGACTCCTTTGAATGTGGAGATGCTGAGTCTTCTGGAGAGTCGAGGCATCAGAATTGCAATGACCCTGTGGTAGCCCCCTCTGTTAGTGAACCAGCAGTAGCATCAAGCTCTTTTTCTGTTCCATCCAAACCAGCCAGTGACTGCATTGTTTCAAAGAGTGTATTATCTCTAGAAACCAGGACTGATGGAGACGACTCCAGACAAACACAGAGCAGGAAGTCTGCCAAGCTGACTGAACTCAAGGACAAATTCAACTATGATACTGGCAGTCCGCCAAGCAGTTCTTCCAAACACTCCAGCGGGGGACCAGGCATTGGGAGTGTTAGGGCAAGGGGGAGAGCCCCTGGAGCAAAGTCCTCCCTCACTCCACTGGAGCAGCAGTTTGTGAAGATAAAAGAGAACTACCAAGATGCAGTCCTGTTTGTTGAGTGTGGCTACAGGTACCGGTTCTTTGGGGAGGATGCAGAGGTGATGCTATGATTCTTTCTATTAGATTTTGGGAAGAAATGGAGGACCATTGCTCTTCCTTCCTGTACTTTTATTATTATTATCATTTCTTTTTTTAAATCATGTTCTTGCTGCTGGCAAGATGCAAGTGTGAGTTGTAACTCTATACACAAGAACAGCTATGTTTAACTTTTAAAATCTCAGTTGATCTGACCATAAAGGTAGCAGATTACAATGAAATGATCACAAAGCAAAATGTTACAAGAGAAAAAAGAAGTGGTATATTTGTACATGTCAACACAGTGTAACTGGTT
Organism: Diadema antillarum; assembly: GCF_040938485.1. Taxonomy (NCBI): domain Eukaryota; kingdom Metazoa; phylum Echinodermata; class Echinoidea; order Diadematoida; family Diadematidae; genus Diadema; species Diadema antillarum. The sequence goes on from NW_027271705.1 coordinate 279,675, forward strand.
CATTCATAAAGCTTGCTTGTCATACGTTATTAAAGGACAAGTTCACCTTCATAAACATAAGGATTGAGAGAATGTAGCAATATTAGTAGAACACATCATTGAAAGTTTGAGGAAAATCGGACAATCTGTTCAAAAGTTATGAATTTTTGAAGTTTTTGTGCAGTAACCGCTGGATGAGAAGACTACTGCAGTGTGTGAATAACTTAGATGTCACACGCGTACAACAATACAAGGAAAATATAAAGAGAATTTCACAAAATTTCATCTTATGAAAAAAGTTCACATTCCCCCGGCTCGTTACCGACAAATGTTATGGGTAATATCATTCCCCCTGCCTTTAGAAAGAGCCAAATCAAGTGCTCTTTTATTATGTGAAAAAAGTGAAAATATGTTGAATTTTCTTTATATTTTCTTTATACTGTTGTACGCATATGACTCACAAGCTGTAGTAGTCTCCTCATCCAGCGGTTCCAACACAAAAATTTTAAAAATTCATAACTTTTGCATCGATTGTCCAATTTTCCTCAAACTTTCACTGATATGTTCTACTAACATTGTTGCATTCTCTCAGTCCTTATGTTGATGAAGGTGAACTTGTCCTTTAATGATATGGTAAGTGATGAATTGTTGGGGTCACTCTGAATTGTACAGGTGTAATGTATTGTGTTGTGAAAACATATAAATGTAATCATAACTGATATTAACCCTAGAAACAGTATTTGGTACATTGGTTCAAGACACTGATCATTGTGAATCAAACAGGAATATTTCCTGTGATTCATTATACCAAATAACTTCTCCACAGAAAACAATGATGCAAAGAGATTCAAGTTTCGTTTATTATCAGTCATTCTGTGTCTTGTTTTCTATAGATAGCAGCAAAGGAGCTGAACATATACTGCCACCTCGATCGTAACTTCATGACAGCAAGCATCCCGACTCATCGCCTCTTTGTGCACGTCAGGAGGCTGGTTGCCAAGGGATACAAGGTGGGCGTGGTCAAGCAGACTGAGACGGCAGCCCTGAAGGCGGCAGGAGACAATAGAAGTCAACCGTTTGAGAGGAAGCTTTCTGCCCTCTACACAAAATCCACGCTAATCGGAGAAGATATCCTTTTAAGATCCTAACTGTGGAGATGTCAAAATGTGTGTGTGTGTGTGTGTGCAGTGCACAGTTTAAAGAAATGACCTGTTTTCTTGCAGCATGGTTTGGCTTATTTTTGAAGATGTACAAGAATATGATATAAAGTGTAAAGCTACAGCTGTACATGATCATATCTTCCCATACTAATACTTTGTGAATGTAATATGACTGCGCTAATTATATTTTTTTTGTGTGTTGATTAGAAAATAGGGGTTTCAGATTTTTTTTTTTTAAGTGAAGAACAACATTAATCTTAATCTTATGATATTGGCTTGCCTGATGGAAACCCGAGTGTATTGCTGTAGAATTAGGACCCTCCTGCATGGGTTGTTAACAAGTGCAACAAGGTAGTTCAAGAAGGACCATACAAATTTTCCATCCCCTGAAAAAACAAACAAACAAACAAACAAGCAAACTTGATATCTATTATTACCGGCAAGTTGAATGATTTGACCCTCACAATTGCTTGCCATTCTTTACTAGGATTTATATAAAGCTCTGGCTGCTTGTGTTTACAAAATTGCTAAAGTATGCTCAGTGTTGTTAGTGTGTGAAAGTGTCCATGTAGAATTGTATTGAGTCTGCACATTTTACAGATACTTCAGTGGGTATTCTTGCAGTATGCCACAGTTCAGTAAGAAAGAGAGGAGTTGTCATCTGACAACTTTGCATTCCAATAGCCGTGCTTATGAGTCAATGAAAAACAGGAAATACATGTATGTACCTGACAGTGTAGTTTATTCTCTGGGGCCTGTATATTTGTGTCAAAGAACATACATTGATACAAAGTGTATGTGTATATCACTTGTTGCCTTGACAACGAACATCCACATCTTGAGCCATCCAGTCATGATTGTGACAGAGAGCTGGAGGAGTCCGCCTTCTCGTCCTCACCCACCAGCTATCTTCTCTGCCTGTGTGAAGTGGCCAAAGAGGGTGTGAAGAGTCCCAAATCTGATGGCGTGAAGTTTGGATTAGTGGTAAGAATATTGCGATGCATTTTGCCTTTTGCTATTCTGCAGGAATGGTATATGATTCCCAGCTCTTCTAAAACCCATTCAAATTTCAGTACCCTTTTGATACTAGTAACCCTTTTGTTCTCAGTATATCAGCACTCGCTTTCATTTTGCAGAACAGTTTCTATAACCCTTTCACCCCCAACTCTTTTGTACACCCATTCAAATTGCAGTACCCTTTTGATAACCCTTTCATTCTCAGAACCTCTTTACACCCTTTCATTTTACAGAACAGTTTTTATAACCCTTTCACTCCCAGCTCTTTTGTACACCCATTCAACTTACAGTACCCTTTTGATAACCCTTTCATTCTCAGAACCTCTTTACACCCTTTCATTTTACAGAACAGTTTTTATAACCCTTTCACTCCCAGCTCTTTTGTACACCCATTCAACTTACAGTACCCTTTTGATAACCCTTTCATTCTCAGAGCCTCTGTATACACACTTTGATTTTACAGAACAGTTTCTATAACCCTTTCACTCCCAGCTCTTTTGTCCTTTCATTCAAATTACAGTACCCTTTTGATAATCTTTTCATTCTCAGAACCTCTCTACACCCTTTTATTTTGCAGAACAGTTCTATAACCCTTTCATTCCAAGCTCTTTTGTACACCCATTCAAATAACAGTACCCTTTTGGTAACCCTCTCATTCTCAGAACCTATTAGCTTTCTTTCATGTTGCATAACAATTTCTATAACCCTTTCATTCCCAACTCCTTTATAGTCCCATTCAAATTACAGTACGCTTTTGTTAACCCTCTCATTCTCAGTGCCTCTGTACACTCTTTTATTTTGCCAAACATTTTGTATTTACCCTTTCATTCCCAGCTCTTTTGAGACCCATTCAAATTGCAGTACCCTTTTGGTAACCCTCTCATTCTCAGAGCCTCTGTACACCCTTTTATTTTACAGAACAGTTTCTATAACCCTTTCACTCCTGGCTCTTTTGTATCCCCATTTAAATAACAGTACCCCTTTGATAACCCTTTCATTATCAGAACTTCTCTACACCCTTTCATTTTACAGAACAGTTTCTATAACCCTTTCACTCCCAGCTCTTTTGTATCCCCATTCAAATTACAGTACCCTTTGATAACCCTTTCATTCTCAGAACCTCTTAGCACTCTTTCATGTTGCATAACAATTTCTATAACCCTTTCATTCCCAACTCCTTTATAGTCCCATTCAAACTATAGTACCCTTTTGTTAACCCTCTCATTCTCAGTTCCTCTGTACACTCTTTTATTTTGCCGAACATTTTGTATTTACCCTTTCATTCCCAGCTCTTTTGAGACCCATTCAAATTACAGTACCCTTTCGGTAACCCTCTCATTCTCAGAGCCTCTGTACACCCTTTTATTTTGCAGAACAGTGTCTATAACCCTTTCACTCCATGAAGCTCTTTTGTACACCCATATTACAGTACCCTTTTGAAAGCCCTTCCATTCTCAGAACCTCTCCACATTACAGAAGAGTTTCTATAACCCTTTCACTCCAAGCTCTTTTGTACACCTATTCAAATTACAGTACCCTTTCATTCTCAGTTCCTCTGTACACCCTTTTATTTTACAAAACAGTTTCTATAACCCTTTCACTCCTGGCTCTTTTGTATCCCCATTTAAATTACAGTACCCCTTTGATAACCCTTTCATTCTCAGAACCTCTCTACACCCTTTCATTTTACAGAACAGTTTGTATAACCCTTCCACTCCCAGCTCTGTTGTACACCCATTCAAATTACAGTACCCTTTTGGTTCCCCTCTCATTCTCAGAGCCTCTGTACTCCCTTTTATTTTGCAGAACAGTTCTGTAACCCTTTCACTCCAAGCTCTTTTGTATCCCCATTTCAATAACGGTACCCTTTTGATAACTCTTTCATTCTCAGAACCTCTCTACACCCTTTTTACAGAACAGTTTCTATAACCCTTTCAATCCTGGCTCTTTTGTATCGCCATTTAAATTACAGTACCCCTTTGATAACCCTTTCATTATCAGAACTTCTCTACACCCTTTCATTTTGCAAAACAGTTTCTATAACCCTTTCACTCCCAGCTCTTTTGTACACCCATTCAAATTACAGTACCCTTTTGGTTCCCTTCTCATTCTACAATACCCTTTTGATAACCCTTTCATTCTCAGTTCCTCTGTACACCCTTTCATTTTGCAGAACAGTTTCTATAACCCTTTCACTCTCAGCTCTTTTGTATCCCCATTCAAATTACAGTACCCTTTTGATATCCTTTCATTCTCAGAACCTCTTAGCACTCTTTCATTGTGCAGTAAAGTTTCAATAACCCTTTCATTCCCAGCTCTTTCACAGATCAATTCAAATTACAGTATCATTTCCATAACCCTTTCATTCTCAGTAGGCCTACGTCTCCACACCCTTTCAATTTGCAGAATTATTTTTATAACCCTTTCATTCCCAGCTATTTCACAGACCAATTCCAATTAAAGTACCCTTTTTATATTCCTTTTATCCCTTTCATTCAAGTAGCAGTACCATTTTGATAACCCTCTAATTCTCATTACCTCTCCACACCCCTTTCATTTTGCAGAACAGTTTCTATAACGCTTTCATTCCCAGCTCTTTCACAGACCAATTCAAAATAAAGTATCCTTTTTATAACCCTCCCATTCTTCGTACCTCTGTACACCATTTCATTTTGCAGAACAATTTCTATAACCCTTTCATTCCCAGCTCTTTCATAGACCCATTGAAATTCCAGTACACTTTTCATAACCCTTTCATTCTCAGTACCTCTGTGCACCATTTCATTTTGCAGAACAACTTCTATAGCCCATTCCTTCCCATCTTTTTGTATACCCCTTGAAATTACAGTATCCTCTTCATAATCCTTTCATTCTCATTAACTCTTCACACCCTTTCATTTTCCAGAACAGTTTCAATAACCCTTTTATTCCGAACTCTTCCATAGATGCATTCAAATTACAGTACACTTTTCATAACCCTTTAAGTCTCGGTACCTTTGTACGCTCTTTCTCTCTGCAGAACAATTTCTATAACCCTCTCATTCCCAGCTCTTTCATAGATCCGTTGAAATTACGGTACACTTTTCATAACCCTTTCATTCTCAGTACCTCTATACACCTTTCTTTCTGCAGAACAGTTTCTACAACCCTTTTATTCTCATTAGCTGTCGACACCCTTCCATTTTGCAGAACAGATTTTTAATAACCCTTCTATTCCCAGCTCTTCTGTAGACCCATTCATATTACAGTACCCTTTTGATAACCCTTTCATTCTTAGTACCTCTGTACACCCTTTCTTACTGCAGAACAATTTCTATAACTCTTTCATAGACCCATTGAATTCATAGACCCATTGAAATTACAGTACACTTTTCATAACCCTTTCATTCTCAGTACCTCTGTACACCATTTCATTTTGCAGAACAGTTTCTAAAATCCATTCCTTCCTACCTTTTTGTATACCCATTGAAATCACATTACCCTCTTCATAACCCTTTCAGTCTCATTAGCTGTCCACACCTTTTCATTTTGCAGAACAGTTTGTTAATAACCCTTGTATTCCCAGCTATTTTTTAGACCCATTGAAATTACAGTACACTTTTCATAACCCTTTCATTCTCGGTACCTCTGTACACCCTTTCTTTCTGCAGAATAATTTCTATAACCCTTTCATTCTCAGCTCTTTATTATACCCATTCAAGTTACAGTCCCCTTTTGATAACCCTTTCATTCTCATTACCTCTGTACACCCTTTCCTTTAGGAGAACAGTTTCTATAACCCTTTTATTCCCAGCTCTTTTATTCACCCATTGAAATTACACTACCCTTTTAATAACCCTTTTATTCTCAGTACCATACCTCAGCACATCCTTTCAGTTTGCAGAACAGTTTCTATAACCCTTTCATTCCCAGCTCTTTTGTATACCCATTCAAGTTACAGTCCCCTTTTGATAACCCTTTCATTCTCATTACCTCTGTACACCCTTTCATTTTGCAGAACAGTTTCTATTACCCTTTTATTCCCAGCTCTTTCATTCACCCATTCAAATTCCACTACCCTTTAAATAACCCTTGTGTTCTCAATACCTCTGTATACACTTTCATTTTGCAGAACAGTTTCTATAACCCTTTCATATTCAGCTCTTTATTATACCCATTCAAGTTACAGTCCCCTTTTGATAACCCTTTCATTCTCATTACCTCTGTACACCCTTTCCTTTAGAAGAACAGTTTCTATAACCCTTTTATTCCCAGCTCTTTTATTCACCCATTTAAATTACACTACCCTTTTAATAACCCTTTTATTCTCAGTACCATACCTCAGCACATCCTTTCAGTTTGCAGAACAGTTTCTATAGCCCTTTCATTCCCAGCTCTTTTGTATACCCATTCAAGTTACAGTCCCCTTTTGATAACCCTTTCATTCTCATTACCTCTGTACACCCTTTCCTTTTGGAGAACAGTTTCTATTACCCCTTTATTCCCAGCTCTTTTGTTCACCCATTCAAATTCCACTACCCTTTTAATAACCCTTGTGTTCTCAATACCTCTGTATACACTTTCATTTTGCAGAACAGTTTCTATAACCCTTTCATTCTGAGCTCTTTTGTAGACCCAATCAATTTACAGTACCCTTTTGACAACCCTTTCATTCTCAGTACCTCTGTACACCATTTCATTTTGCAGAACAATTTCTATAGCCCATTCCTTCCCATCTTTTTGTATACCCCTTGAAATTACAGTATCCTCTTCATAACCCTTTCATTCTCATTAACTCTTTACACCCTTTCATTTTGCAGAAGAATTTCTATAACCCTCTCATTCCCAGCTCTTTCATAGACCCATTGAAATTAGGGTACACTTTTCATGACCCTTTCATTCTCAGTACCTCTATACACCTTTCTTTCTGCAGAACAATTTCTACAACCCTCTCATTCCCAGCTCTTTCATAGACCCATTGAAATTACAGTACACTTTTCATAACCCTTTCATTCTCAGGAGGTCTGTACACCCTCTCTTTCTGCAGAACTATTTCTATAACCCTTTCATTCTCATTAGCTGTCGACACCCTTTCATTTTGCAGAACAGGTTTTTAATAACCCTTCTATTCCCAGCTCGTTCTTAGACCCATTGAAATTAGGGTACATTTTTCATAACCCTTTCATTCTAGGTACCTCTGTACACCCTTTCTTTCTGCAGAACAGTTTCTATAACCCTCTCATTCCCAGCTCTTTTATAGACCCATTGAAATTACAGTACACTTTTCATAACCCTTTCATTCTCAGGAGGTCTGTACACCCTCTCTTTCTGCAGAACTATTTCTATAACCCTTTCATTCTCATTAGCTGTCGACACCCTTTCATTTTGCAGAACAGGTTTTTAATAACCCTTCTATTCCCAGCTCGTTCTTAGACCCATTGAAATTAGGGTACATTTTTCATAACCCTTTCATTCTAGGTACCTCTGTACACCCTTTCTTTCTGCAGAACAGTTTCTATAACCCTCTCATTCCCAGCTCTTTTGTAGACCCAATCAATTTACAGTACCCTTTTCATAACCCTTTCATTCTCAGTACCTCTGTACACCATTTCATTTTTCAGAACAGTTTCTATAATCTATTCCTTCCTACCTTTTTGTATACCCATTGAAATCACATTACCCTCTTCATAACCCTTTCATTCTCATTAACTCTTCACACCCTTTCATTTTGCAGAAGAATTTCTATAACCCTCTCATTCCCAGCTCTTTCATAGACCCATTGAAATTACGGTACACTTTTCATGACCCTTTCATTCTCGGTACCTCTGTACACCCTTTCTTTCTGCAGAACAATTTCTATAACCCTCTCATTCCCAGCTCTTTCATAGACCCATTGAAATTACAGTACACTTTTCATAACCCTTTCATTCTCAGTACCTCTGTACACCATTTCATTTTTCAGAACAGTTTCTATAACCCATTCCTTCCTACCTTTTTGTATACCCATTGAAATCACATTACCCTCTTCATAACCCTTTCATTCTCATTAGCTGTCAACACCCTTTCATTTTGCAGAACAGTTTTTAATAACCCTTCTATTCCCAGCTCTTCTGTAGACCCATTCAAATTACAGTACCCTTTTGATAACCCTTTCATTCTCAGTACCTCTGTACATCCTCTCTTTCTGCAGAACAATTTCTATAACCCTTTCATTCCCAGCTCTTTTATAAACCCATTGAAATTACAGTATACTTTTCATAACCCTTTCACTCTCAGTACCTCTATACACCCTTTCTTTGTGCAGAACAATTTCTATAACCCTTTCATTCCCAGCTCTTTTTTAGACCCATTGAAATTACAGTACACTTTTCATAACCCTTTCATTCTCAGTAGGTCTGTACACCCTTTCTTTCTGCAGAACAATTTCTGTAACCCTTTCACTCCCAGCTCTTTTTTAGACCCATTGAAATTGCAGTACACTGTTCATAACCCTTTCATTCTCGGAACCTCTGTACACCCTTTCTTTCTGCAGAACAATTTCTATAACCCTTTCACTCCTGGCTCTTTTGAGACGCATTGAAATTACAGTACACTTTTCATAACCCTTTCATTCTCGGTCCCTCTGTACACCCTTTCTTTCTGCAGAACAATTTCTATAACCCTCTAATTCCCAGCTCTTTCATAGATGTATTGAAATTACAGTACACTTTTCATAACCCTTTCATTCTCAGTACCTCTGCACACCATTTCATTTTGCGGAACAGTTTCTAAAAACCCATTCCTTCCCAGCTTTTTTATTCACCCATTGAAATTACACTACCCTTTTGATAACCCTTTTATTCTCAGTACCTAAGCATATCCTTTCATTTTGCCAAACAGTTTCTATAGCCCTTTCATTTCCAAGCCTTTTGTATACCCATTCAAGTGACAGTCCCCTTTTCTTAACCCTTTCATTCTCATTACCTCTGTACACCCTTTCATTTTGCAGAACAGTTTCTATTACCCTTTTATTCCCAGCTCTTTTATTCACCCATTCAAATTCCACTACCCTTTTAATAACCCTTGTGTTCTCAATACATCTGTATACACTTTCATTTTGCAGAACAGTTTCTATAACCCTTTCATTCTGAGCTCTTTTGTAGACCCAACCAATTTACACTACCCTTTTGATAACCCTTTCATTCTCAGTACCTCTGTACACCATTTCATTTTGCAGAACAATTTCTATAGCTCATTCCTTCCCATCTTTTTGTATACCCCTTGAAATTACAGTATCCTCTTCATAACCCTTTCATTCTCATTAACTCTTCACACCCTTTCATTTTGCAGAAGAATGTCTATAACCCTCTCATTCCCAGCTCTTTCATAGACCCATTGAAATTAGGGTACACTTTTCATGACCCTTTCATTCTCGGTACCCCTGTACACCCTTTCTTTCTGCAGAACAATTTCTACAACCCTCTCATTCCCAGCTCTTTCATAGACCCATTGAAATTACAGTACACTTTTCATAACCCTTTCATTCTCAGTACCTCTGTACACCCTTTCATTTTTCAGAACAGTTTCTATAACCCATTCCTTCCTACCTTTTTGTATAACCATTGAAATTATATTACCCTCTTCATAACCCTTTCATTCTCATTAGCTCTCAACACCCTTTTATTTTGCAGAACAGTTTTTAATAACCCTTCTATTCCCAGCTCTTCTGTAGATCCATTCAAATTACAGTACCCTTTTGATAACCCTTTCATTCTCAGTACCTCTGTACATCCTCTCTTTCTGCAGAACAATTTCTATAACCCTTTCATTCCCAGCTCTTTTATAAACCCATTGAAATTACAGTATACTTTTCATAACCCTTTCATTCTCAGTACCTCTATACACCCTTTCTTTCTGCAGAACAATTTCTATAACCCTTTCATTCTCATTAGCTGTCGACACCCTTTCGTTTTGCAGAACAGTTTTTTAATAACCCTTCTATTCCCAGCTCTTCTGTAGACCCATTCATATAACAGTACCCTTTTGATAACCCTTTCATTCTCAGTACCTCTGTACACCCTTTCTTTCTGCAGAACAATTTCTGTAACCCTTTCATTCCCAGCTCTTTTTTAGACCCATTGAAATTACAGTACACTTTTCATAACCCTTTCATTCTCAGTAGGTCTGTACACCCTTTCTTTCTGCAGAACAATTTCTATAGCCCTTTCACTCCTGGCTCTTTTTCAGACCCATTGAAATTACAGTACACTTTTCATAACCCTTTCATTCTCGGTACCTCGGTACACCCATTCTTTCTGCAGAACAATTTCTATAACCCTCTAATTCCCAGCTCTTTCATAGACGTATTGAAATTACAGTACACTTTTCATAACCCTTTCATTCTCAGTACCTCTGCACACCATTTCATTTTGCGGAACAGTTTCTAAAACCCATTCCTTCCCAGCTTTTTGTATACCCATTGAAATCACATTACCCTCTTCATAACCCTTTCAGTCTCATTAGCTGTCCACACCCTTTCATTTTGCTGAATAATTTTTTAATAGCCCTTCTATTCCCAGCTCTTCTGTAGACCTATTCATATTACAGTATCCTTTTGATAACCCTTTCATTCTCGGTACTTCTGTACACCCTTTCTTTCTGCAGAACAATTTCTATAACCCTTTCTTTCCCAGCTCTTTTTTAGACCCATTGAAATTACAGTACACTTTTCATAACCCTTTCATTCTCAGTACCTCTGTACACCCTTTCTTTCTGCAGAATAATTTCTATAACCCTTTCATTCTCAGCTCTTTATTATACCCATTCAAGTTACAGTCCCCTTTTGATAACCCTTTCATTCTCATTACCTCTGTACCTCCTTTCCTTTAGGAGAACAGTTTCTATAACCCTTTTATTCCCAGCTCTTTTATTCACCCATTCAAATTACACTACCCTTTTAATAACCCTTTTATTCTCAGTACTGTACCTCAGCACATCCTTTCAGTTTGCAGAACAATTTCTATAGCCCATTCCTTCCCATCTTTTTGTATACCCCTTGAAATTACAGTATCCTCTTCATAACCCTTTCATTCTCATTAACTCTTCACACCCTTTCATTTTGCAGAAGAATGTCTATAACCCTCTCATTCCCAGCTCTTTCATAGACCCATTGAAATTAGGGTACACTTTTCATGACCCTTTCATTCTCGGTACCCCTGTACACCCTTTCTTTCTGCAGAACAATTTCTATAACCCTCTCATTCCCAGCTCTTTCATAGACCCATTGAAATTATAGTACACTTTTCATAACCCTTTCATTCTCAGTACCTCTGTACACCCTTTCATTTTTCAGAACAGTTTCTATAACCCATTCCTTCCTACCTTTTTGTATAACCATTGAAATTATTTTACCCTCTTCATAACCCTTTCATTATCATTAGCTCTCAACACCCTTTTATTTTGCAGAACAGTTTTTAATAACCCTTCTATTCCCAGCTCTTCTGTTGATCCATTCAAATTACAGTACCCTTTTCATAACCCTTTCATTCTCAGTACCTCTATACACCCTTTCTTTCTGCAGAACAATTTCTATAACCCTTTCATTCTCATTAGCTGTCGACACCCTTTCGTTTTGCAGAACAGTTTTTTAATAACCCTTCTATTCCCAGCTCTTCTGTAGACCCATTCATATAACAGTACCCTTTTGATAACCCTTTCATTCCCAGCTCTTTTTTAGACCCATTGAAGTTACAGTACACTTTTCATAACCCTTTCATTCTCAGTAGGTCTGTACACCCTTTCTTTCTGCAGAACAATTTCCATAGCCCTTTCACTCCTGGCTCTTTTTTAGACCCATTGAAATTACAGTACACTTTTCATAACCCTTTCATTCTCGGTACCTCTGTACACCCTTTCTTTCTGCAGAACAGTTTCTATAACCCTCTCATTCCCAGCTCTTTCATAGATCCATTGAAATTACAGTACACTTTTCATAACCCTTTCATTCTCAGTACCTCTGTACACCATTTCATTTTTCAGAACAGTTTCTATAACCCATTCCTTCCTACCTTTTTGTATACCCATTGAAATCACATTACCCTCTTCATAACCCTTTCATTCTCATTAGCTGTCAACACCCTTTCATTTTGCAGAACAGTTTTTAATAACCCTTCTATTCCCAGCTCTTCTGTAGACCCATTCAAATTACAGTTTACCCTTTTGATAACCCTTTCATTCTCAGTACCTCTATACACCCTTTCTTTCTGCAGAACAATTTCTATAACCCTTTCATTCCCAGCTCTTTTTAGACCCATTGAAATTACAGTACACTTTTTATAACCCTTTCATTCTCGGTACCTCTGTACACCCTTTCTTTCTGCAGAACAATTTCTATAACCCTTTCACTCCTGGCTCTTTTGAGACCCATTGAAATTACAGTTACACTTTTCATAACCCTTTCATTCTCGGTACCTCTGTACACCCTTTCTTTCTGCAGAACAATTTCCATAACCCTCTAATTCCCAGCTCTTTCATAGATGTATCTAAATTACAGTACACTTTTCATAACCCTTTCATTCTCAGTACCTCTGCACACCATTTCATTTTGCTCAACAGTTTCTAAAACCCATTCCTTCCCAGCTTTTTTATTCACCCATTCAAATTACACTACCCTTTTAATAACCCTTTTATTCTCATTACCTAAGCACACCCTTTCATTTTGCAGAACAGTTTCTATTACCCTTTTATTCCCAGCTCTTTTATTCACCCATTCAAATTACACTACCATTTTAATAACCCTTTTATTCTCAGTACTGTACCTCAGCACATCCTTTCAGTTTGCAGAACAGTTTCTATAGCCCTTTCATTCCCAGCTCTTTTGTATACTCATTCAAGTTACAGTCCCCTTTTGATAACCCTTTCATTCTCATTACTTCTGTACACCCTTTCCTTTTGGAGAACAGTTTCTATAACCCTTTTATTCACAGCTCTTTTATTCACCCATTGAAATTACACTACCCTTTTAATATTAAACCCTTTTATTCTCAGTACCTAAGCACATCCTTTCATTTTGCCGAACAGTTTCTATAGCCCTTTCATTCCCAAGCCTTTTGTATACCCATTCAAGTGACAGTCCCCTTTTGTTAACCCTTTCATTCTCATTACCTCTGTACACCCTTTCATTTTGCAGAACAGTTTCTATAACCCTTTTATTCACAGCTCTTTTATTCACCCATTGAAATTACACTACCCTTTTAATAACCCTTGTGTTCTCAATACCTCTGTGTACACTTTCATTTTGCCGAACAGTTTCTATAACCCTTTCATTCTGAGCTCTTTTGTAGACCCAATCAATTTACAGGACCCTTTTGATAACCTTTTCATTCTCAGTACCTCTGTACACCATTTCATTTTGCAGAACAATTTCTATAGCCCATTCCTTCCCATATTTTTGTATACCCCTTGAAATTACAGTATCCTCTTCATAACCTTTTCATTCTCATTAACTCTTCACACCCTTTCATTTTGCAGAAGAATTTCTATAACCCTCTCATTCCCAGCTCTTTCATAGACCCATTGAAATTACGGTACACTTTTCATGACCCTTTGATTCTCGGTACCCCTGTACCCCCTTTCTTTCTGCAGAACAGTTTCTATAACCCTCTCATTCCCAGCTCTTTCATAGACCCATTGAAATTACAGTACACTTTTCATAACCCTTTCATTCTCAGTACGTCTGTACACCATTTCATTTTTCAGAACAGTTTCTATAACCCATTCCTTCCTACCTTTTTGTATACCCATTGAAATCACATTACCCTCTTCATAACCCTTTCATTCTCATTAACTCTTCACACCCTTTCATTTTGCAGAAGAATTTCTATAACCCTCTCATTCCCAGCTCTTTCATAGACCCATTGAAATTACGGTACACTTTTCATGACCCTTTCATTCTCGGTACCCCTGTACACCCTTTCTTTCAGCAGAACAATTTCTATAACCCTCTCATTCCCAGCTCTTTCATAGACCCATTGAAATTACAGTACACTTTTCATAACCCTTTCATTCTCAGTACCTCTGTACACCATTTCATTTTTCAGAACAGTTTCTATAACCCATTCCTTTCTACCTTTTTGTATACCCATTGAAATCACATTACCCTCTTCATAACCCTTTCATTCTCATTAGCTGTCAACACCCTTTCATTTTGCAGAACAATTTCTATAACCCTTTCATTCCCAGCTCTTTTTTAGACCCATTAAAATTACAGTACACTTTTCATAACCCTTTCATTCTCAGTAGGTCTGTACACCCTTTCTTTCTACAGAACAATTTCTATAACCCTTTCACTCCCAGCTCTTTTTTAGACCCATTGAAATTACAGTACACTTTTCATAACCCTTTCATTCTCAGTACCTCTGTACACCCTTTCTTTCTGAAGAACAATTTCTATAACCCTTTCACTCCTGGCTCTTTTGAGACCCATTGAAATTACAGTACACTTTTCATAACCCTTTCATTCTCGGTACCTCTGTACACCCTTTCTTTCTGCAGAACAATTTCTATAACCCTCTAATTCCCAGCTCTTTCATAGATGTATTGAAATTACAATACACTTTTCATAACCCTTTCATTCTCAGTACCTCTGCACACCATTTCATTTTGCGGAACAGTTTCTAAAACCCATTCCTTCCCAGCTTTTTTATTCACCCATTCAAATTACACTACCCTTTTAATAACCCTTTTATTCTCAGTACCTAAGCACACCCTTTCATTTTGCAGAACAGTTTCTATTACCCTTTTATTCCCAGCTCTTTTATTCACCCATTCAAATTACACTACCCTTTTAATAACCCTTTTATTCTCAGTACTGTACCTCAGCACATCCTTTCAGTTTACAGAACAGTTTCTATAGCCCTTTCATTCCCAGCTCTTTTATACCCATTCAAGTTACAATCCCCTTTTGATAACCCTTTCATTCTCATTACTTCTGTACACCCTTTCCTTTTGGAGAACAGTTTCTATAACCCTTTTATTCACAGCTCTTTTATTCACCCATTCAAATTACACTACCCTTTTAATAACCCTTTTATTCTCAGTTCCTAAGCACATCCTTTCATTTTTGCCAAACAGTTTCTATAGCCCTTTCATTCCCAGCTCTTTTGTATACCCATTCAAGTTATAATCCCCTTTTGATAACCCTTTCATTCTCATTACTTCTGTACACCCTTTCCTTTTGGAGAACAGTTTCTATAACCCTTTTATTCACAGCTCTTTTATTCACCCATTCAAATTACACTACCCTTTTAATAACCCTGTCATTCTCAGTACCTCTGCACACCATTTCATTTTGCGGAACAGTTTCTAAAACCCATTCCTTCCCAGCTTTTTTATTCACCCATTCAAATTCCACTACCCTTTTAATAACCCTTGTGTTCTCAATACATCTGTATACACTTTCATTTTGCAGAACAGTTCATATAACCCTTTCATTCTGAGCTCTTTTGTAGACCCAACCAATTTACAGTACCCTTTTGATAACCCTTTCATTCTCAGTACCTCTGTACACCATTTCATTTTGCAGAACAATTTCTATAGCCCATTCCTTCCCATCTTTTTGTATACCCCTTGAAATTACAGTATCCTCTTCACAACCCTTTCATTCTCATTAACTCTTCACACCCTTTCATTTTGCAGAAGAATGTCTATAACCCTCTCATTCCCAGCTCTTTCATAGACCCATTGAAATTAGGGTAAACTTTTCATGACCCTTTCATTCTCAGTACCCCTGTACACCCTTTCTTTCTGCAGAACAATTTCTACAACCCTCTCATTCCCAGCTCTTTCATAGACCCATTGAAATTACAGTACACTCAGGGAGGTGGAAGAAAGATGGAGTGTGCTCTTTTGAGTTTCCTTTGAAGTCATGCGTGGCCCCGACAGCGTTTTTTTCCCCCTCCCGTAATCCCATTACTCACGCTCGGCGCACTGCAAGTCGTAAATCTTGTGGCGGAAACTCACGACGCGAAATGCATTGTGGTCGGGGAATAAAATGGCGTCCTACGGTGTGAGCACAGAACTCTATGTGTAAGCAGTGGTGTAAGCAGTGGTGGTGGTTCTGGCGATCGTGATTTTGACGGAGACGAGTTTGTTGAGGAGGAATTTCTTCTTTAGCAAATTCAAAATCACATTGACACAGCAACTTAACGAAATTTGATTTACAATTGAAACTGAAACTCAGAAAGTTAGTTGGGCCTTGGCTTGGAAATTGGAGGCCAAGGCAAAGGCAAGGCTCAGGACACTGTTTAATAGCGCAGCGTCACCTCCACTCCTCAGGTATGCTGCCTAGCAAAAGCATAACGTTAGTCCTAGCTAGTTAGTAGTAGACTCTAGTATTTCACAAACTAGAATCTAACCACTGTTAAACGTTAGATTCTACTAGCTCCAGAGGTGTACTCTACTACTTTTTAATTCAATTGTTTGTAACGTTAGCATGGGGTAGAGTCAAGCCGATTACCGGTATTTACCGATGAATGATCGAGGGAGAGTGAGGCGAAACGCTGTATACTAAGCTCTGTTTCCCCCCTAAAATATACTTACAGCATCATACATCTAGGCTTTTGTAGATATCATCTTTAATTCTCTACGGAAAATTATTACAATAAAGGCTGATATGTCTAATTTACACTTTTTAACACTCAACTTTCCATTCCAATATGTATTTACTAGTAACTCAAATTCACCGAAACAACGGAAGCGAACGCTGTCCCGACGCCTACGCGGCGGCCCTACAACAACCCGACGAGTACGCTGAAAAGCCCCAGCTCGCTCGGGTGCAGACGACAAAAATCCCGCTTCGGTCTCTATGAAGCACTACTTTTACACTCGAACTGTTTGAAAACACGCTCGAACACGCTCATGTAACTTATATTATTTTGAAGATAAAGGTCAGGCCTACCTCTCTAACTATAAAAAAAATGCGGAAATGTGCGGAATTTCTCATAATCGATACAGAAACAATATGATGACATCTCTAGCGCACAAAACTAACTGCTCAGTAACTCCGTCGTTTGTGTACCGATTTCGCTGGTTCAAACGGCAATCTCCTCAGCACAGTCTGCTGAACCAGCGAAAGGTATAGACATACCACGCTACCCAATTTTTGAGCCATAAGTTGTAGATTTCGAAGGGGGACGTCTTTCACTGAATGTAATAGACTGCCAAAATGTTGAATATGACGTCATTTTGTCGGTGCCACGCATCGCTTCAAAGCCCGATTTTTACGAGCGTGTGTTTATGGAAGGCCTGGAAAGGAGATCATGTTGCGTCACTCTAGTGCGCCGGAGGGTGATGGGTGGACCGATAAGGCCAGATTTTGACATATTTATCACAGAATGAGGGTTGGATTTCAAGACGTAATCGGTGTAAGACCACTTGATTTTTTTCTCTGAGGGAAGCTCTCAGAGTGCCATCTCCATCTTTCTTCCACCTCCCTGGTACACTTTTCATAACCCTTTCATTCTCAGTACCTCTGTACACCATTTCATTTTTCAGAACAGTTTCTATAACCCATTCCTTCCTACCTTTTTGTAGACCCATTCAAATTACAGTACCCTTTTGATAACCCTTTCATTCTCAGTACCTCTATACACCCTTTCTTTCTGCAGAACAATTTCTGTAACCCTTTCATTCCCAGCTCTTTTTAGACCCATTAAAATTACAGTACACTTTTTATAACCCTTTCATTCTCGGTACCTCTGTACACCCTTTCTTTCTGCAGAACAATTTCTATAACCCTTTCACTCCTGGCTCTTTTGAGACCCATTGAAATTACAGTTACACTTTTCATAACCCTTTCATTCTCGGTACCTCTGTACACCCTTTCTTTCTGCAGAACAATTTCTATAACCCTCTAATTCCCAGCTCTTTCATAGATGTATCTAAATTACAGTACACTTTTCATAACCCTTTCATTCTCAGTACCTCTGCACACCATTTCATTTTGCGGAACAGTTTCTAAAACCCATTCCTTCCCAGCTTTTTTATTCACCCATTCAAATTACACTACCCTTTTAATAACCCTTTTATTCTCATTACCTAAGCATACCCTTTCATTTTGCAGAACAGTTTCTATTACCCTTTTATTCCCAGCTCTTTTATTCACCCATTCAAATTACACTACCATTTTAATAACCCTTTTATTCTCAGTACTGTACCTCAGCACATCCTTTCAGTTTGCAGAACAGTTTCTATAGCCCTTTCATTCCCAGCTCTTTTGTATACTCATTCAAGTTACAGTCCCCTTTTGATAACCCTTTCATTCTCATTACTTCTGTACACCCTTTCCTTTAGGAGAACAGTTTCTATAACCCTTTTATTCCCAGCTCTTTTATTCACCCATTGAAATTACACTACCCTTTTAAAAACCCTTTTATTCTCAGTACCTAAGCACATCCTTTCATTTTGCCGAACAGTTTTTATAGCCCTTTCATTCCCAAGCCTTTTGTATACCCATTCAAGTGACAGTCCCCTTTTGTTAACCCTTTCATTCTCATTACCTCTGTACACCCTTTCATTTTGCAGAACAGTTTCTATAACCCTTTTATTCCCAGCTCTTTTATTCACCCATTGAAATTACACTACCCTTTTAATAACCCTTGTGTTCTCAATACCTCTGTATACACTTTTATTTTGCAGAACAGTTTCTATAACCCTTTCATTCTGAGCTCTTTTGTAGACCCAACCAATTTACAGTACCCTTTTGATAACCCTTTGATTCTCAGTACCTCTGTACACCATTTCATTTTGCAGAACAATTTCTATAGCCCATTCCTTCCCATATTTTTGTATACCCCTTGAAATTACAGTATCCTCTTCATAACCTTTTCATTCTCATTAACTCTTCACACCCTTTCATTTTGCAGAAGAATTTCTATAACCCTCTCATTCCCAGCTCTTTCATAGACCCATTGAAATTACGGTACACTTTTCATGACCCTTTGATTCTCGGTACCCCTGTACCCCCTTTCTTTCTGCAGAACAGTTTCTATAACCCTCTCATTCCCAGCTCTTTCATAGACCCATTGAAATTACAGTACACTTTTCATAACCCTTTCATTCTCAGTACGTCTGTACACCATTTCATTTTTCAGAACAGTTTCTATAACCCATTCCTTCCTACCTTTTTGTATACCCATTGAAATCACATTACCCTCTTCATAACCCTTTCATTCTCATTAACTCTTCACACCCTTTCATTTTGCAGAAGAATTTCTATAACCCTCTCATTCCCAGCTCTTTCATAGACCCATTGAAATTACGGTACACTTTTCATGACCCTTTCATTCTCGGTACCCCTGTACACCCTTTCTTTCTGCAGAACAATTTCTATAACCCTCTCATTCCCAGCTCTTTCATAGACCCATTGAAATTACGGTACACTTTTCATGACCCTTTCATTCTCGGTACCCCTGTACACCCTTTCTTTCTGCAGAACAATTTCTATAACCCTCTCATTCCCAGCTCTTTCATAGACCCATTGAAATTACAGTACACTTTTCATAACCCTTTCATTCTCAGTACCTCTGTACACCATTACATTTTTCAGAACAGTTTCTATAACCCATTCCTTCCTACCTTTTTGTATACCCATTGAAATCACATTACCCTCTTCATAACCCTTTCATTCTCATTAGCTGTCAACACCCTTTCATTTTGCAGAACAGTTTTTGATAACCCTTCTATTCCCAGCTCTTCTGTAGACCCATTCAAATTACAGTACCCTTTTGATAACCCTTTCATTCTCAGTACCTCTGTACATCCTCTCTTTCTGCAGAACAATTTCTATAATCCTTTCATTCCCAGCTCTTTTATAAACCCATTGAAATTACAGTATACTTTTCATAACCCTTTCACTCTCAGTACCTCTATACACCCTTTCTTTGTGCAGAACAATTTCTATAACCCTTTCATTCCCAGCTCTTTTTTAGACCCATTGAAATTACAGTACACTTTTCATAACCCTTTCATTCTCAGTAGGTCTGTACACCCTTTCTTTCTGCAGAACAATTTCTGTAACCCTTTCACTCCCAGCTCTTTTTTAGACCCATTGAAATTACAGTACACTGTTCATAACCCTTTCATTCTCGGAACCTCTGTACACCCTTTCTTTCTGCAGAACAATTTCTATAACCTTTCACTCCTGGCTCTTTTGAGACGCATTGAAATTACAGTACACTTTTCATAACCCTTTCATTCTCGGTACCTCTGTACACCCTTTCTTTCTGCAGAACAATTTCTATAACCCTCTAATTCCCAGCTCTTTCATAGATGTATTGAAATTACAGTACACTTTTCATAACCCTTTCATTCTCAGTACCTCTGCACACCATTTCATTTTGCGGAACAGTTTCTAAAACCCATTCCTTCCCAGCTTTTTTATTCACCCATTCAAATTACACTACCCTTTTGATAACCCTTTTATTCTCAGTACCTAAGCACACCCTTTCATTTTGCAGAACAGTTTCTATTACCCTTTTATTCCCAGCTCTTTTATTCACCCATTCAAATTACACTACCCTTTTAATAACCCTTTTATTCTCAGTACTGTACCTCAACACATCCTTTCAGTTTACAGAACAGTTTCTATAGCCCTTTCATTCCCAGCTCTTTTGTATACCCATTCAAGTTACAATCCCCTTTTGATAACCCTTTCATTCTCATTACTTCTGTACACCCTTTCCTTTTGGAGAACAGTTTCTATAACCCTTTTATTCACAGCTCTTTTATTCACCCATTGAAATTACACTACCCTTTTAATAACCCTTTTATTCTCAGTTCCTAAGCACATCCTTTCATTTTTGCCAAACAGTTTCTATAGCCCTTTCATTCCCAAGCCTTTTGTATACCCATTCAAGTGACAGTCTCCTTTTGTTAACCCTTTCATTCTCATTTCCTCTGTACACCCTTTCATTTTGCAGAACAGTTTCTATTACCCTTTTATTCCCAGCTCTTTTATTCACCCATTCAAATTCCACTACCCTTTTAATAACCCTTGTGTTCTCAATACATCTGTATACACTTTCATTTTGCAGAACAGTTTATATAACCCTTTCATTCTGAGCTCTTTTGTAGACCCAACCAATTTACAGTACCCTTTTGATAACCCTTTCATTCTCAGTACCTCTGTACACCATTTCATTTTGCAGAACAATTTCTATAGCCCATTCCTTCCCATCTTTTTGTATACCCCTTGAAATTACAGTATCCTCTTCACAACCCTTTCATTCTCATTAACTCTTCACACCCTTTCATTTTGCAGAAGAATGTCTATAACCCTCTCATTCCCAGCTCTTTCATAGACCCATTGAAATTAGGGTAAACTTTTCATGACCCTTTCATTCTCGGTACCCCTGTACACCCTTTCTTTCTGCAGAACAATTTCTACAACCCTCTCATTCCCAGCTCTTTCATAGACCCATTGAAATTACAGTACACTTTTCATAACCCTTTCATTCTCAGTACCTCTGTACACCCTTTCATTTTTCAGAACAGTTTCTATAACCCATTCCTTCCTACCTTTTTGTATAACCATTAAAATTACATTACCCTCCATGGCCTCTTCATAACCCTTTCATTCTCATTAGCTCTCAACACCCTTTTATTTTGCAGAACAGTTTTTAATAACCCTTCTATTCCCAGCTCTTCTGTAGATCCATTCAAATTACAGTACCCTTTTGATAACCCTTTCATTCTCAGTACCTCTGTACATCCTCTCTTTCTGCAGAACAATTTATATAACCCTTTCGTTCCCAGCTCTTTTATAAACCCATTGAAATTACAGTATACTTTTCATAACCCTTTCATTCTCAGTACCTCTATACACCCTTTCTTTCTGCAGAACAATTTCTATAACCCTTTCATTCTCATTAGCTGTCGACACCCTTTCGTTTTGCAGAACAGTTTTTAAATAACCCTTCTATTCCCAGCTCTTCTGTAGACCCATTCATATAGCAGTACCCTTTTGATAACCCTTTCATTCTCAGTACCTCTGCACACCATTTCATTTTGCGGAACAGTTTCTAAAACCCATTCCTTCCCAGCTTTTTATATACCCATTGAAATCACATTACCCTCTTCATAACCCTTTCAGTCTCATTAGCTGTCCACACCCTTTCATTTTGCTGAATAATTTTTTAATAGCCCTTCTATTCCCAGCTCTTCTGTAGACCTATTCATATTACAGTATCCTTTTGATAATCCTTTCATTCTCGGTACCTCTGTACACCCTTTCTTTCTGCAGAACAATTTCTATAACCCTTTCATTCCCAGCTCTTTTTTAGACCCATTGGAATTAAAGTACACTTTTCATAACCCTTTCATTCTCAGTACCTCTGTACACCCTTTCTTTCTGCAGAACAATTTCTATAACCCTCTAATTCCCAGCTCTTTGTTCAGAACAGTTTTTTGATAACCCTTGCATTCCCAGCTCTTTTTTAGACCCATCTAAATTACAGTACACTCTTCATAACCCTTTCATTCTCAGTACCTCTGTACACCCTTTCTTTCTGCAGAATAATTTCTATAACCCTTTCATTCTCAGCTCTTTATTATACCCATTCAAGTTACAGTCCCCTTTTGATAACCCTTTCATTCTCATTACCTCTGTACACCCTTTCCTTTAGGAGAACAGTTTCTATAACCCTTTTATTCCCAGCTTTTTTATTCACCCATTCAAATTACACTACCCTTTTCATAACCTTTTTATTCTCAGTACTGTACCTCAGCACATCCTTTCAGTTTGCAGAACAGTTTCTATAGCCCTTTCATTCCCAGCTCTTTTGTACCCATTCAAGTTACAGTCCCCTTTTGATAACCCTTTCATTCTCATTACCTCTGTACACCCTTTCCTTTAGGAGAACAGTTTCTATAACCCTTTTATTCCCAGCTCTTTTATTCACCCATTCAAATTACACTACCCTTTTAATAACCCTTTTATTCTCAGTACTGTACCTCAGCACATCCTTTCAGTTTGCAGAACAGTTTCTATAGCCCTTTCATTCCCAGCTCTTTTGTATACCCATTCAAGTTACAGTCCCCTTTTGATAACCCTTTCATTCTCATTACCTCTGTACACCCTTTCCTTTTGGAGAACAGTTTCTACAACCCTTTTATTCCCAGCTCTTTTATTTACCCATTGAAATTACACTACCCTTTTAATAACCCTTTTATTCTCAGTACCTAAGCACATCCTTTCATTTTGCCGAACAGTTTCTATAGCCCTTTCATTCCCAAGCCTTTTGTATACCCATTCAAGTTACAGTCCCCTTTTGTTAACCCTTTCATTCTCATTACCTCTGTATACCCTTTCATTTTGCAGAACAGTTTCTATTACCCTTTTATTCCCAGCTCTTTTATTCACTCATTCAAATTCCACTACCCTTTTAATAACCCTTGTGTTCTCAATACCTCTGTATGCACTTTCATTTTGCAGAACAGTTTCTATCACCCTTTCATTCTGAGCTCTTTTGTAGACCCAATCAATTTACAGTACCCTTTTGATAACCCTTTCATTCTCAGTACCTCTGTTCACCATTTCATTTTGCAGAACAATTTCTATAGCCCATTCCTTCCCATCTTTTTGTATACCCCTTGAAATTACAGTATCCTCTTCATGACCCTTTCATTCTCATTAACTCTTCACCTCTTCTGTACCTCAGCACATCCTTTCAGTTTGCAGAACAGTTTCTATAGCCCTTTCATTCCCAGCTCTTTTGTATACCCATTCAAGTTACAGTCCACTTTTGATAACCCTTTCATTCTCATAACTTCTGTACACCCTTTCCTTTCGGAGAAAAGTTTCTATAACCCTTTTATTCCCAGCTCTTTTATTCACCCATTGAAATTACACTGCTCTTTTAATAACCCTTTTATTCTCAGTACCTAAGCACATCCTTTCATTTTGCCGAACAGTTTCTATAGCCCTTTCATTCCCAAGCCTTTTGTATACCCATTCAAGTGACAGTCCCCTTTTGTTAACCCTTTCATTCTCATTACCTCTGTACACCCTTTCATTTTGCAGAACAGTTTCTATAACCCTTTTATTCCCAGCTCTTTTATTCACCCATTGAAATTCCACTACCCTTTTAATGACCCTTGTGTTCTCAATACATCTGTGTACACTTTCATTTTGCAGAACAGTTTCTATAACCCTTTCATTCTCAGTAGGTCTGTACACCCTTTCTTTCTGCAGAACAATTTCTGTAACCCTTTCACTCCCAGCTCTTTTATTTACCAATTGAAATTACGCTACCCTTTTAATAACCCTTTTATTCTCAGTACCTCTGCACACCATTTCATTTTGCGGAACAGTTTCTAAAACCCATTCCTTCCCAGCTTTTTTATTCACCCATTCAAATTACACTACCCTTTTAATAACCCTTTTATTCTCATTACCTAAGCACACCCTTTCATTTTGCAGAACAGTTTCTATTACCCTTTTATTCCCAGCTCTTTTATTCACCCATTCAAATTACACTACCATTTTAATAACCCTTTTATTCTCAGTACTGTACCTCAGCACATCCTGTCAGTTTGCAGAACAGTTTCTATAGCCCTTTCATTCCCAGCTCTTTTGTATACCCATTCAAGTTACAGTCCACTTTTGATAACCCTTTCATTCTCATAACTTCTGTACACCCTCTCCTTTCGGAGAACAGTTTCTGTAACCCTTTTATTCCCAGCTCTTTTATTCACCCATTGAAATTACACTGCTCTTTTAATAACCCTTTTATTCTCAGTACCTAAGCACATCCTTTCATTTTGCCGAACAGTTTCTATAGCCCTTTCATTCCCAAGCCTTTTGTATACCCATTCAAGTGACAGTCCCCTTTTGTTAACCCTTTCATTCTCATTACCTCTGTACACCCTTTCACTTTGCAGAACAGTTTCTATAACCCTCTCATTCCCAGCTCTTTCATAGACCCATTGAAATTACGGTACACTTTTCATGACCCTTTCACTCTCAGTACCTCTATACACCCTTTCTTTGTGCAGAACAATTTCTATAACCCTTTCATTCCCAGCTCTTTTTTAGACCCATTGAAATTACAGTACACTTTTCATAACCCTTTCATTCTCAGTTGGTCTGTACACCCTTTCTTTCTGCAGAACAATTTCTGTAACCCTTTCACTCCCAGCTCTTTTATTTACCCATTGAAATTACACTACCCTTTTAATAACCCTTTTATTCTCAGTACCTAAGCACATCCTTTCATTTTGCTGAACAGTTTCTATAGCCCTTTCATTCCCAAGCCTTTTGTATACCCATTCAAGTGACAGTCCCCTTTTGTTAACCCTTTCATTCTCATTACCTCTGTATACCCTTTCATTTTGCAGAACAGTTTCTATTACCTTTTTATTCCCAGCTCTTTTATTCACTCATTCAAATTCCACTACCCTTTTAATAACCCTTGTGTTCTCAATACCTCTGTATGCACTTTCATTTTGCAGAACAGTTTCTATAACCCTTTCATTCTGAGCTCTTTTGTAGACCCAATCAATTTACAGTACCCTTTTGATAACCCTTTCATTCTCAGTACCTCTGTTCACCATTTCATTTTGCAGAACAATTTCTATAGCCCATTCCTTCCCATCTTTTTGTATACCCCTTGAAATTACAGTATCCTCTTCATGACCCTTTCATTCTCATTAACTCTTCACCTCTTCTGTACCTCAGCACATCCTTTCAGTTTGCAGAACAGTTTCTATAGCCCTTTCATTCCCAGCTCTTTTGTATACCCATTCAAGTTACAGTCCACTTTTGATAACCCTTTCATTCTCATAACTTCTGTACACCCTTTCCTTTCGGAGAACAGTTTCTATAACCCTTTTATTCCCAGCTCTTTTATTCACCCATTGAAATTACACTGCTCTTTTAATAACCCTTTTATTCTCAGTACCTAAGCACATCCTTTCATTTTGCCGAACAGTTTCTATAGCCCTTTCATTCCCAAGCCTTTTGTATACCCATTCAAGTGACAGTCCCCTTTTGTTAACCCTTTCATTCTCATTACCTCTGTACACCCTTTCATTTTGCAGAACAGTTTCTATAACCCTTTTATTCCCAGCTCTTTTATTCACCCATTGAAATTCCACTACCCTTTTAATAACCCTTGTGTTCTCAATACATCTGTGTACACTTTCATTTTGCAGAACAGTTTCTATAACCCTTTCATTCTCAGTAGGTCTGTACACCCTTTCTTTCTGCAGAACAATTTCTGTAACCCTTTCACTCCCAGCTCTTTTATTTACCAATTGAAATTACGCTACCCTTTTAATAACCCTTTTATTCTCAGTACCTCTGCACACCATTTCATTTTGCGGAACAGTTTCTAAAACCCATTCCTTCCCAGCTTTTTTATTCACCCATTCAAATTACACTACCCTTTTAATAACCCTTTTATTCTCATTACCTAAGCACACCCTTTCATTTTGCAGAACAGTTTCTATTACCCTTTTATTCCCAGCTCTTTTATTCACCCATTCAAATTACACTACCATTTTAATAACCCTTTTATTCTCAGTACTGTACCTCAGCACATCCTTTCAGTTTGCAGAACAGTTTCTATAGCCCTTTCATTCCCAGCTCTTTTGTATACCCATTCAAGTTACAGTCCACTTTTGATAACCCTTTCATTCTCATAACTTCTGTACACCCTCTCCTTTCGGAGAACAGTTTCTGTAACCCTTTTATTCCCAGCTCTTTTATTCACCCATTGAAATTACACTGCTCTTTTAATAACCCTTTTATTCTCAGTACCTAAGCACATCCTTTCATTTTGCCGAACAGTTTCTATAGCCCTTTCATTCCCAAGCCTTTTGTATACCCATTCAAGTGACAGTCCCCTTTTGTTAACCCTTTCATTCTCATTACCTCTGTACACCCTTTCATTTTGCAGAACAGTTTCTATAACCCTCTCATTCCCAGCTCTTTCATAGACCCATTGAAATTACGGTACACTTTTCATGACCCTTTCACTCTCAGTACCTCTATACACCCTTTCTTTGTGCAGAACAATTTCTATAACCCTTTCATTCCCAGCTCTTTTTTAGACCCATTGAAATTACAGTACACTTTTCATAACCCTTTCATTCTCAGTTGGTCTGTACACCCTTTCTTTCTGCAGAACAATTTCTGTAACCCTTTCACTCCCAGCTCTTTTATTTACCCATTGAAATTACACTACCCTTTTAATAACCCTTTTATTCTCAGTACCTAAGCACATCCTTTAATTTTGCTGAACAGTTTCTATAGCCCTTTCATTCCCAAGCCTTTTGTATACCCATTCAAGTGACAGTCCCCTTTTGTTAACCCTTTCATTCTCATTACCTCTGTATACCCTTTCATTTTGCAGAACAGTTTCTATTACCCTTTTATTCCCAGCTCTTTTATTCACTCATTCAAATTCCACTACCCTTTTAATAACCCTTGTGTTCTCAATACCTCTGTATGCACTTTCATTTTGCAGAACAGTTTCTATAACCCTTTCATTCTGAGCTCTTTTGTAGACCCAATCAATTTACAGTACCCTTTTGATAACCCTTTCATTCTCAGTACCTCTGTTCACCATTTCATTTTGCAGAACAATTTCTATAGCCCATTCCTTCCCATCTTTTTGTATACCCCTTGAAATTACAGTATCCTCTTCATGACCCTTTCATTCTCATTAACTCTTCACCTCTTCTGTACCTCAGCACATCCTTTCAGTTTGCAGAACAGTTTCTATAGCCCTTTCATTCCCAGCTCTTTTGTATACCCATTCAAGTTACAGTCCACTTTTGATAACCCTTTCATTCTCATAACTTCTGTACACCCTTTCCTTTCGGAGAACAGTTTCTATAACCCTTTTATTCCCAGCTCTTTTATTCACCCATTGAAATTACACTGCTCTTTTAATAACCCTTTTATTCTCAGTACCTAAGCACATCCTTTCATTTTGCCGAACAGTTTCTATAGCCCTTTCATTCCCAAGCCTTTTGTATACCCATTCAAGTGACAGTCCCCTTTTGTTAACCCTTTCATTCTCATTACCTCTGTACACCCTTTCATTTTGCAGAACAGTTTCTATAACCCTTTTATTCCCAGCTCTTTTATTCACCCATTGAAATTCCACTACCCTTTTAATAACCCTTGTGTTCTCAATACATCTGTGTACACTTTCATTTTGCAGAACAGTTTCTATAACCCTTTCATTCTCAGTAGGTCCGTACACCCTTTCTTTCTGCAGAACAATTTCTGTAACCCTTTCACTCCCAGCTCTTTTATTTACCAATTGAAATTACGCTACCCTTTTAATAACCCTTTTATTCTCAGTACCTCTGCACACCATTTCATTTTGCGGAACAGTTTCTAAAACCCATTCCTTCCCAGCTTTTTTATTCACCCATTCAAATTACACTACCCTTTTAATAACCCTTTTATTCTCATTACCTAAGCACACCCTTTCATTTTGCAGAACAGTTTCTATTACCCTTTTATTCCCAGCTCTTTTATTCACCCATTCAAATTACACTACCATTTTAATAACCCTTTTATTCTCAGTACTGTACCTCAGCACATCCTTTCAGTTTGCAGAACAGTTTCTATAGCCCTTTCATTCCCAGCTCTTTTGTATACCCATTCAAGTTACAGTCCACTTTTGATAACCCTTTCATTCTCATAACTTCTGTACACCCTCTCCTTTCGGAGAACAGTTTCTGTAACCCTTTTATTCCCAGCTCTTTTATTCACCCATTGAAATTACACTGCTCTTTTAATAACCCTTTTATTCTCAGTACCTAAGCACATCCTTTCATTTTGCCGAACAGTTTCTATAGCCCTTTCATTCCCAAGCCTTTTGTATACCCATTCAAGTGACAGTCCCCTTTTGTTAACCCTTTCATTCTCATTACCTCTGTACACCCTTTCATTTTGCAGAACAGTTTCTATAACCCTCTCATTCCCAGCTCTTTCATAGACCCATTGAAATTACGGTACACTTTTCATGACCCTTTCACTCTCAGTACCTCTATACACCCTTTCTTTGTGCAGAACAATTTCTATAACCCTTTCATTCCCAGCTCTTTTTTAGACCCATTGAAATTACAGTACACTTTTCATAACCCTTTCATTCTCAGTTGGTCTGTACACCCTTTCTTTCTGCAGAACATTTTCTGTAACCCTTTCACTCCCAGTTCTTTTATTTACCCATTGAAATTACACTACCCTTTTAATAACCCTTTTATTCTCAGTACCTAAGCACATCCTTTCATTTTGCTGAACAGTTTCTATAGCCCTTTCATTCCCAAGCCTTTTGTATACCCATTCAAGTGACAGTCCCCTTTTGTTAACCCTTTCATTCTCATTACCTCTGTACACCCTTTCATTTTGGAGAACAGTTTCTATATCCCTTTTATTCCCAGCTCTTTTATTCACCCATCACTACCCTTTTAATAACCCTTGTGTTCTCAATACCTCTGTATGCACTTTCATTTTGCAGAACAGTTTCTATAACCCTTTCATTCTGAGCTCTTTTGTAGACCCAACCAATTTACAGTACCCTTTTGATAACCCTTTCATTCTCAGTACCTCTGTACACCATTTCATTTTGAAGAACAATTTCTATAGCCCATTCCTTCCCATCTTTTTGTATACCCCTTGAAATTACAGTATCCTCTTCATAACCTTTTCATTCTCATTAACTCTTCACACCCTTTCATTTTGCAGAAGAATGTCTATAACCTTCTCATTCCCAGCTCTTTCATAGACCCATTGAAATTAGGGTACACTTTTCATGACCCTTTCATTCTCGGTACCCCTGTACACCCTTTCTTTCTGCAGAACAGTTTCTATAACCTTCTCATTCCCAGCTCTTTCATAGACCCATTGAAATTACGATACACTTTTCATGACCCTTTCACTCTCAGTACCTCTATACACCCTTTCTTTGTGCAGAACAATTTCTATAACCCTTTCATTCCCAGCTCTTTTTTAGACCCATTGAAATTACAGTACACTTTTCACAACCCTTTCATTCTCAGTAGGTCTGTACACCCTTTCTTTCTGCAGAACAATTTCTGTAACCCTTTCACTCCCAGCTCTCTTGTTTACCCATTGAAATTACACTACCCTTTTAATAACCCTTTTATTCTCAGTACCTAAGCACATCCTTTCATTTTGCCGAACAGTTTCTATAGCCCTTTCATTCCCAAGCCTTTTGTATACCCATTCAAGTGACAGTCCCCTTTTGTTAACCCTTTCATTCTCATTACCTCTGTACACCCTTTCATTTTGCAGAACAGTTTCTATAACCCTTTTATTCCCAGCTCTTTTATTCACCCATTGAAATTACACTACCCTTTTAATAACCCTTGTGTTCTCAATACCTCTGTGTACACTTTCATTTTGCAGAACAGTTTCTATAACCCTTTCATTCTGAGCTCTTTTGTAGACCCAACCAATTTACAGTACCCTTTTGATAACCCTTTCATTCTCAGTACCTCTGTACACCATTTCATTTTGCAGAACAATTTCTATAGCCCATTCCTTCCCATCTTTTTGTATACCCCTTGAAATTACAGTATCATCTTCATAACCTTTTCATTCTCATTAACTCTTCACACCCTTTCATTTTGCAGAAGAATGTCTGTAACCCTCTCATTCCCAGCTCTTTCATAGACCCATTGAAATTACGGTACACTTTTCATGACCCTTTCATTCTCGGTACCCCTCTACACCCTTTCTTTCTGCAGAACAGTTTCTATAACCTTCTCATTCCCAGCTCTTTCATAGACCCATTGAAATTACAGTACACTTTTCATAACCCTTTCATTCTCAGTACCTCTGTACACCATTTCATTTTTCAGAACAGTTTCTATAACCCATTCCTTCCTACCTTTTTGTATACCCATTGAAATCACATTACCCTCTTCATAACCCTTTCATTCTCATTAACTCTTCACACCCTTTCATTTTGCAGAAGAATTGCTATAACCCTCTCATTCCCAGCTCTTTCATAGACCCATTGAAATTACAGTACACTTTTCATAACCCTTTCATTCTCAGTACCTCTGTACACCCTTTCATTTTTCAGAACAGTTTCTATAGCCCATTCCTTCCAACCTTTTTGTATAACCATTGATATTACATTACCCTCTTCATAACCCTTTCATTCTCATTAGCTCTCAACACCCTTTTATTTTGCAGAACAGTTTTTAATAACCCTTCTATTCCCAGCTCTTCCTTAGATCCATTCAAATTACAGTATCCTTTTGATAACCCTTTCATTCTCAGTACCTCTGTACATCCTCTCTTTCTGCAGAACAATTTCTATAACCCTTTTATTCCCAGCTGTTTTATAAACCCACTGAAATTACAGTATACTTTTCATAACCCTTTCATTCTCAGTACCTCTATACACCCTTTCTTTCTGCAGAACAATTTCTATAACCCTTTCATTATCATTAGCTGTCGACACCCTTTCGTTTTGCAGAACAGTTTTTTAATAACCCTTCTATTCCCAGCTCTTCTGTAGACCCATTCATATAACAGTACCCTTTTGATAACCCTTTCATTCTCAGTACCACTGTACACCCTTTCTTTCTGCAGAATAATTTCTGTAACCCTTTCATTCCCAGCTCTTTTTTAGACCCATTGAAATTACAGTACACTTTTCATAACCCTTTCATTCTCGGTACCTCTGTACCTCTGTACACCCTTTCTTTCTGCAGAACAATTTCTATAACCCTCTAATTCCCAGCTCTTTCATAGACGTATTGAAATTACAGTACACTTTTCATAACCCTTTCATTCTCAGTACCTCTGCACACCATTTCATTTTGCGGAACAGTTTCTAAAACCCATTCCATCCCAGCTTTTTATATACCCATTGAAATCACATTACCCTCTTCATAACCCTTTCAGTCTCATTAGCTGTCCACACCCTTTCATTTTGCTGAATAATTTTTTTAATAACCCTTCTATTCCCAGCTCTTCTGTAGACCTATTCATATTACAGTATCCTTTTGATAACCCTTTCATTCTCGGTACCTCTGTACACCCTTTCTTTCTGCAGAACAATTTCTATAACCCTTTCATTCCCAGCTCTTTTTTAGACCCATTGAAATTACAGTACACTTTTCATAACCCTTTCATTCTCAGTACCTCTGTACACCCTTTCTTTCTGCAGAACAATTTCTATAACCCTTTCATTCCCAGCTCTTTTTTAGACCCATTGAAATTATAGTACACTTTTCATAACCCTTTCATTCTCAGTAGGTCTGTACACCCTTTCTTTCTGCAGAACAATTTCTGTAACCCTTTCACTCCCAGCTCTTTTTTAGACCCATTGAAATTACAGTACACTTTTCATAACCCTTTCATTCTCGGTACCTCTGTACACCCTTTCTTTCTGCAGAACAATTTTTATAACCCTTTCACTCCTGGCTCTTTTTTAGACCCATTGAAATTATAGTACACTTTTCATAACCCTTTCATTCTCGGTACCTCTGTACACCCTTTCTTTCTGCAGAACAATTTCTATAACCCTCTAGTTCCCAGCTCTTTCATATATGTATTGAAATTACAGTACACTTTTCATAACCCTTTCATTCTCAGTACCTCTGCACACCATTTCATTTTGCGGAACAGTTTCTAAAACCCATTCCTTCCCAGCTTTTTTAGTAACCCATTCAAATTACACTACCCTTTTAATAACCCTTTTATTCTCAGTACTTAAGCACACCCTTTCATTTTGCAGAACAGTTTCTATTACCCTTTTATTCCCAGCTCTTTTATTCACCCATTCAAATTACACTACCCTTTTAATAACCCTTTTATTCTCAGTACTGTACCTCAACACATCCTTTCAGTTTAAAGAACAGTTTCTATAGCCCTTTCATTCCCAGCTCTTTTGTATACCCATTCAAGTTACAGTCCCCTTTTGATAACCCTTTCATTCTCATTACTTCTGTACACCCTTTCCTTTAGGAGAACAGTTTCTATAACCCTTTTATTCCCAGCTTATTTATTCACCCATTCAAATTACACTACCCTTTTAATAACCCTTTTATTCTCAGTACTGTACCTCAGCACATCCTTTCAGTTTGCAGAACAGTTTCTATAGCCCTTTCATTCCCAGCTCTTTTGTATACCCATTCAAGTTACAGTCCCCTTTTGATAACCCTTTCATTCTCATTACCTCTGTACACCCTTTCCTTTTGGAGAACAGTTTCTATAACCCTTTTATTCCCAGCTCTTTTATTCACCCATTGAAATTACACTACCCTTTTAATAACCCTTTTATGCTCAGTACCGTACCTCAGCACATCCTTTCAGTTTGCAGAACAGTTTCTATAGCCCTTTCATTCCCAGCTCTTTTGTATACCCATTCAAATTACAGTCCCCTTTTGATAACCCTTTCATTCTCATTACCTCTCTACACCCTTTCCTTTAGGAGAACAGTTTCTATAACCCTTTTATTCCCAGCTCTTTTATTTACCCATTGAAATTACACTACCCTTTTAATAACCCTTTTATTCTCAGTACCTAAGCACATCCTTTCATTTTGCCGAACAGTTTGTATAGCCCTTTCATTCCCAAGCCTTTTGTATACCCATTCAAGTTACAGTCCCCTTTTGTTAACCCTTTCATTCTCATCACCTCTGTATACCCTTTCATTTTGCAGAACAGTTTCTATTACCCTTTTATTCCCAGCTCTTTTATTCACCC
This sequence comes from Diadema antillarum, assembly GCF_040938485.1. Taxonomy (NCBI): domain Eukaryota; kingdom Metazoa; phylum Echinodermata; class Echinoidea; order Diadematoida; family Diadematidae; genus Diadema; species Diadema antillarum. The sequence goes on from NW_027271705.1 coordinate 313,554, forward strand.
ATTCAAATTCCACTACCCTTTTAATAACCCTAATACATCTGTATACACTTTCATTTTGCAGAACAGTTTCTATAACCCTTTTATTCTGAGCTCTTTTGTAGACCCAACCAATTTACAGTACCCTTTTGATAACCCTTTCATTCTCAGTACCTCTGTACACCATTTCATTTTGCAGAACAATTTCTATAGCCCATTCCTTCCCATCTTTTTGTATACCCCTTGAAATTACAGTATCCTCTTCACAACCCTTTCATTCTCATTAACTCTTCACACCCTTTCATTTTGCAGAAGAATGTCTATAACCCTCTCATTCCCAGCTCTTTCATAGACCCATTGAAATTAGGGTACACTTTTCATGACCCTTTCATTCTCGGTACCCCTGTACACCCTTTCTTTCTGCAGAACAATTTCTACAACCCTCTCATTCCCAGCTCTTTCATAGACCCATTGAAATTACAGTACACTTTTCATAACCCTTTCATTCTCAGTACCTCTGTACACCCTTTCATTTTTCAGAACAGTTTCTATAGCCCATTCCTTCCTACCTTTTTGTATAACCATTGAAATTACATTACCCTCTTCATAACCCTTTCATTCTCATTAGCTGTCCACACCCTTTCATTTTGCTGAATAATTTTTTAATAGCCCTTCTATTCCCAGCTCTTCTGTAGACCTATTCATATTACAGTACCCTTTTGATAACCCTTTCATTCTCAGTACCTCTGTATACCCTTTCATTTTGCAGAACAGTTTGTATTACCCTTTTATTCCCAGCTCTTTTATTCACCCATTCAAATTCCACTACCCTTTTAATAACCCTAATACATCTGTATACACTTTCATTCTCAGTACCTCTGTACACCCTTTCATTTTTCAGAACAGTTTCTATAACCCATTCCTTCCTACCTTTTTGTATAACCATTGAAATTACATTACCCTCTTCATAACCCTTTCATTCTCATTAGCTCTCAACACCCTTTTATTTTGCAGAACAGTTTTTAACAACCCTTCTATTCCCAGCTCTTCTGTAGATCTATTCAAATTACAGTACCCTTTTGATAACCCTTTCATTCTCAGTACCTCTGTACATCCTCTCTTTCTGCAGAACAATTTCTATAACCCTTTCATTCCCAGCTCTTTTATAAACCCATTGAAATTACAGTATACTTTTCATAACCCTTTCATTCTCAGTACCTCTATACACCCTTTCTTTCTGCAGAACAATTTCTATAATCCTTTCATTCTCATTAGCTGTCGACACCCTTTCGTTTTGCAGAACAGTTTTTTAATGACCCTTCTATTCCCAGCCCTTCTGTAGACCCATTCATATAACAGTACCCTTTTGATAATCCTTTAATTCTCAGTACCTCTGTACACCCTTTCTTTCTGCAGAACAATTTCTGTAACCCTTTCATTCCCAGCTCTTTTTTAGACCCATTGAAATTACAGTACACTTTTCATAACCCTTTCATTCTCGGTACCTCTGTACACCCCTTCTTTCTGCAGAACAATTTCTATAACCCTCTAATTCCCAGCTCTTTCATAGACGTATTGAAATTACAGTACGCTTTTCATAACCCTTTCATTCTCAGTACCTCTGCACACCATTTCATTTTGCGGAACAGTTTCTAAAATCCATTCCTTCCCAGCTTTTTATATACCCATTGAAATCACATTACCCTCTTCATAACCCTTTCAGTCTCATTAGCTGTCCACACCCTTTCATTTTGCTGAATAATTTTTTAATAGCCCTTCTATTCCCAGCTCTGCTGTAGACCTATTCATATTACAGTACCCTTTTGATAACCCTTTCATTCTCAGTACCTCTGTACACCCTTTCTTTCTGCAGAACAATTTCTATAACCCTCTAATTCCCAGCTCTTTGTTCAGAACAGTTTTTTGATAACCCTTGCATTCCCAGCTCTTTTTTAGACCCATCTAAATTACAGTACACTTTTCATAATCCTTTCATTCTCAGTACCTCTGTACACCCTTTCTTTCTGCAGAATAATTTCTATAACCCTTTCATTCTCAGCTCTTTATTATACCCATTCAAGTTACAGTCCCCTTTTGATAACCCTTTCATTCTCATTACCTCTGTACACCCTTTCCTTTAGGAGAACAGTTTCTAAAACCCTTTTATTCCCAGCTCTTTTATTCACCCATTGAAATTACACTACCTTTTAATAACCCTTTTATTCTCAGTACTGTACCTCAGCACATCCTTTCAGTTTGCAGAACAGTTTCTGTAGCCCTTTCATTCCCAGCTCTTTTGTATACCCATTCAAGTTACAGTCCCCTTTTGATAACACTTTCATTTTCATTACCTCTGTACACCCTTTCCTTTAGGAGAACAGTTTCTATAACCCTTTTATTCCCAGCTTATTTATTCACCCATTCAAATTACACTACCCTTTTAATAACCCTTTTATTCTCAGTACTGTACATCAGCACATCCTTTCAGTTTGCAGAACAGTTTCTATAGCCCTTCCATTCCCAGCTCTTTTGTATACCCATTCAAGTTACAGTCCCCTTTTGATAACACTTTCATTCTCATTACCTCTGTACACCCTTTCCTTTTGGAGAACAGTTTCTATAACCCTTTTATTCCCAGCTCTTTTATTCACCCATTGAAATTACACTACCCTTTTAATAACCCTTTTATTCTCAGTACCTAAGCACATCCTTTCATTTTGCCGAACAGTTTCTATAGCCCTTTCATTCCCAAGCCTTTTGTATACCCATTCAAGTTACAGTCCCCTTTTGTTAACCCTTTCATTCTCATTACCTCTGTATACCCTTTCATTTTGCAGAACAGTTTCTATTACCCTTTTATTCCCAGCTCTTTTATTCACCCATTCAAATTCCACTACCCTTTTAATAACCCTTGTGTTCTCAATACCTCTGTATGCACTTTCATTTTGCAGAACAGTTTCTATAACCCTTTCATTCTGAGCTCTTTTGTAGACCCAATCAATTTACAGGACCCTTTTGATAACCCTTTCATTCTCAGTACCTCTGTTCACCATTTCATTTTGCAGAACAATTTCTATAGCCCATTCCTTCCCATCTTTTTGTATACCCCTTGAAATTACAGTATCCTCTTCATAACCCTTTCATTCTCATTAACTCTTCACACCCTTTCATTTTGCAGAACAGTTTTTGATAACCCTTCTATTCCCAGCTCTTCTGTAGACCCATTCAAATTACAGTACCCTTTTGATAACCCTTTCATTCTCAGTACCTCTGTACATCCTCTCTTTCTGCAGTACAATTTCTATAACCCTTTCATTCCCAGCTCTTTTATAAACCCATTGAAATTACAGTACACTTTTCAAAACCCTTTCATTCTCAGTACCTCTGTACACCATTTCATTTTTCAGAACAGTTTCTATAACCCATTCCTTCCTACCTTTTTGTATACCCATTGAAATCACATTACCCTCTTCATAACCCTTTCATTCTCATTAGCTGTCAAAACCCTTTCATTTTGCAGAACAGTTTTTAATAACCCTTCTATTCCCAGCTCTTCTGTAGACCCATTCAAATTACAGTACCCTTTTGATAACCCTTTCATTCTCAGTACCTCTATACATCCTCTCTTTCTGCAGAACAATTTCTATAACCCTTTCATTCCCAGCTCTTTTATAAACCCATTCAAATTACACTATCATTTTGATAACCCTTTTATTCTCAGTACTGTACCTCAGCACATCCTTTCAGTTTGCAGAACAGTTTCTATAGCCCTTTCATTCCCAGCTCTTTTGTATACCCATTCAAGTTACAGTCCCCTTTTGTTAACCCTTTCATTCTCATTACCTCTGTACACCCTTTCATTTTGCAGAACAGTTTCTATAACCCTTTCATTCCCAGCTCTTTTTAGACCCATTGAAATTACAGTACACTTTTCATAACCCTTTCATTCTCGGTACCTCTGTACACCCTTTCTTTCTGCAGAACAATTTCTAAAACCCTTTCACTCCTGGCTCTTTTGAGACCCATTGAAACTACAGTTACACTTTTCATAACCCTTTCATTCTCGGTACCTCTGTACACCCTTTCTTTGTGCAGAACAATTTCTATAACCCTCTTATTCCCAGCTCTTTCATAGATGTATCTAAATTACAGTACACTTTTCATAACCCTTTCATTCTCAGTACCTCTTCACACCATTTCATTTTGCGGAACAGTTTCTAAAACCCATTCCTTCCCAGCTTTTTTATTCACCCATTCAAATTACACTACCCTTTTAATAACCCTTTTATTCTCATTACCTAAGCACACCCTTTCATTTTGCAGAACAGTTTCTATAACCCTTTCATTCCCAGCTCTTTTTAGACCCATTGAAATTACAGTACACTTTTCATAACCCTTTCATTCTCTGTACCGCTGTACACCCTTTCTTTCTGCAGAACAATTTCTATAACCCTTTCACTCCTGGCTCTTTTGAGACCCATTGAAATTACAGTTACCCTTTTCATAACCCTTTCATTCTCGGTACCTCTGTACACCCTTTCTTTGTGCAGAACAATTTCTATAACCCTCTTATTCCCAGCTCTTTCATAGATGTATCTAAATTACAATACAGTTTTCATAACCCTTTCATTCTCAGTACCTCTGCACACCATTTCATTTTGCGGAACAGTTTCTAAAACCCATTCCTTCCCAGCTTTTTTATTCACCCATTCAAATTACACTACCCTTTTAATAACCCTTTTATTCTCATTACCTAAGCACACCCTTTCATTTTGCAGAACAGTTTCTATTACCCTTTTATTCCCAGCTCTTTTATTCACCCATTTAAATTACACTACCATTTTAGTAACCCTTTTATTCTCAGTACTTTACCTCAGCACATCCTTTCAGTTTGCAGAACAGTTTCTATAGCCCTTTCATTCCCAGCTCTTTTGTATACCCATTCAAGTTATAGTCCCCTTTTGATAACCCTTTCATTCTCATTACTTCTGTACACCCTTTCCTTTTGGAGAACAGTTTCTATAACCCTTTTATTCCCAGCTCTTTTATTCACCCGTTGAAATTACACTACCCTTTTAATAACCCTTTTATTCTCAGTACCTAAGCACATCCTTTCATTTTGCCGAACAGTTTCTATAGCCCTTTCATTCCCAAGCCTTTTGTATACCCATTGAAGTGACAGTCCCCTTTTGTTAACCCTTTCATTCTCATTACCTCTGTACACCCTTTCATTTTGCAGAACAGTTTCTATAACCCTTTTATTCCCAGCTCTTTTATTCACCCATTGAAATTCCACTACCCTTTTACTAACCCTTGTGTTCTCAATACATCTGTATACACTTTTATTTTGCAGAACAATTTCTATAACCCTTTCATTCTGAGCTCTTTTGTATACCCATTCAAGTTACAGTACCCTTTTGATAACCCTTTCATTCTCAGTACCTCTGTACACCATTTCATTTTGCAGAACAGTTTCTATAACCCATTCCTTTCTACCTTTTTGTATACCCATTGAAATCACATTACCCTCTTCATAACCCTTTCATTCTCATTAGCTGTCAACACCCTTTCATTTTGCAGAACAGTTTTTGATAACCCTTCTATTCCCAGCTCTTCTGTAGACCCATTCAAATTACAGTATCCTTTTGATAACCCTTTCATTCTCAGTACCTCTGTACATCCTCTCTTTCTGCAGTACAATTTCTATAACCCTTTCATTCCCAGCTCTTTTATAAACCCATTGAAATTACAGTATACTTTTCATAACCCTTTCATTCTCAGTACCTCTAGACACCCTTTCTTTCTGCAGAACAATTTCTATAACCCTTTCATTCTCATTAACTGTCGACACCCTTTCGTTTTGCAGAACAGTTTTTTAATAACCCTTCTATTCCCAGCTCTTCTGTAGACCCATTCAAATTACACTACCCTTTTAATAACCCTTTTATTCTCATTACCTAAGCACACCCTTTCATTTTGCAGAACAGTTTCTATTACCCTTTTATTCCCAGCTCTTTTATTCACCCATTCAAATTACACTACCATTTTAATAACCCTTTTATTCTCAGTACTTTACCTCAGCACATCCTTTCAGTTTGCAGAACAGTTTCTATAGCCCTTTCATTCCCAGCTCTTTTGTATACCCATTCAAGTTACAGTTCCCTTTTGATAACCCTTTCATTCTCATTACTTCTGTACACCCTTTCCTTTTGGAGAACAGTTTCTATAACCCTTTTATTCCCAGCTCTTTTATTCACCCATTGAAATTACACTACCCTTTTAATAACCCTTTTATTCTCAGTACCTAAGCACATCCTTTCATTTTGCCGAACAGTTTCTATAGCCCTTTCATTCCCAAGCCTTTTGTATACCCATTGAAGTGACAGTCCCCTTTTGTTAACCCTTTCATTCTCATTACCTCTGTACACCCTTTCATTTTGCAGAACAGTTTGTATAACCCTTTCATTCCCAGCTCTTTTATTCACCCATTGAAATTCCACTACCCTTTTAATAACCCTTGTATTCTCAATACATCTGTATACACTTTCATTTTGCAGAACAGTTTCTATAACCCTTTCATTCTGAGCTCTTTTGTATACCCATTCAAGTTACAGTACCCTTTTGATAACCCTTTCATTCTCAGTACCTCTGTACACCATTTCATTTTGCAGAACAGTTTCTATAACCCATTCCTTCCTACCTTTTTGTATACCCATTGAAATCACATTACCCTCTTCATAACCCTTTCATTCTCATTAGCTGTCAACACCCTTTCATTTTGCAGAACAGTTTTTGATAACCCTTCTATTCCCAGCTCTTCTGTAGACCCATTCAAATTACAGTACCCTTTTGATAACCCTTTCATTCTCAGTACCTCTGTACATCCTCTCTTTCTGCAGTACAATTTCTATAACCCTTTCATTCCCAGCTCTTTTATAAACCCATTGAAAATACAGTACACTTTTCATAACCCTTTCATTCTCAGTACCTCTGTACACTATTTCATTTTTCAGAACAGTTTCTATAACCCATTCCTTCCTACCTTTTTGTATACCCATTGAAATTACATTACCCTCTTCATAACCCTTTCATTCTCATTAGCTGTCAACACCCTTTCATTTTGCAGAACAGTTTTTGAAAATCCTTCTATTCCCAGCTCTTCTGTAGACCCATTCAAATTACAGTACCCTTTAGATAACCCTTTCATTCTCAGTACCTCTGTACATCCTCTCTTTCTGCAGTACAATTTCTATAACCCTTTCATTCCCAGCTCTTTTATAAACCCAATGAAATTACAGTACACTTTTCATAACCCTTTCATTCTCAGTACCTCTGTACACTATTTCATTTTTCAGAACAGTTTCTATAACCCATTCCTTCCTTCCTTTTTGTATACCCATTGAAATTACATTACCCATTTCATAACCCTTTCATTCTCATTAGGTGTCAACACCCTTTCATTTTGCAGAACAGTTTTTGATATCCCTTCTATTCCCAGCTCTTTTGTAGACCCATTCAAATTACAGTACCCTTTTGATAACCCTTTCATTCTCAGTACCTCTGTACATCCTCTCTTTCTGCAGTACAATTTCTATAACCCTTTCATTCCCAGCTCTTTTATAAACCCATTGAAATTACAGTACACTTTTCATAACCCTTTCATTCTCAGTACCTCTGTACACTATTTCATTTTTCAGAACAGTTTCTATAACCCATTCCTTCCTACCTTTTTGTATACCCATTGAAATTACATTACCCTCTTCATAACCCTTTCATTCTCATTAGCTGTCAACACCCTTTCATTTTGCAGAACAGTTTTTGATAACCCTTCTATTCCCAGCTCTTCTGTAGACCCATTCAAATTACAGTACCCTTTTGATAACCCTTTCATTCTCAGTACCTCTGTAGATCCTCTCTTTCTGCAGAACAATTTCTATAACCCTTTCATTCCCAGGTCTTTTATAAACCCAATGAAATTACAGTACACTTTTCATAACCCTTTCATTCTCAGTACCTCTGTACACTATTTCATTTTTCAGAACAGTTTCTATAACCCATTCCTTCCTACCTTTTTGTATACCCATTGAAATTACATTACCCTCTTCATAACCCTTTCATTCTCATTAGCTGTCAACACCCTTTCATTTTGCAGAACAGTTTTTGATAACCCTTCTATTCCCAGCTCTTCTTTAGACCCATTCAAATTACAGTACCCTTTTGATAACCCTTTCATTCTCAGTACCTCTGTACATCCTCTCTTTCTGCAGTACAATTTCTATAACCCTTTCATTCCCAGCTCTTTTATAAACCCATTGAAATTACAGTATACTTTTCATAACCCTTTCATTCTCAGTACCTCTATACACCCTTTCTTTCTGCAGAACAATTTCTATAACCCTTTCATTCTCATTAGCTGTCGACACCCTTTCGTTTTGCAGAACAGTTTTTTAATAACCCTTCTATACCCAGCTCTTCTGTAGACCCATTCATATAACAGTACCCTTTTGATAACCCTTTCATTCTCATTACCTCTGTACATCCTCTCTTTCTGCAGAACAATTTCTGTAACCCTTTCATTCCCAGCTCTTTCTTAGACCCATTGAAATTACAGTACACTTTTCATAACCCTTTCATTCTCAGTAGGTCTGTACACCCTTTCTTTCTGCAGAACAATTTCTATAGCCCTTTCACTCCTGGCTCTTTTTTAGACCCATTGAAATTACAGTACACTTTTCATAACCCTTTCATTCTCAGTACCTCTGTACACCATTTCATTTTGCAGAACAATTTCTATAGCCCATTCCTTCCCATCTTTTTGTATACCCCTTGAAATTACAGTATCCTCTTCATAACCCTTTCATTCTCATGAACTCTTCACGCCCTTTCATTTTGCAGAAGAATTTCTATAAACCTCTCATTCCCAGCTCTTTCATAGACCCATTGAAATTACAGTACACTTTTCATAACCCTTTCATTCTCATTAGCTGTCAACACCCTTTTATTTTGCAGAACAGTTTTTAATAACCCTTCTATACCCAGCTCTTCTGTAGACCCATTCATATAACAGTACCCTTTTGATAACCCTTTCATTCTCAGTACCTCTGTATATCCTCTCTTTCTGCAGAACAATTTCTGTAACCCTTTCATTCCCAGCTCTTTCTTAGACCCATTGAAATTACAGTACACTTTTCATAACCCTTTCATTCTCAGTAGGTCTGTACCCCCTTTCTTTCTGCAGAACAATTTCTATAGCCCTTTCACTCCTGGCTCTTTTTTAGACCCATTGAAATTACAGTACACTTTTCATAACCCTTTCATTCTCAGTACCTCTGTACACCATTTCATTTTGCAGAACAATTTCTATAGCCCATTCCTTCCCATCTTTTTGTATACCCCTTGAAATTACAGTATCCTCTTCATAACCCTTTCATTCTCATGAACTCTTCACGCCCTTTCATTTTGCAGAAGAATTTCTATAAACCTCTCATTCCCAGCTCTTTCATAGACCCATTGAAATTACAGTACACTTTTCATAACCCTTTCATTGTCATTAGCTGTCAACACCCTTTTATTTTGCAGAACAGTTTTTAATAACCCTTCTATTCCCAGCTCTTCTGTAGACCCATTCAACTTACAGTACCCTTTTGATAACCCTTTCATTCTCAGTACCTCTGTACATCCTCTCTTTCTGTAGAACAATTTCTATAACCCTTTCATTCCCAGCTCTTTTATAAACCCATTGAAATTACAGTATACTTTTCATAACCCTTTCATTCTCAGTACCTCTAGACACCCTTTCTTTCTGCAGAACAATTTCTATAACCCTTTCATTCTCATTAGCTGTCGACACCCTTTCGTTTTGCAGAACAGTTTTTTTAATAACCCTTCTATTCCCAGCTCTTCTGTAGACCCATTCATATAACAGTACCCTTTTGATAACCCTTTCATTTTCAGTACCTCTGTACACCCTTTCTTTCTGCAGAACAATTTCTGTAACCCTTTCATTCCCAGCTCTTTCTTAGACCCATTGAAATTACAGTACACTTTTCATAACCCTTTCATTCTCAGTAGGTCTGTACACCCTTTCTTTCTGCAGAACAATTTCTATAGCCCTTTCACTCCTGGCTCTTTTTTAGACCCATTGAAATTACAGCACACTTTTCATAACCCTTTGATTCTCAGTACCTCTGTATACCCTTTCTTTCTGCAGAACAATTTCTATAACCCTTTCATTCCCAGCTCTTTTATAAACCCATTGAAATTACAGTATACTTTTCATAACCCTTTCACTCTCAGTACCTCTATACACCCTTTCTTTCTGCAGAACAATTTCTATAACCCTTTCATTCTCATTAGTTTTCGACACCCTTTCGTTTTGCAGAACAGTTTTTTAATAACCCTTCTATACCCAGCTCTTTCATAGACCCATTCATATAACAGTACCCTTTTGATAACCCTTTCATTCTCAGTACCTCTGTACACCCTTTCTTTCTGCAGAACAATTTCTGTAACCCTTTCATTCCCAGCTCTTTTTTAGACCCATTGAAATCACAGTACACTTTTCATAACCCTTTCATTCTCAGTAGGTCTGTACACCCTTTCTTTCTGCAGAACAATTTCTATAACCCTTTCACTCCTGGCTCTTTTAGACCCATTGAAATTACAGTACACTTTTCATAACCCTTTCATTCTCAGTAGGTCTGTACACCCTTTCTTTCTGCAGAACAATTTCTATAACCCTTTCACTCCTGGCTCTTTTTTAGACCCATTGAAATTACAGTACACTTTTCATAACCCTTTCATTCTCGGTACCTCTGTACACCCTTTCTTTCTGCAGAATAATTTCTATAACCCTTTCATTCTCAGTACTTTATTATACCCATTCAAGTTACAGTCCCCTTTTGATAACCCTTTCATTCTCATAACCTCTGTACACCCTTTCCTTTAGGAGAACAGTTTCTATAACCCTTTTATTCCCAGCTCTTTTATTCACCCATTCAAATTACACTACCCTTTTAATAACCCTTTTATTCTCAGTACTGTACCTCAGCACATCCTTTCAGTTTGCAGAACAGTTTCTATAGCCCTTTCATTCCCAGCTCTTTTGTATACCCATTCAAGTTACAGTCCCCTTTTGATAACCCTTTCATTCTCATTACCTCTGTACACCCTTTCCTTTTGGAGAACAGTTTCTCTAACCCTTTTATTCCCAGCTCTTTTATTCACCTATTCAAATTACACTACCCTTTTAATAACCCTTTTATTCTCATTACCTCCGTACACCCTTTATTTCTGCAGAACAGTTTCTATAACCCTTTCATTTCCAGCTCTTTTATAGACATATTGAAATTACAGTACCCTTTTTATAACCCTCTCATTCTAAGTATCTCTGTACAGCCTTTCATTTTACAGAGCAGCTTCAGTAACCCTTTCATTCCCAGCTCCTTATTACATGTAGATCCTTTCAAATTACAGCTCCCTTTCCATAAGCCTTTGATTCCCAGGTCTTTTGTATATCCTTTCAAATTATAGCTCCCTTTCCATATTAAGCCTTTGATTACCAGGTCTTTTGTATATACTTTCAAATTACAGCTCCCTTTCCGTAAGCCTTTCATTCCCAGGTCTTTTGTATATCCTTTCAAATTATAGCTCCCTTTCCATATTAAGCCTTTGATTCCCAGGTCTTTTGTATATCCTTTCAAATTATAGCTCCCTTTCCATATTAAGCCTTTGATTCCCAGGTCTTTTGTATATCCTTTCAAATTATAGCTCCCTTTCCATATTAAGCCTTTGATTCCCAGGTCTTTTGTATATCCTTTCAAATTATAGCTCCCTTTCCATATTAAGCCTTTGATTCCCAGGTCTTTTGTATATCCTTTCAAGTTATAGCTTCCTTTCCATATTAAGCCTTTGATTCCCAGGTCTTTTGTATATCCTTTCAAATCATAGCTCCCTTTCCATAAGCCTTTCATTCCCAGGTCTTTTGTATATCCTTTCAAATTATAGCTCCCTTTCCATAAGCCTTTCATTCCCAGGTCTTTTGTATACCCTTTCAATTTACAGTACCCTTTTGAAATTCCTTTCATTGTCATAAAAGCTGTTCACCCTTTCATTTGTACATAAAAGTTTCTATGACTCTTTGTAGTACTTTTCAATTATAGTAGTCTTTTGATAACCCTGTTATTCTCAGTATCTCTACACACCCTTTGATTTTTTGAACAATTTCTATAACCCTTTCCATTCCCAGCTCTTTATGTTGATCTTTTCAAATTGCAGTACTCTTTTGATAACCCTTTCATTGGGCCGGATGCATAAACGCTAGCAATTGCTTGTGCTAGCCTTTTACTCGAATCCGTATGCATAAAAACAAGCAATTGTTTGCGAGCAGAAGCTCTTGCTAGCAAGTACAAGCAAATGCTTGCAGTCCGCAAGCAATTGCTTAGAGACCAAGCATTTGCTTAAAAACGTATGCATAAAACATACCTTTTGCTAGTTCTTGCTAGCAATTGCTAGTTCTTGCTAGCAATTGCTTACGATTTTCCAAACTCTGTAAAATGAGCTTGAGCTTTTGCTTATCTGGGACGTTCCCTTTTAAGTATCATTTTCATATTCATGGAAGAAAGACAACAATTGTGAAGGAGTGGTATAAATCTACAAGAAATTACTCTTAAGTAGAGTAAGAAATTTTTCATTTCAACAACGGGAATAACCAGTGGTTGGCACGCAAAATTTGATGAAAAACAGGTAGGATGTCTCACTTTGGTGGAGAGCAAGGAGACGTCTCTCCACGTACGATCTGGCAGATGCGGGCTATTGTAAGCAGTGGTGGGAATCAGCCAGTAATACGAGTGTGTGTATAGTTGTGTGTGTGTGTGCGTCTGTGTGTGCATTTATGAGTGTCATTTCATAGCTCTTCTGCTATGTCAGGAAATGTTTCCGCACACACATGCCCTTTCAAATACATGCTGCCACACTCGCCTTTGTTCTTGTGTTCGCACAGGCGTGACGCTATTGTTCGAACCCTAAGCAATTGCTTGCTGAATGCAAGCAAAAGGTATGTGCACAAGCAAAAGATTATACATATGTATTTAAGCAATTGCTTGAGCTACACCTTTTACTAGACGAGCTTGTGCTTTTGCTTGAAGCAATTGCTTACAAGCAATTGCTTGTTTTATGCATTCGGCCCACTCTCAGTACCTTGTAGATCCTTTCATCTTGCATAACAGTTTCTATAACTCTTTCCTTCCCGGCTCTATTTGTAGACTCCTTTAAATTACAGTACCCTTTCAATAACGCTTTAATTGTCCCCGCCGAACGAGTTCGAGCAGGGGACTATGAAACGGGCTCCGTACGCGTGTGTGTCTGTGCGTGCGTCCGTCCGTGCGTCCGTCCGTCCGTCCGTGTGTGCGTCCGTGTGTGATCAAAATGTACAATTTGCTACTTCTCTGTCATTTATGAGCCAATTTTGATTCTGTCTGCTTTATATGATAACACTACATGGGAGCTTTAAAACTTCTACACAGAATTTCAGTTGTGACCTTTGACCTTGACCTTTGACCTATATTGTACATTTTGCTACAAAATGCTACTTATTCGCCATTTCTAACCTGATTTCGATTCTGTTTGCTTTATGTGATGGCACTAGGTGAGGGCTTCAAAACTTCTACACAGAATTTTGACCTTTGACTTCTTTGACCTTTGACCTTGATTTTTGACCTATATTGTACATTGGCTACAAAATGCTACTCCTTCGCCATTTCTAACCCGATTTCGATTCCGTTTGCTTTATATGATGGCACTAGTTGAGGGCTTCAAAACTTCTACACAGAATTTTGACCTTTGACTTCTTTGACCTTTGACCTTGATTTTTGACCTATATTGTGCATTTTGCTACGAAATGCTACTCCTTTGCCATTTCTAACCCGATTTCGATTCCGTTTGCTTTATGCGGTGGCACTAGGTGAGGGCTTCAAAACTTCTACACAGAATTTTGACCTTTGTCTTCTTTGACCTTTGACCTTGATTTTTGACCTATATTGTACATTGGCTACAAAATGCTACTCCTTCACCATTTCTGACCCAATTTCGATTCCATTTGCTTTATGTGATGGCACTAGGTGAGGGCTTCAAAACTTCTACACAGATTTTTGACCTTTGACTTCTTTGACCTTTGACCTTGATTTTTTACCTATATTGCACATTTTGTTACAAAATGCTACTTCCGGCGGGGACATATATTACGCACCGCGTAATTTCTACTTTTCCTTGTTCTCAATACCACCATACATGTGCATCCTTTCATTTGGCAAAGCAGTTTATATAACCCCTTCTCTCTCAGCTCTCTGTAGACACTGTCCAATTACACTATTGTGCTAGATGCCATTTATGTTGTGTTCTTCTTTGGTAATAGTATACATGAATGTAGGAAGGTGAACGTGCAATACTGAATTTAGCCCTAGACTCACTTCGTCTCTTCTTTCTTTCTTTTTTTTCCCTACATTTTTAAAGATGATAGCATGTAGCATGTGAAAAAAGTGAGAAAGTTTTGTGTCCATGTCTGTGTGACATTGGAATATTGAAAACATTTTAGCATCAGTACTTTTATTCAATCACTGACCTTCTTCCAACAAATATTGATTTCTCTCTTAAAGGCAGTTCAGCCAGCAACTGGAGACATTGTGTATGACAGTTTCCATGACAACAAGCATCTGAGTGAGCTGGACACCAGGATGCATCACATTCGACCTATTGAGCTCCTGCTACCAGAACACCTGTCCTCAGAAACAGAGAAAATCCTGAAAGATATACAGATGAGGTCAGTGTTTGTTTGACTTGAGTGAAGATCATAACATTGACTTTAAACTTCAAATATCAAATGGAATTTAGTGGCATCGGTTATAAAAAAAGGTCTTTATGTTGAAGATAACCATTGGTAACCTTGGCAAAATGTAGAGTAATTTTTACCTTTTTCTTTGTGTATCTCTCTACTATCAAGCTATTTGATAGTCTTTCAGTCTGGATGTGAATGATAAATCTTTGCTATTTATCCTGTGTAAGTTATGTGTTTGCCACCTGCAATTTATACATTGTTCTTTAGGTACAAAAAAAGTACCTAGCATAAAAAGACCAGCATTGTAGAACACTTTTAGATTTTATGGATATATCTTTGGTGACATGTGAATAATTAGTCAAAAGAATACCTAGTGAATAACAAGTATCAGACAAAAAGAAATTTGTGATTACTGTAAAACACAATATTTTTGCGGCTTGAAATTTTCACGAATTGGAACCAATGGCCTTTTTCATGGCATGAAATTTTCGCTAGTTGCTTCTAACATTCAATGCGTATAGCGTAGACAAGAACTTTCATGTGCATTTTAGTTTTGCGAAATCTTGGCTCTCGCGAAATCTGCAAAAATTGAAATGCACGTGAACATTTTTCGTTTTACAGTACATGTGATGATCATTTTTCTTCTCTCCCTGTCTTTTTCGCATGGTCTGTCAATCTATGCATCTATCCACCTATCCCTCTACCTGTCTATCTATCTATCTATCTATCTATCTATCTATCTATCTATTTCTTTATCTTTATCTCTTTCACTGTTACTCTGTCTGTCTATCTCTATGAACATCTCTCTTTCTCTCTCCAGTGATGTGACAGAAGACTGCATCAGAGTAGAGAGATTGCCCAACACAGTGTTTGAATACACCACGGCCTTTGAGGAGGTATCATCATTCTACAGCATCCAAGAGCACTCGGTCAAGTCAGGTGAAACTGTTGTTCTTCAATTCTCATGTATGCTATTTTGCACAAAAGGTGTTTTTATAGCTGACGTGAGTAAAAGGCTCATGTGGGCTTTTGCAATTATTAATCATTTGTCATCTGTCAAGTATCATGCATAAAATTCTGACATTTTCAGCTTTTTGTTTAATACCCCATGTCAGATTTTCACTGAACTTGGCAGATACAATCTGTAGTCACCCAAAGGTAATAGGATCTCAGTTCATTCAAATGATCATCATGCCCTTTTTGCATGTTTAACTGCATTGATGAAGTGCATTGATGATTTCCTTAGAGTCTTGATTATATTATGGCTGACTTCCTCATAGTTTATTTGGTATACACAAATTAGGAAGCAAGATGGGACAGATTACATCTTACTTGGAAGCTTTAACCGGAGGGCCAAACCCCAAAAAGTCGCTTACTTAACGAGTGAGTTGCACTCTCTCTACAAACTAAGTAGACCATGCTTATTTTCAAGTTTTTATTGTAACAAACAACATTCCACTGGTCTACCTCAAAAAATTTGTTGCGAAAGCCTCCAAATCCAAGATGGCGTCCAAGATGGCCGCCATATTTACTGAATTTGTTGTTTGAAAGATAGAATTTGATTGAAGGATCAGATTTCAACAAATGTGATGTCATATGAAAGAGAATAAAATTTTCTACAAGTTGATACCATTTTTGTGGGTTATTGTGATAAGTTGATTGAGATTTTAAGGAAAAAACACTCATTTTTTGATATTTTTCTGAAAAAAGGAAAATCATGAAAATGCTTGATTCAGCATAAATCAGAGAAAGACTGAAGGATTATCTTGAAACGTTTTAAGAATTTTGTTTGACATATGATTAATATTTGGAGAAAATTAGGGGTCAGTACCATTTTTGGTTCAGGAGTTATAATGTCTCAAACTTGAAAACTCACTATGTAAAAATGGCCACTTTAGTTGTGACAATACCTTGTTGGTCGTAAAAAGAGCCTGCGCGCGCCAAGACTACTACACGCACCACTGACACTGGCGCTTGTAGCAGTGCCAGTGGTGCGTGTAGTAGTCTTGGCAAACGCAGACATTTTCTTTGACAAACAAGGGTTTGTGCCTGCAAACTAACTTTTCATACCAAGTGGTAGCTCAGGTGACGCTGATTGCTATTATTTCAAAGTAGATTGTTCTGAAGCAGATGATATGAAGCAAAAATATCTTTCAAATAGAGGTAGAAGCTTGAAACAACCTTGCTATAGAAAGTTTAAAACAAAATCTGGATCAATCACTCAAAAAATTCAAGATTGCAGGCCATCAAAGCTGACATAGTGTATAAAATTGCGCCAAAGTAAATGTATTATTTCGTTTTTGATACAATTTTGTCTGTTGTGCTATCTTAAACCGTCTTAAGTTTTTATGGACACATTTTTAGAACCGGTGATATTCTACTCTCCGAAAAAGAAAAAGAAAAACAACAAATCGAGTGGAAGTTTTTGCTTTTGATGTGAGGAGTGAATAACAAGAAAACGGTGAATTTAGAGTGAAATTGGAGTGACTTTTGAGTGAAAATGTTCATTTTCACTCATTTTAGAGTGACCTTAATAGGCAGGGCTCCACACTAACTTTTATTTTTGGTGGCCCAAAGGCAAATATCCGATCTTTTTTGGTGGCCCGATCAGGCCACCTATGTTCTTCATTTCTGACATTTTGGTGGCCCGACGTGCGTTTTTGGTGGCCCCGGGCCACCGGACCACCGTTAGTGTCGAGCCCTGCCTTAGGGATCACTTGTCACTCTTCGAGTGATCCCCGAGGTCACTCTAAAATGAATGAAAATGAACATTTTCACTCTCGAGTGATCCTGATATCTAATATGGGAAAGCATCTACCAATGGCATAAGCTCAGATCAATTGTGACACTATAACCCACATGAAATCAGCCTAAAAACAATGTAAGAAAAATCTGGTAACAGAAAATACAGTTTCAGCATGCTTATTTGTAAATGTGAATATACAGCACGAATAATCAATTTGGACAATTTTATTCGAACAATATACTGAAAAGTAATTTCGCACAACACATTTCGCACAACAAAGTTGAGAAATTGCCGCCATGTCGGATTTTTTTTTTTTTTTTTTTTGGGGGGGGGGGTTCGGATCAGAAGGGCTTTCAAGGACATCTACGGATCAGACATTATTACACATATACCATCATCATTCAGGCGTTTCTACAACAGCAGAGTAGCATACAAGTAAAAAAGCATATCTTTGATACAGAAGCATTTCTTTTTTATCAAAGATTGGGCCTTACCCTAACACTGGAATGAGCTCCACCCCCCCCCCCCCCCAAAAAAAAAAGACCCTCAATATGGTTTACACGAGCACAATATCGTTCGGATGTATAGGAACATGTAATAGACAGCAATATAAGAAGATTAAAAAGATATATCAAATTATAAGTTATAAGTTGAGATTTAACTTTGACGCAACACACTAAAGGTATTCTACCATTGGGAGAGATATCACATTCGATTTATATGTGCAGGTTAGTTGTATTACAAAACATTCTACCATGTAAAAAAAAATATATATAATAAAGCCTAAAACATACGGAGATATCACCTTTGCTTTTAAAGAAACCATAGCCATAACTGTTGACAATTTAGTATATATAAAAAACATTCTTATCAGATCTATTTAGTATATCTAACAATATTTAGCATTAATTATACTGATTTCAGTTTGTACATTAGTTGTTCTATCCCTAACTCACAGTTTAGAACTAGTTTGAAGAATTAAGTAAACCTGGGTTTTTGTTTTACGTGCACTAATGGTAAATAATGCCTTGAACGACAACCTCTATTAATTACCGCCATCTTGAATTTTGTGTGGATACTATTTTTGTCGCTAAATATTACACATTGGCAAAATTTGTGCCAAATTCCAAGCTCCTATCTCTTTTTGGAAAATACTTTCTGTTCAATTTTATCTGCCTCATAACAATCTACTATGATGAAATGCTACAGTAATAGCGATCAGCATCACCTACCACTTGGCATGAAAAGTTAGTTTGCAGGTACATGCAAGTCACTAGACCGTTACAGTATTACATGTGACCATGTAAACACATTGTATGCAAAATTTATAATGCGTAAATGTAATTTTATCAAGTTTTAGACGTTAACTTGTCAATAGTGTATGATATTGCCTGTAATTCCAGAAATATGAATTATGTCTCAATCTCAGTAAATCTCAATCTCAATCGCAGGTTTCAAAATAATTCTTCAGTTGTTCTTTGATAAATACTAAATCATGCATATTCAAATTTCTTCCTTTTTTCAAAACAATATAAAAATATGGATTCCCCCCCCCCCCCCAATTTGTCACAATACACAGCTAAAGTGGTATCAACTTTTAGGAAGTTTTACTCTCCTTCATATGACATCAAATGTGTTGCAATCCAATGTCTCTATCAAATTTTATGTTTGAAATGTTAACTTCAATAAAAATGGCGGCCCTATTGGACCGCATCTGTACTTTGGAGGTTTTTGCAACAAATCTATTGAGGTGCACTTACGGAACATTGCTTAGTATGCTTAATATTATGTATGGTCTTGTTTATAGAGAGAGTGGAACTCGAAAAGTAAGCACGATCTTGGATTTGACCCTCTGTGACGTCTTTGGGAACAGATGCGTGTAAATGCATATTATGTAAAATGGGATTTCAACTTTGAGACATTATAACTCCTGAACCAAATACAATACTGACCTCTAATTTTCTCCAAATATTGATTATATGGGAAATATGTTAATTTCTGCATGGTTTTCATAAACATTTTTAATTTAATTTTTTTTTTTTTACTTTTTAGAGAAATATTCATGGTGCATTCTGAAAAAAAATGTCTCCGTAAAAACCTAAGATGGTTTGAAATAGCATTAAAATGTTCAGAATATATAAAAACCATATAAATAGACAGCAAAGCAGACAAAATTGTATCAAAATCGAAATGATACATTTACTTTGGCGCAATACACTATGTCAGCTTTGATGGCCTGCAATCTTGATTTTTTTGAGTGATTGATCCAGATTTTGTTTTAAACTTTCTATAGCAAGGTTGTTTCAAGCTTCTACCTCTATTTGAAAGATATTTTTGCTTCATCTCATCTGCTTCAGAACAATCTACTTTGAAATAATAGCAATCAGCGTCACCTGAGCTACCACTTGGTATGAAAAGTTAGTTTGCAGGCACAAACCCTTGTTTGTCAAAGAAAATGTCTGCGTTTGCCAAGACTACTACACGCACCACTGGCACTGCTACAAGCGCCAGTGTCAGTGGTGCGTGTAGTAGTCTTGGCGCGCGCAGGCTCTTTTTACGACCAACAGGGTATTGTCACAACTAAAGTGGCCATTTTTACATAGTGAATTTTCAAGTTTGAGACATTATAACTCCTGAACCAAAAATGGTACTGACCCCTAATTTTCTCCAAATATTAATCATATGTCAAACAAAATTCTTGAAACGTTTCAAGATAATCCTTCAGTCTTTCTCTGATTTATGCTGAATCAAGCATTTTCATGATTTTCCTTTTTTCAGAAAAATATCAAAAAATGAGTGTTTTTTCCTTAAAATCTCAATCCAATTATCACAATAACCCACAAAAATGGTATCAACTTGTAGAAAATTTTATTCTCTTTCATATGACATCACATTTGTTGAAATCTGATCTTTCAATCAAATTCTATCTTTCAAATAACAAATTCAGTAAATATGGCGGCCATCTTGGACGCCATCTTGGATTTGGAGGCTTTCGCAACAAATTTTTTGAGGTAGACCAGTGGAATGTTGTTTGTTACAATAAAAACTTGAAAATAAGCATGGTCTACTTAGTTTGTAGAGAGAGTGCAACTCGACCTCTGTTTTTAGCTTTTGGCCCCCCGGTTACTTGGAATCTAGGATGAAGAAGGAGATGAGAAAAATTAAATGTACCAGTAGGATATGACAAGAGAACTGATGTTTGCCAACGTCATTGCCTTTTTGTGGTGACACATCGCATACATGTAAGATGTGAATGGCATAGTTGTTTCAAGTAGCTAACGGTCCAAGTTTTCCATTTTTTTCCCCCCACAGACAGTGTTCCCACCCTACAGTCAGTTTTGGATCTCCCAAAGCCAGTCATTTGCTGCCTAGCTGCTTTGTTGAAATATCTGAAGGAATTTAACTTGCACAGGATACTTCGAGTCACAAGGTAAATAAGACTAGTTAGCCTGTGGAGTCTGTAAATGATGGCAGGGTGCGTATTTGTTTGGATGGTCTTTGTAGTAACACTGCTTTTTTTCACAATTCAGGAGTCTAATAATGTATTTGAATCCTGCACACAACCTACAATAAGAGCAAGGGTCTTGCTTGGCAACTAGAAAGCTTGATTTATGGTAACCTCCATCCGGCAATGAAAGTAATTAATGCATATATTGTTTCAGACTTGTTTGCCAAGAAAAGGTGAATAAAGCTGCACAACAGGCAATATGCTGGCTCACCTGGCTCACATGAGGGAAATATTCATACAGTGGAACATATATATATATATATATATATATTTGTTTGTTTGTTTGTTTTTTTTTTGGGGGGGGGGGTTATGAGCAAGTTCAAGAATAAACTTCATTTGGGATGTTATCAAGTGGTGTGAAATATATCTTCACCGTGATAACCCAGTGTGTAAAGGTTTGAAGAATTAAGAAGGATGGGTGGTAGATAAATACAGCACTGTAGGGAAAAACAGGGGGTGATGGAGCATGATACAAGTGATTTAGGATTAGGATAACAGGGACACTAGCTCACAAAGGTACATATGTAGCCACTGGCTTTGAAGCTATTATATAAATTCATAATTGGCCTTATGGACCTCTACAGTATGAAGGGAGGGTATCTTGATCAAGACCTTTAGTGATTTATGTCCATGCAGATCTTACATTATCAGTTCCCCATGACTGCAATGTACATGATGTAAAGATTAGGTGTTTGAAGTAATGTTTGTCACTTTTGTGTGTGTGTGTGTCAACAGTAACATGTCCCAGTTTTCTGCAGCGAAGGCAGTGATGAGGCTGGATGCTTGTGCTCTCCGCAACCTGGAGATATTTCAGAATCAGGTACTGTCAGTAGTTATTTCAAACACCTTGACTTTCTTGTTTCAACATGAAACTATTTAAATGCTACTTACACATACATCCAAGCAGTTTATCCATCTGTTTGTCTCCCTCAACTGACTGCTTACTGGAACCAGATGTGTTATGTCTATAATCTATCTCAGTAAGGAGTTACTGCATTACTGGGAGGTAAAGGATTAACTGTAGTACTGGCCTCCTCTTTTCATAGAATGAGTCATGAAAACTCTGCAGACTCATTGGTCAAGAGCAGTGTGTTGATTTTTAGTAGCGACGCATTCAATATCAATTAATTAATACGATTGCCGACAATAGCTGCTGCAAACATACTATCGCTCCCTTGTAGCAACAGTTGTGCACTTTAGTAGCAATTGTAGAGTGTGCATTAAGCAAGGGAATGCTAGCCGTGAATCCATAATTTAGTGTGCATCCAGTAAATTTGATATGAGTCAGCAATTGTGAGCTGCATGATGGACAAAAATTGATTTTGGGCAGAACTTTTGTCTGCAGTTCTAAAAACAGATAATGCACATGTGTTTTTTTGTGCATTGGTAGGAATAGTGTGCGTGCAGTTACTATAATGGATACTAGTCTAAACTCACAAGGCACAATACTGTAGTTACCAGTCTACTGATGCACTCGTGTATCTTTGCATCATTTGTATAGTGAGTGTTAATTACAGTGTTTTTTTCTTGCAATACTGCAAAATGTTCATAACTGTCTAGTAAAATCAATGTTTTGCAATAACTTTTCTTGATGAGTATCCCAAACTTTTAACTCTTTATGTGCCACGTTCACACGCTTGACTCAGTCGACGGCGTGCCAAGTTCGCATGATTCTGCTCAAACGCAGAAACCGATTGATAAATCACCACATGCCACAGTACAATGAAACTGTTACTGGTGAATCCATTCCTGTCACATGTAGCTTGCATTTTATGTGGTGATTGACTATCAAGCAAAGTTCCCTACTGGAATTGAGAGTAAATTCTAAGTTTCTGTCACTGTTTTGTGTACACAAGTCTTGCCTTTACCGTATTGTAGCTCCTGGTCACTTGAAAGGAAAACAATCATAAATGTGTCATACAATTTGCATCAAAGCAAAACTTGGCATATTCTCCACATGTTTGCTCATAACATGTCCACAGTAACAAAAATCTATAGAGGTTATGCAGACTTAAACATTAAAAACAGAACGTTTTCTACAAGCATGACTATGTTGCTGTCTCAGAATAATGTGGCACACAGAGGGTTTACATCATGGCACATAAAGAGTTAATCAAGCTACAATTTCGTATATTTGCTGTCCATGGTAACATGATGATTATTTGCTTGTTTCATGATAGGTTGATAGGAGCGAGAAGGGAACACTGCTCTGGGTTTTGAACCACACCAAAACCAGGTTTGGCAAGAGACATCTAATCAAGTGGCTATCCCAACCCCTGGTTTCTGTCAGGTATGAGAGACATCCCGTAGGGAAGTAAAGTTGATCTCATCCTATAGTATTCCATCCATTCCCAGGTTTGGGGAGAGTTTGTCGATTTGGCTCAGAGATCAAAATCTCTGTAAATCAAAGGGTTAATGATTATCTGCATAAACTGTTGGAATATTATCTGTAGTAAGTTGTGTCAAAATGCCAGTAATCAACCCAGTGTATGCCATAGGCATTTTTTTTTTAAATTTAGTGTTGCATTTAATACATTGTAAAGCCACATGTGAGCTTTGGAATACAATACATGTGTCTACTGTATATAGGCATGACCCTACAATGCAGACTCTGTGGTGCCATTTGTGAAGCTACATGGTGTACACAGTTTGTTTGAGGATAGTGTGCTGTTGCCTTTGTCATAATGTAGTTGGGATCCTTTAAAGTAAAGCTAGGTTTAGTTTCTTGTTTGTTCTCTCTGGAGTATGGTAGTCACTCATACACTGTAGTAAGGGGTTCTGAAAGTAGTGAGATGTGGTTATTCTCTGATGTTAGCAAAGAAAAGAATGTTGGAAAAACTACAATAACCAGAATGGACAGAAAGAAGCATGAGTTGACAAAAGAAATAATTCACTTATAATTCTTAGAAACTATGAAATGAAGTAGATCGTTATAATTACTTGGATAAGAATACTTGAGCGATCTATCTAATTCAAAGTGGATGAATGAAAAGAATTTTCATCAGTTTATGAAGCCAAGTGGTTATCTTGTTATGAAGAGTTCAGACTTTAACAAGGGGTGCCTGAAATGTCTTCAGTAATACTGAAATTTCTTGTAACGTGGTGCCTACAGGAATTTGATGAATCTTGTACAAAGTCTTGAGAAATTTGAAAATTTTATCAGGCATCAGGGTGTTGACTGTATTCATGTCCCCTAACCATATTGGTGCCAAGACCTTTTGATAGTGTATACAATGCTATGAGGTTTCTGTGCCAATCAGCAGTCAAAGCAGACAAAGGAAACTTCATAATGCTTGGCAGTATGTATTGTGTTTATGTGACTATCCCATGTTCATACTCAGTGAGATAGAATGCAGACTGAATGCTGTAGAAGAGATTATAGGATCTGACTCCCTGCAGCTGAAGAGTGTCTGTGACATCCTGGCCAAGACCCCAGACCTAGATAGAGGCCTCTGCTCTATCTATCACAAGAAGGTACATTTTGTACATTGTAATCTAATACATAATTTTTGTGCCAGGTTTATCCACACATATGTTAATCAGCCCATCGATTCCTGGGAGCTGCATTTCTGTGGTGTAACTACGTTTTTATTTCAACTGTCCATTGTCAGTGTTGCTTGAGGAAGAAGAAGCACATATCTTTTATTCTACACTTTGTAAGTCCTTTGTTGTACATATATTATACAATATAGACATTGATATATTTGTTATTGTTAATGTTGTTGTGTTAAAGCAGGATGTACCTACATGTACATTGAATGTCTTGGAACTGTAGGCTCAATGGTTTTTGCATTAAACTAAAGAGAATGGGGTGCACTGAAGACATCCAGAAGCCATGCATGTTCGCTGTTCCCTTCTGATGAACCATAATTAGGTGCCTGTAGAAACTAGAGGTGTCCTTTTTGAGATCACATGGTTGTAGCACAGATTCTCTGGTCTTTGTGTACTCGGATTTGTTACTGATGGAGATGGCAGAGACTAGACTGGCCTGGCAGTAAAATTTCTTCAATGCTATTGTCTTTGCAACTCTAGAAAAGAAAACTTGATGCCTAGGCTTTTGATTCTTCAAGAATTCATTCTCAAAAAGGACGATATGGAATTGAATTTTGTGTAAGTACCCGGTAAATGTCAGACTATTGGGAAATAGATTTTAACCTGTTGAGGACGGACTGATTTTGTATAACATGCATTTCCCATGAACACCTCCCCAAGTATACTCTGGACTGTTGTCAATGGGTTAATTAGGTATGGCACACCTCACATCCTCAGATTTCCTCAACAGTCGATTTGCAAAACTGTTCATTTCTTTCCTTGCACAGTGCTCAGCGGCAGAATTCCTGAACGTGGTCCGCTCTCTTGCCAAACTGAAGCTGGCCTTCCAGACTCTAGAGGGCAGTATGCACATCAAGTCAGCTCTTCTTCAGAGTGTCTTCAGTGAGATACCTTGCCTCTTGGATGGAGTTGAGTCCTTTCTGGCTGCCATCAATGAAAAAGCTGTCAGGTGAATATGCATCAGTACCCTCAAAGAGTACATCGTAATCATCTCACCAATAATCTGCTCATGTTTTGTCATTTATCTTCATTGGGTGATTTTTATTTACTTCTTTGTTACCATCACTACTGTTAAGTTGTTGTAGTCATTATTATTATTATTGTGATTTAATATACATGTATATTATCACTGTCACTAGCAGTTATCTGTGATTCATCATATCAACCTTATAATGATGTATATCATATTTGTATGTCCCTTCCCTTGACTTGAGACTATTCCCTTCATTGATGTGATTTTGTTCAGGAGGTCACTTACAGAATATTGGCCATCTTTTAGATTTGACTCTTGCATTTAGATCAAAGATGGATCATAGCTTTAAGTCTGTAGCCAAAGTCCAGGATGATATGCAAAAGTGTATGTTGTTACGAATGAGATGGTAATATGATTACTACATGAATCTGTAAGAGAGATGTCATGCAAACGTTTAATTACTAGCAGATCATACAACACAAAAACTCACAATAACTCTGGAAGTGAAATAGTCGTCCTCTCTTACATTAACCCGTTGAGGATGAGTCCCGAGTAAACTCGGGCAAAGGTATAGTGTTGCAGCAAAATCAGTCCGTCCTCAACGGGTTAAAAAGAGTCATATTTTATAATTCTTTGATGTACTGTAAAAGTGGTTTCTTTCGCGTACAGAAACTTTCGCGGTTTCCATCGGTGCCGACTTATTCGCGTGTGTTTAAATTCGCGGTTGGTAATGACAGCATTATAACAAGCGACGAGTTCAAAACATTTTCGCGTGATGTTAAATTCACGGTTCAACCTCAAAGCGCGAAAAGTGCGAAAATAAAACCACCGCGAAAGAAACCACTTTTACAGTAGTCAATCTTGGTTCCCTGCCCTCGGTGATAGATTCGAAAACCATGGCTAGTGCAGGCCTACTATAAAAGAATTGTCCATCAGAAAATATGTGCACCGAAGTGTATGCTCTTTAGTAAAAATCACACTCCAATCAAGCAAGATTCATTGCCTACATGTGTGCTGCTTTAAGTGGCTGTGTGTAAAGCTGTACAAGAAGCATTCCAGGGATTGTGAGCCAAGCAATACAGACATGTACAATACCCTGGATCCTGCCAAGAAGGCTTCCCACCAGGTTTGGCCAGTCAGAAATTGAACATGCTTTACTGTTCCCTGTGAGCTTTGCACAGAGACAAAACCCCTGTGTACATCCTCTACTATTACGCGTACATGAAGCAAACAACCAAACAAATAGGAGGCATACTGTACATAATGTTGATGACTGTCAACCTTTAGAACTTGCTTTAGCTTATATTGAAATATTATGCTGTCACTGAGATAATCCTGCAGGATTTTTTGATCTTCGAGATGCTGACTGTATCTTGTGCAATATATAGTCAACTGAAAAAAAGGTAAGTTTGAACAGACATCTTGAATAATATTATGTGACACACATCCCATCAGACTGGTTTTCTTTTATTTCATTTTCCAAGGGAGAAGAATAAGACAAATCTCTTCACTGAGCCATCCCAGTTTCCTGCTGTTCACCAGTGCATGTCTGACATCAGAGATGTCACCGACCAGTTTGGGGATCACCTCCGCAGGCTTCGTACTGAGATATCTATGCCTAGTGTTGAGTATGTCACAGTTTCTGGGACTGAGGTGAGTCCACATCCATGTTGAAACATGTAGGTTTGGCTGCACAATAAAAGTGATAATATGCCTTAATTAGTAAAGTCTTTGTCACTTGCAGGCTAAGGTATTGTGATGTGCTGTGTTGTCATGCTTGTGCGCAGGATACATATCCGTATTCACACTCTTCGTTTCATCACTCTCAAACCATATGTGACCGTGCACCTCAAAACGAACATAAAGTCGCACACACTGATTTTGCGTGAGGACCGAAAATAAGTGAAATGGGTCAACCTAGCCGAACTTGACTTTTTCATATTTTCTGAAATAGTGGGTCTTCTTTTACATTATGCTAAAATTTGGTATCATAAAACGGGCAGGAAAGTGTGTTTTTTTAGCAATTTATCTCGAACTTTTTTGGTACAATAGTGTGATTAGGTGTGTCTTTAGAATCCCTTTTTCATTTCTGAAAAACCTTGTCCACACTCTTCACTTTCAACTCTAATACCTTTTGAAAGGATAGTGCTACTGCTTTGAAAGTTGGCATTGATTATGGACAGAATGTGTTAATGAGGCATGTTTAATTTCAGTTTAATCTAATAATCCCTTTATTGTTGTTACTCTGGTGGTTTACTTCCTGTTTTTTTGTCCCATTCATCGCACAGCCAGCACGGTTTGGTAAAGATTAAGCGCCTGAATACACACTGTACTTCAAAGCCTCTTTTCTCAGTTCAAACTTTTCCTGAGTTTGTGCTTTCTTTCCAGTATTTAGATCTGTTAAGAGAGTCCATTTGATTTGAGTTATACATCATTTTAAAGCTTAAAATATGCTCTTTCAGAATATGGTCTTAACTTAAAATTCATGTCTGGCGACTTTTTGTTTGTTTTGAGGTGCAGGGTCACATATTGGAACATCTATCAATCCTCATTCAAGTACTAAAGAATTGCTGTAACAATATTCCAAGCATGTAACTTTTACTTGAGAGTGTTTCTTCATTGATTTGCGTAGATGTTTAGAAAGCAAACTGTCAATGGAAAGATATTACCTTTAATCTCTCTTATCTCTTTTTGTTACCGTGGCATTGGTGTCTGACCAAAACTTTGTGTCGTTTGCGTGTGCTGTATCACTTTTACAATGCCACTATTAAAGTATGGAGGAATCAAAGCGAATTGATGCTTGAAACAGATATAACTAAGTTACTGGGCATGTGAGTGGTTAAAGATATGACTTGTTCATGAAGCATATTTCCTGCAACAGTAAGCCATTAAGATCATGCTGTGCAACATGTCCAGAGTACTATTTGTGTACAATTTGTGAGCTCACAGCATTACTTACAGGCAGTCAGTTTCATAGTGAATAGTGTGGCTGAATTTAATGATACTGAATGTTCCATAGCTGGAAACAAGACAATCTGAAATACTTTCCAGGGTTGTCTAGACTTTCCAAACAAGGTATTCCATCAGATAACAAACAGCAGAATATAGAATAGATTGTTCAGGTGACTTTTGAAATCATGAGGAACTTTCTTTATATCTTTCTTTTCTTAATAGTATATGGTGGAAGTAAAGAAAACTCAGCTAAAGAGGATTCCACAGAACTGGGTCTCTGTCAGCTCGTAAGTATCAGGTGTGGTTTACACTGTTTATGTGAGTGCATTATAATGTGATTTTTAAGGATCAGAGCAACTTGACGTCAGAAGAATGAATTGTCAGAAACTGAGAGGGGGTGGACTAAACTGCAGTAGAACAAACATGCAGATTTGTATGAAGCTACATAATGCATTAAGACAGAAAAAATGTTGTGGTATCAAGAAGTTTTGTCAAAATATGTGATTTTCTTTAAACAACTTTGTACCACTTTCCTGCCAGTTTTTGTAAGTGTATTGTTCAAATAATACATTAGATATAATGAAGCCTTGTAGTCCCAATTTGGCAGTGGACTGTAGTGCATTTCTACGAGACTAACTCTTTTTTTTCTATACACTTGGTTTGATGAATAAAGAAGAAACATAGGAGAATACAGTGTATCACTTTTTGTAGTGTTTTTACTTGACAGATGTATTTGTTGTTATGTAACAAATTACCTTTCTTTTTTTGTACAAGATGAAGCAAAAGGTTCAGATTCCTTTTTTTTTTTCTTTACTAACATAGATTTCTGGAAATGAATTGGTTTTCCATACATGTAGCTTTCATACCGTAGCATGTCTACAAACTTTCTGAATGATAAAACAGGAAACAGCTGTATAGGTGTTTTAATAGGGACTTTGAACAAATCAGGTACAGTATGTAATATATTCAATTATGTGTTTCACTCTCATTCCTACACAGAACAAAGCAGGTGACACGTTTTCGACCTCCCTACGTTGAGTCAAGCTTGAAACGTCTGTGCCAACTGAGAGAGCAGCTCGCTCTGGAGTGTAACAATGCCTGGCTAGATTTCTTAGAGTAAGTGCAGAGTTCCATATTTAGTGGTATCAGTAACAGGTGTATAACTCTTTTAGTCCAGTGGGTGCCATGTTCTTAGAAAATATCAATAGGGCTTTAGGATGGCAGTCCTGAGACTCAACAAACAACCAAACTGACAAAAAGATGAACAAACAACAAGCAACCACACAAACAGACAAGAAAACCACCAAGCAAGGAAAAAAACTCTGATCCAGTTTTTAGAGATGATTCCAAATTTAATGATGCTAAACGAGGGGTAATTAATTAAAGTTGAATTTGGTAAATCTAATGTGCCCTGTAGGAGTTGTAGACACAAATCAGCCTACTTTGGTAGGATATTAAGCATATCATGTTGTGCTAGGACTCTGAGAGTGTCGTGTGGTGTTACGTATCACAATACTTTCTGTAACAAACGGAAACAGAGGGAAACTGACCAGAAAGGAATAAAATTTATTAGTGGAAAAATGAGCAAAGAAAATGGCATTCCATCGAGATTCGAACCAGAGAACTCCGGATAGCCAGCCCTGTGTCCTACCGACTGAGCTACACGTATAGAAAGCCCTAGTACAGTGTTCATCCCAGAAACCCTTTATTCTCAACGCTCATGTGGTCAGAAGCTATAGCGGTGTGTGCTAGTGTGACGCACACACTTAATCGTGACATAAACCTAATAAAGGATAATTCAACTTTGGGATAAATGCAAGGAATCCCGATGGAATTCCATTTTCTTTGCTCATTTTTTCCACTAAAAAAAAAAAAAAAGTTTTCTGGTTACATATCACAACATCAAAACATTTTGTTGTCCATGTTTGTGTGTTGGGGGGGGGGGGATGGACGTAGGTAATTTAATCCTATATAGTTAAATTTTGCGAAGAGATATAGTAGAGCAATATTCTTATATGACTGGTTCATTTCACGCCTTTGCAGAATATGTTCCAAGTATACTATAATGATAACTGTAGATTCTCATTTCTCTCCTTTTTTTTTCTTTTTCTTTTCTCAGTCTGTGATTCTGCAGATGGTAATTTGAAATTCTAGACCTTGGTCAAGGTTTAAGTTGAGATTGACTTCCACAGAGGAGGTTTATAAAGTTGCTTATCTCACCAGAAGGAATTTATCAAATTGTCTTTGGCAGGTCATTTGGGGAGAAGTACTTCTCATACCGCAAGGCAGTCCAGCACCTCGCCAGCTTTGATTGCTTGCTGTCACTAGCAGCCGTATCCAAGCAGGAGGGCTACTGCAGGTAAATCTCATTGTAATGAATGTCTTCATTTCTTGTTTTGGGGTCAAAAGAGGCCTGAGCTTTTGATCCTAGCAGAGTCTTCTTTAGAGGCAAAATGACAAGCATGTGGGGGAAGCAATCACATGATAAAATATGGACAACACAGAGTAAGCACAGTCTGGAGAGGGCTATTGACACAGAACAATGAGAGCTAAAAGGGTGGTTTAGAATTCAAAAGCAGGGAGCCAAACAGGTAAAGGAAGGATTAAAGCAAGGGGGTAAACAGACAAAGGTGGTGGACCAGCAATGATCCTAGGGATCATAGGGGGCTACCTGTAAAGGATAAAGATGAATAGGGAGGCAACATCAAACAAGATGAGGAACAATACAAGGGTAAAGAATATGGAAAGAATGAAAAAGCAGCAGCATGAGTGAAGGGGGGGGGGGGTTAAAGTAGTAAGCCTCATATTCTGGTGTACAAAGATGTGTCACAAAATGAAAGTGAGAGCCAACCAGCAAATGCAAGCCACAAAACATATCAATGTATATAAAAATAAGGCAATATATACTACATAGAGTGGATCACTGTATAAAAGCAAAAATCCCAAAGGGGAGAATTATACATAACTTGTGTCAATGTCAACTTTTCATGGAAGTTTCATTTTAATCCATACACAACTTTTCAAATTATTTTGCAGTCAGACAAACCAACGCCGATGATCAGTTAACTTCCTTCTTTGGCGGAGGTAATAAAATGTTTACATTAGGTAAAATGTGTAGAGTAAGGATTGATAGAAACTAATTAGTAATCTTCCTATGGGATGATGAGGCCATGGGGTTGGATTGTTTCACTCATCCTATGACTATTTCACTCATTACCTATTCTTTGCCCTTGTGTTGTTCCTTATTATGTTTAATGTTGCCTCCCTATTCATGTTTATCCTTTACAGGTTGCCCCCTATGATCCTTGGGATCATCACTGGCCCACCACTGCCTTTTGTCTGTTCACTCCCTTGCTTTCATCCCCCTTCCTTTAATACCCATGTGGTTCCCTGCTTTTGACTTCTAACCTACCCCCTTTGTTCTCATTGTTCTGTATGAATAGCCCTCTCCAGAATGAGTGTTGTGTGTACTCCATATTTTATCATGTGATTGCTTTCCCTACATGTATGTCATTGCCTCTGAAGAAGATTAAGCAGTTTTCAGCAGCTTTTTGCTGCATTTGAAGAGTTTGTTTGCAAAAACCGATAAGTCCATATTTGGTAATTGGAGATATTTGCCATTAAAGGTCAAGAAAAATAAAGAGAATGATAAGAAAATTTTTGCTTCTTTTGACCATAACTTTAAAAATTAGCTTTATATGTAGTGACCAATATATCATTTAAAAGGTATTATTTTGTACTTTATGACAGAGACCGTACTTCCAAATCGTCAAAAATGGACTTAAGGTGAATCGGTTTTTGCAAACAAACTCTTCATTTCATCTTGTATGTATGTATACCACCTGCTTGGTTTTAGGTCCCACCTCTTCTGTATGAATACACAAGCTTTTTTGGCTTCTTCTGTTTCTATGTTTAGAACTACCATCATTTGCCCTAATTTAAGAGTATCATTTAACAAAATAACACTTTCTTGACATAATTGAGTTCTAAAAATTGTGTTGTGTTTCCTGTGAATTTCACATTTTGATTTGAAAAAAGAGCAACAGAGTAAATCAATCAATCGCTGTTTGCTTTAGAGATCAATCAGCTGGTCAATCTATCAATCAATTGGTCAGCCAGTCATCTAGTCATGTGTCGATCAGCCGGTCAGTCTGCCCATCCATTAGTCAGTTATACTATTTTACTGAAACTATGCCCAAGGAACTTCCAAATGAAGGCTTTGGTTACAAGAATTTACTGGTTTTTGAATGACTGGGTTGTAATGTGAAGGTCACATGGTCTTGCATTCAAACATTTGACCTTTGTTCTAAAGGTTCTGAATTTCAGATCCCCATATCAGTGGTTTCTGTTGTCTTTGAACATTTTCAGAAGTGCCTGAGTTGACTTAACCCTAAAAAGACTGGGGGGGGGGGGGGGGGGGCTAAAAGGCCCCCCCCCTCGACATTTCGCGCGATTACTCAGCAACACGCAATGCTCTCTCCGCGATGCTCTATGACTTTTTTCTTTCGAGTTTCCCGCACATTTTGACACCAAATTTGTGACGCCCGGGGGTACGGTTCTGAAGTTACATAACTTTTTGTACATGCACGTGAGACCGAAAATGGCTCAAAAATGTGATTTTGTGTACAAAGTCAATACAAATTGAGTTTTATCACATGGTTTATATAAATATGCTTATTTTTACTCTCAATGGCTAAAATCAATTTGTTTTAGTAGTATTATGCTTCAAAAAGGGTCTGCCACAAATTTTGCTGAAAAAAACAACGAAAACAAAAGGTCGAAAAAACAAAGAAATACATAAGAAATTCATAAAACAATAAAATAAATAAGAAATTAATTTTGATACCGAATTTTTTTTCAAGTACATTTGCTAAGAATGCTACAAAGAATATCTAGACCAAAAATGAGCACTTTTGGAGCTTTATTTACTGATTTAGATAAAAAAAGTCTGATTTCTTGCATAAATTAGCATAATTACGCTCTTGTAGATTACATCGCACACTACCATTGTGCAAATTTCCGCGGCGATCGCGCGATCCACGGCTGAGATCTTAAGGGGGGGCCCTTTAGGCCCCCCCCCCCAGTCTTTTGAGCTACCAAAATAGCCCAGTCTTTTTAGGGTTAAAGAGGTTTGATAACTAAACTATTGCTATTTTTGTATTGTCCAAATGTTATTGAAGTGTAAATGTAAACTTGCCAAGCTTTTTCATTTGGTTACCCCAAGTTGTAAAGTTAGCAAGCCCCAATCAGGTGTAGCAATGTGCCTCCATCCAACAGGGTGGCCAAGATGACACAACAGGGATTACTGTAAAACGAGGAATTTTCGTGTGCATTTTAATTTCGCGAATTTCACGAGCGCCGAAATTCGCGAAATTAAAATGCACGCGCAAGTTTTTGTCTACACTACATGCATTGAACGCCAGTGGCAATTCGCGAAAATTTCATGCCACGAAAAAGGCTGTCGGCTCCAATGCGCGAAAATTTCATGCCGCGAATATATCATGTTTTACAGTATGGGCGTTACTCAAAGTGAAAGTCTATCCTAATATCATTTTGCTTTGTATGAAAAGAGAAAAATCAGAGAGGCACAATGAAAATTTGGGGAATAATCGGATACTCATAAAAAGGTCATGAACTAATGAGAGAGTAGACAAAATGGCAACTCTGTGTGACGTACATGTACACATGTAGGCTTACCTGTAGGTGTTGAGTAGCTCTCCATTTGGTTTGTGCAGAAAAAGTCAGCAATTATTGCCCCCCCCCTTTTTTTTTAATCCTGTCAAATTTTATTTAGACCTCTTCTTGGTATATAAAGATTGATACATTTCTGCATGTCCTACCTCAGTGGATAAGTTCTGTTTCTCTCAAAATATTTGAGAGAAATGAAAATTAGTGAAATTTTGCATGTTGCACAAGCTTTATTTTGCAAGAGATATTGACTGATTTACCTCAGATGGAAAGTGTGCCAGTTTCATTTTTTCTCTACCATGTTTATATGCTTTCATGAGTGCAGTCAACATTATCATTTGACATTGAAGAAAATCTTGTTATTCAAACATAACTCTGTTTGCAAGTTGACAAGCTCCGGTCCATATTTAGAGCAAAGCATGAATTAAAAAAAAAAAGCCCCAAAACAAACAAACAAAGAACGTCCCAAATCGGAACACGTTTTCAAGAAAGAACAAAGTTTCGAGCTAGCCAGGTACAAGTTTTAGAGAGTATAATATTACAAACTAGTCATCAGTAGAAAACATGTATTTTGTGTTTTATGCGTGGCATATGAAACAGGAGAAGGCATGTGAACAAAGGATTTGTATTTAAATTGTTAAGGCACATTTCATCGTATAGTCAGTTTGAGGAAGGGTATGAATGATGCGTGGGTGAAAGCATCTTCAGTTTCATCAACTATTCTTGTAATGTTCAGCGCTGGAAATCAGGCAGAGTGGTGATGACTTCCGTGCAGACGTGAAGAAGGAGGCTGGCTGATTGAGACTGCATGGAAGTCTTGAAATTGAGATGGAGGGGATCGATTTCAGCAATGAGTGCACCTTTGTAGGTCGCAGTGATTTTACACAACCACTTATTCCAGAACAAGTTCATCTCTAAACCTGTCGAAAGCTGCTTTCCATCTCGTCACTGTCATATCAATGAGGACTGAGTATAGGTGGTGGGAATTACTCATTTATTGATCATAGTATTGATGACGATGTAGAATGCAGTTAATACATTTAATTATTCAGACTCCGCATCATTCAGATGTTCAATTGAGAGTGTCCATTTCCCTGTAGAGACGTGCAGTTTAAGAGCTGCAAGAGAGGATAGACAGTTAATAGAAAATGCACACATCTTGAAGAAACGATGTTTAACATATTAATATCATGTGAACATTGCTACATTGACTTTGGCATTGAATGTAGAAATTTTCTTGCAGTGCAAAGAAATTGATATCAAGCATGCCTGTTCTATGGGTGAGTAAATTTTGGTGTTTTTATATCGGTCTCCTCCTCCTGACAGGCCACATGTCCGTGATGGCCCAGTCAAGGTTGAGATTAAAGGGGGACGTCACCCTGTAGTGAGTGCTCTCAAGGCGGAAGGCGAGCAGTATGTACCAAACGACACTTCCATTAACGTGAGTACTGACTTGGACCCCAGCCAGCCGGCAGCGTCGCGAAAATGTGTCTAAATCATTCTACAGCGCTGCGGTGTGACCTTGAAATGACCCCTGTACCGTGTGCGAGGACTGGTTTTCAATCTGCGATATTTCACTTCATTTGCATGATATCAAAACCAGGTTTTTTGCAGATGATTAGCGAAATTCTGAATTTTTCAGAGATCACAATATCAAACAGAAAAGACTGCGATAACATATTCTAATCTCACGTCAAAAATCGTGTTGAAAACGGAATATTTCCTTTCAAAATAATTTGTTAAATTTCACTTTTCTAGTGAATGAGCCAATAAAAAACGTTCACGAAATGGTTGGAAATATATCAATCCATTGAAACATGTAACTCTTTATGAGTCATTTCGTGTAGATGGGTCAGGATCCAGCAAAGTCTAGAGCAACTACACTGTCAGCTAGCCCTCGTGAAGACAATCCGATTTTCTCGTGCTGTGATTGGTCGATTACCGTCAGCTGAGGCTGACGTGTATGACGTCAGAGAATCTCCAGTTACAGCTTCTGCTATTGCCAGGCCCGACGTAAAACTAACTGTTCATAGACTATTATGAAATCATTCTGAAGTTGATTTTAACCTTTTCAAACAAATTTCAGTATTCTTCTTGTGTTTTATGAGCCCCATCGATCAAAAGGTAAAAGAAAATCGACAGACGAATGTGAATTTATATAGAGTGCAAAAACGAACCCGTTTGTTCAGTCCCACGTATTCGTTTTGCAGTGTTGCGATTGCAGCAAAACAAAGAACAAAAAACGGTCACAGCACCGGACACCCAGTCCAGTCGTGTGAACAACAGAAGCAGGTATTTCCGTATTAGAAGTATCACGTTTATGTATATACAAACGTGTCTATGACTGTTATAAACTGTTGAACAAATACCAGACAAGCTATATTAATAAGTCGCAGTAGCTTGTAGTACTATGTAGTATAGACCACTCTTAAGTTAGTAACTGTACTAGAACTACAGTAGTACAAATAGTGCTAATACTATAGTACTAGTGGTAGTAGCCTGGTAATTAATATTGTAGTAAGTTAATATGTTGCACAGGAGTATCAGTATTTACTTCACAGCCTTGCCCTGTCTTAAATAATTGTACCGAATCGTGACTGTGCTGTGCACGGCGTCTGTGGTCAGACTATAGAATATACCGGTACCTTCCTATTACCGGTAACAGTAATAGTAGTACATTGTAGTAGCCATTTTGTAGTACTGGTAGTTGTAGAAGTAGCAGAAGAACTGGTATTCATAGTAAAAAATTAGTAGCAGTGGCGGATCCAGAGGGGGGCGCAACCGGCGCACGCCCCTCCCCTTTATTTTTCGTAAAAAACAAAAGAAATAAGAAAAACAAAATGAAACCCGCAAGTGGCACCAGAAATATTAGTCAGGCCCGCCCCCCCCCCCCCCCCCCTTTACAGAATTCCTGGATCCGCCCCTGATTAGTAATAGCACTTTGACATAGATGTATTTGTCTATTTCTGGGTACTTGTGTGAATGTGTACATTGTGGATTCTACATGATGAGACAGTACATAACACACATGTAGGCTAACTAATCACCGATTGGATGTGGACTCTATTGAGAATGACTGAAATCAAAGCAAGGTGGCCTCTTTGCATGTCTGTGTTACGTTCTTGTACGGTATTTTTTATTTATCTATTTATTTTTTATCCGTTGTCTCTGGTTGATGAAAGCAAGCTGCTCACCTGCAGATCACTGTGCAGAGGGTCATCTTTCCTACATAGGACCATAAAGGACTGGAATAGTCTTCCAGATGAAGTAGTAGCTGCTTCTCTTCAATACCCTCAACAACATTTGGGTTAAGAGTTAGGTGTATAATCAGCGATGGCATTTTTCTTCTTTTGTACTGATGTAATAGTACAGATAGATACAGTAAACCCGTTCTATTTCAGAAATAGACTTTCTACATTAGTCTAAAAAATTAGACTGATTTTGCTAAAAATAGGTGCTCAAAAAATGGGAAAATCAGTCTACAAATGATCGAAATTTTAAATCTTAATCTGAAATTGTGGTGCAAGGTTCGGCATAAACAAAATGGAATTAACAAATCTATCCTTCATTTCTTTCAGAATTGCATCAGTCATAGCTGGTTATGTCAATGTTGGTCTTCTGCTAAACCTGCTGAGCTGTCAAGGTTCGGCTTTTGACGAACCTGCCAAGCTGGCAAGGTTCGGCTCTAGACGAATCTGCCAAGCTGCTAAGGTTCGGTTTTTGACGAACCTGCCGAGCTGCCAGGGTTCGGCTTTTGACAAACCTGCCGAGCTGCCCAGGATCGGCTTTTGACGAACCTGCCGAGCTGCCAAGGTTCGGCTTTTGACGAACCTGCCGAGCTGCCAAGGTTCGGCTTTTGACGAACCTGCCAATCTGTACAGGTTCGGCTTTTGACGAACCTGCCGAGCTGGCAAGGTTCGGCTTTTGACGAACCTGCCGAGCTGCCAGGGTTCGGCTTTTGACGAACCTGCCGAGCTGCCCAGGTTCGGCTTTTGACAAACCTGCCGAGCTGCCAGGGTTCGGCTTTTGACGAACCTGCCGAGCTGCCAAGGTTCGGCTTTTGACGAACCTGCCGAGCTGCCAAGGTTCGGCTTTTGGCGAACCTGCCAATCTGTACAGGTTCGGCTTTTGACGAACCTGCCGAGCTGCCAAGGTTCGGCTTTTGACGAACCTGCTAATCTGTACAGGTTCGGCTTTTGACAAACCTGCCGAGCTGGCAAGGTTCGGCTTTTGACGAACCTGCCGAGCTGCCAGGGTTCGGCTTTTGACGAACCTGCCGAGCTGCCCAGGTTCGGCTTTTGACAAACCTGCCGAGCTGCCAGGGTTCGGCTTTTGACGAACCTGCCGAGCTGCCAAGGTTCGGCTTTTGACAAACCTGCCGAGCTGCCAAGGTTCGGCTTTTGACGAACCTGCCAATTTGTACAGGTTCGGCTTTTGACGAACCTGCTGAGCTGCCAGGGTTCGGCTTTTGACAAACATGCCGAGCTGCCGAGGTTCGGCTTTTGACGAACCTGCCGAGCTGGCAAGGTTCGGCTTTTGACAAACCTGCCGAGCTGCCAAGGTTCGGCTTTTGACGAACCTGCCGAGCTGGCAAGGTTCGGCTTTTGACGAACCTGCCGAACTGCCATGGTTCGGCTTTTGATGCACCTGCCGAGCTGCCAAGGTTCGGCTTTTGACGAACCTGCCGAGCTGCACAGGTTCGGCTTTTGACGAACCTGCTGAGCTGGCAAGGTTCGGCTTTTGATGAACCTGCCGAGCTGCCATGGTTCGGCTTTTGACGAACCTGCCAGCGGCTGCACAGGTTCGGCTTTTGACGAACCTGCCGAGTTGCACAGCTTTTGACGAACCTGCCGAGCTGCCGTGGTTCGGCTTTTGACGAACCTGCCGAGCTGCCAAGGTTCGGCTTTTGACGAACCTGCCGAGCTGCCCAGGTTCGGCTTTTGACGAACCTGCCGAGCTGCCCAGGTTCGGCTTTTGACGAACCTACCGAGCTGCCCAGGTTCGGCTTTTGACGAACCTGCCAAGCTCCCATGGTTCGTCTTTTGATGAACCTGCCCAGCTGCCCCGGGTTTAGCTTTTGATAAATGTGCTGAGCTGCTCAGGTTTGGCTTTTGACAAACTTGCCTAGATGCACAGGTTTGGATTTTGCTGAACCTTCCCAGCTTTGTGTGAGAGGTGTCGTCAGCAAAGAAAATGAAACAAAAATTATTGCGAAGAATTGTAATGTATAGTTTGCATAAAAATAGTAATAGGTGTTCAGACATATTAACGTGGGATATGCTACACTTTTAATTGTTTGAAAGGAATCCTATACCAATATAGAAAAATATATGAAATTGCATGTAATTTAATAGTTTTCAAATCAGAAAACAGCCATGCCTGTGATACGTATACTATACTCACTTCATTTGTATGAATCAATTTGTATGATCAATTGTATAAAAGACTACTCAATTCAGCAAGAAATAGGCCAACTACATGCTCTATATTTCGATGTCTTTAAGAAATGGTCTTAATTAATTGCTGAAAAAAATGTTATTGATGGAGACATAAGGGCTCATAATATCGTCTTTCACACACAGACGCAGTCTACATGGCTGCATTAAGCATGCAGTGTAACTGAAGCTTCTAATATGTGGAGCAACATACACTAAATAAATAGACTTTTCAAATTTACCGTGTCAAGCGATAGGCACACTTCAATTGATTTCCAGTACAAAAAGAGTACTGAGAAAATTGAATCCATGATTGTTAAGAAAAGAAGAGTCTTGAACTGTATTTTTTTTTTAGTTTGTTTAAAGTGGCCTCAGAAAGTGGTGAAGTTATTCTCTGTGGATAACATTACTCAACACTGAAACAGAAAAAGGTACTCAACAGTTTTTAACCAAGTTAGGATAATTAACTCTTGCTTGCAGGTCCATATGCAGTATGCAGGGTCAAAAATTAACTGTGGCCCATTAGCCTGGTTTTAGGTTGATTAATTGTGGACCATCAATTTAAAAGAAAAAAGTTATCTGTTGTCCCCAAAGCAAGCAACTATCATAGAAAATAGATTGTTTTGTTGGTCTTATTTTGGGCCAGTACTCATTTCCTTTTTTGGCCACCAAAATTTCAGGCTAAACCATCTTAGACACCTGTTACACACAAACACACACACACACAGTCACACACAAACACAAACAACAACAAAGAACACACAAAACAATGCGATATTAATTTTGGGCTGCCCCCCCCCCCAAAAAAAAAAAACCCACAAAAAACAACAAACAAAAACAAAAACAAAACAAATATTATTGAATACATACATCTAGTTCAAATGTATTTAGAGCACCATTTCAACCCCCCCCCCCCAAAAAAAAAGGGGGGGGCAGAAGAAATATACAAAAGGATACTTCTCTCCCTGGTACAGCTTGGCAGGCCAGTAAAATGTATTTATACACATATGAAAATATGGGGCTGAGTGCAGTAATTTAGGCAAGCCTTGAGCTGATGTGATTCTACTTACAGATTATCTAGCTTCCAAAACATATTATGTGACAAACAGTTTATTTACAAGCCAAGGAAATTTGAATCCCACACTGTTAACTTAAAGGACAAGTTCACCTTCATAAACATAAGGATTGAGAGAATGCAACAATATTAGTAGAACACATAAGTGAAAGTTTGAGGAAAATTGGACAATCGATGCAAAAGTTATGAATTTTTAAAATTTCTGTTTTGGAACCGCTGGATGAGGAGACTACTACAGCTTGTGAGTCATATGCGTACAACAGTATAAAGAAAATATAAAGAAAATTCAACATATTTCCACTTTTTTCGCATAATAAAAGAGCGCTTGACTTGCCTCTTTCTAAAGGCAGGGGGAATAATATTACCCATAACATTTGTCGGTAACGAGTCGGGGGAATGTGTACTTTTTTCATAAGATGAAATTTTGTGAAATTCTCTTTATATTTTCCTTATATTGTTGTACGCATGTGACATCTAAGTTTTTCACACACTGCAGTAGTCTTCTCATCCAGCGGTTACTGCACAAAAACTTCAAAAGTTCATAACTTTTGAACGGATTGTCCGATTTTCCTCAAACTTTCAATGATGTGTTCTACTAATATTGCTACATTCTCTCAATCCTTATGTTTATGAAGGTGAACTTGTCCTTTAAGTCTGTTAGCACTTTTTGTCCATACTTCATGTATAGCTTCCATGATCATTTGACACAAATAATGTCCACATCACATTGAGCCATTTCTACTAATGTTTCTGAGGAGCAGTGGTACTGCTGCTGCTAGCTGTAAGCACATTCATCTATGGCAATAGCAGAAGCATTCTCATCCAGTGCACACAGGAGTACATTACTAATTGTAATAGTAGGTATCCATATGCCTATTTATGTTGAATTTCACGGAGATGAATGCCATTCTGAATCCTGCAGAGTGCTGTCGAAGTCTTAGTGCTGTTGTTACTTCTGTCTGGTGACATGACCCTATAAGAATATAAACAAAAATATGCGATTTAAAAACTTAAACACAAACTCTTGGGACAGTATAACACACAGATAGTAAGGTGTTTCCTGTTTAGCTGCAGCACAGAGGTGACTTTTCAAATCTCCTGTTTGGTGACCACACATGTACTTCTTAAACTGCCTACATTGTCCACACCTCTTTAGAGGGCCAAGTTTATGCAGAATTAGGATTAAATGCCTCTTGACTATCATATGGGGAGTATACGTGCTGTGATTGCATAGGAAGCACACCAGTAGTGTGAACTGTCTGACCTCACACTGCATTGTAAAAGGCTCATTATTACGGTCATGTAGTATAGCACTTATTTCATCCGATTTTATTGTCGATAGGGTACTTGAGCTAGCGATGATAGTATAAAATGCCAAGTATATTTTCAAATAATTGAGGATGAACCATTCCTGTCATCCCTAGCATTTACATTGTATGAACTATTCAGACAAATTTTCATAATAAATCTGTACTCTCATTTTCGAGGATGTAAAGATAGATTTTCACATACTTCAACACCTTTATCTTTCTCCTCTCTTGAGTTATCTTCTTTGTTGCTCATATGAGGCCTCTTCGAATTTTACCTTCTTTCTGGAATCTTTATCAATGTACATTGTACTCGGTCATGTATCATTTTTTATCTCTAAACTGCAGTGTGATTACTACATGATGATCAGGGCCTATCTGTAAACGTTACCCTTCAAAGTACATTTAAAGACCTGTCAAGTCTTCTACTACATTTTTTTTTCTTTAAATGTTGTGTAAGTTTCAATGTACCTACAACTGTATATATCTTTTTACTTTATACTGTATAACAATGAATTGGGATATTTCATTTTCACACACCAGTCCATTGCTCTTTCTTATTGCCTTATTGAATTTAACATTGTTACATTTTGGAAGAAACAATACACATATTTTTCAGGATCAATATTGTCATTGTCTGCCTAAATTTTGCTCGACAACAATTTTGGTTCCTTTGATCTCAACAGAATAGAATTGCATCACATTTTTTGAATGGGAGGCAGGAAGTGCACATACATAAAGGTTTGCATATGACAAAGGGATGTCAAATGAGCTGACTGATTATTATTCCTTCCAAAATTGAACAGTATTATAATATTTTGAAATTGCTTTGTGTTTATTGCCAGATATTATAACCATGACAGCAATTGGTTATCTGTTGTTAAAAGGAATCTATACATTGTGATGTAGGCAATCAGCCATCGTATGGAGACAGTAAAATGCATTTCCTTTCAACATAGACTTATTTTTTAAAATAGTTGAAAGTACTTGCTGAATGTGATTACTACTAAAAACTACAAAGAATGGAACTGTCCGAGTGCAAGACCTCTTTTAAGACCAGTATGCATCATGCAGAATAGCAGTAATTACTTTACTAAAGCCTACTTTTTGCTTTGATGCAAATGAAAAACTTACCTTTAACACCTAGGAATACTTTCAGCAGGATATTGATGGTAAGATTTGAATCATAGCTGTGTTGTCCAATATCTAAAAGTCAAATTCTTTTGTTGTTCATGAAGGATAACACCAGTCACATGTGTCTTGAGGAGTTCTGTATCATTGATACCCTGTAAAAAAAAAGAAGACACATAGAAGGGAAAATATTCATTTCGTTTTTCATGCAAGAAACATTTTCTCAATTTGTGAACTAATTCTTGATATACCATGTATATGTCAGCAAATTTGGTTAACTAATTATTATAATAAAGTTGTTTGACACTTATAACAATCATGCATGTCATGAATATCAAGAAATGAACTTGGTTTCAAAAGTTTGTATGAATCAAAAGTTTGTATGAAGCAAAAGTCTATAGAGTTTGTTGACAAGGCTGGTGACAGACTTTCTCAAAATGCTTCTTGTAGCTACATGTATTTTACATAGATGTGACTGCTGAGTACTGTTTTTTAGGGCATTTAATCCTTATCATCATATATCTGTTGGGTGATCAGCTTGCAGATTTTATTTACAGAAGTGTTGTCGGCCCACTTTTATCAGCATAAATGGGTGTCTTTCCATCCTAAATGTGTGTCATGCAGTCACAATCCATGTTTAGCTGTATGAACATTCAAAACTTGTTTTAAGTCTGGTTGAAATATATCACATTAGGACCTTTATCAATAACACTGTTATAAAGAACAATGACTTGTCCAGCTCTAGCTAGCTGATAGTCAAGTTCAGTGTCCTGTTATCAACAACTGCCTAAGCAGTCCAATATACACTGAGAAGTATAAAAGCCCCAACCTGTTAAAGAACAAGTTCGGATCACCTTCATAGACATGTGGGTTGAGTGAATGCAGCAATATTAGTAGAAATTGAACAGTTCAATGAGAGTTTGAGGAAAGTCTAACAATCCATTCAAAAGTTATCAATTTTTGAAGTTACTGCTTAGTCATAGCTGGATGAAAAGACTACTTTAGCTTGTGATGTCACATGTGTACGATATAAAGAAAGTATAAAGAAAATTCAACATATATTATTTACTTTTCTTGCATAACAAAAGAACACTTCACTTTTCTCTTTCAGATGGCAGGGGGAATAATATTACCCTTATATCGGTAACAAGTCAAAGAAATGTGCACTTTATTCAAAAAGTAAAGTTTTGTGAAATTCTCTATTCATTTTGCTTATAGTATCATTCTACACAT
Source organism: Diadema antillarum (assembly GCF_040938485.1). NCBI lineage: Eukaryota > Metazoa > Echinodermata > Echinoidea > Diadematoida > Diadematidae > Diadema > Diadema antillarum. Next base: position 357,960 of record NW_027271705.1, read on the forward strand.
ATGACATTATACACTATAGTAGTCTTCTCATCCAGCAGTGATTTTGAACGGAGTGTTGGATTTTCCCCAAACTTTCACTTAATGTGTTCTACTAATATTGTTGCAATCACTCAATCCACATGTATTAAAGGTTGACTTGTCTGTTAGGATCAAAGACACAAGCTGCAAGCTGCCTATCTGGTGTGATACCAACTCTTCTGGCCACTAGCTTCCCAGAAAATGCAGTGGTTGGAGTTACCTGCTCAATCTTGTTTATGTACACACTGATCAGGGAGGTGGAAAATGCTCTCATACCCTTCACTGGTGGTCAATGGAATGTGGCACAGGGAGGCAAGCAAACAAACAACAACCACCACAGGGCTGTGAACTCACTGGCTCCCTGGCCACAATCATACTTTTATGATATCCCCACTGTATGGTCTTCCAATACACTGAATATCAACTGCATGCAAAGATGCCAGCGTTTCTTACTGCATGGCTCTGAGTGAATTCTCCTACCAAGGTGGAACTGCAGTAGGAGGGGTAAGGCAGGAGTTTGCTCCCCCACGATACAGGTTAGGGAGCTTTTTACTTTAGGATTACAAATTGACAAATTGTGCCGTTAAAAGTAAAGGAGCTGGCTGATATGGTGTTTGAATTCGCATTTGGTGTTTTATTTTGCAACGCGCGATGCTCTCGCCGCGACATTTTATGACTTTTTTTTTCTTCAAATATCGCGCAACTTTTGAGACCAAATTTGTCACTCCCGGCCATACCGTTTTGAAGCCATGCCCCTTTTGAAAAAAATTTGTCGACCCAAAAATTGCTCAAAAACATGATTTTATGTACAAATCCAATGTAAATTGTGTTTTTGCAATTAATTCATTATATATAAAAATAGATATTTGTACTTTCAGTGGCTGATAATGATTCATTTTAGCTTATCATGCTTTAAAAAGTTTCTGCGACAAATTTTGACAACAAAAAACAACTAAAACAAAAAGTAAAAAAAACAAAGAAATACATAAGAGATTCTATGAACAATAAAATACATAAGAAAAATTACGAAGCTGAATTTTTTCTTCAATATTATTGTTGAGGATAATGAAAAAATATGTTTACTTAAATAAGCATTAAGTTAATATAAAATACATAAATTAAAATTTGAAAAATCTAACTATACAATCTTTTAGATTATTGGCCTCTACCTTAGTGCAAATTTTCGCGAGGATCGCGCGATCCACGACCAAGATCTGAAGGGGGGGGGGGGGGAGGCCAAAAAAGTTTGTCCCTCAAATAACCCAGTGGGATTAGGGTTAAACCCTAATCCTAGACACCAAGTGCATACTTTGAATGTTCTTGTATATGCAATCACCCACTGACACAAAGCACTGCATCCTTTAATTGCACAAACTGCTTCTTAGAAGGTTAGGAGGTAGATAAACTATTAAAGATGATTGAAGGCTTCTTCAACTCAAAGAGATATATTACCTCCTTGTTCTGCTACAAAGACCACATAAAACACAGAAAGGTGATTGACCTTGACCACTGTCTTATCCCCAGTAGATAACCAGCCAGTAGGTATATTCATCACATCAGCTCAGTATCTTTTCTCTGTAACTGCCATTTCATCTACTTTTTCCCCTTATCATTCTGAGATACTTAGTTATTCTAAAGTCAAAGACAATCATTTGCAGGAAGATGTTAGACCCCAAATTGTGTACTTCTCCCCACTCCTCACTTCCCTCCTATACTTAATGTCCTTGCACTACCCTATGACCCACTGGTTTATTTGGAAAGCACTCAGTCCCCACTGACCTGTTCTACCCACTTCTACGTGCCCCTTTGTTTCAGGCTACTGACCAGCACATTCCATTGTGTTGAAAACCACTACAGCAGAGCAGAGAGTTCATTGATAAAATCTCATGACCATATCAATTTAATTCCATTTCAATTTTTCTTATTGAAAATCACACATAGTCAAAGTACAATTTGTAATGAGTGACATAAAGCAAATGAATATGAGCCCCCATGAAACAGAGCTTATGACCATGGTGCTGTAAGGATATTGTAGGAAGGGAGTGAGGAGTGGGGGGAAATACACAAGTTTTAATGCATAGATGTAATTTAATTAACTTAATTAGAATTGCTCTGTTATGGATATCTCAGCCATTTCAAAACCAATTTTCATCAAATAAATGTTGAATTCCTCATGGAATTACATGCTCTTTCATATTTCATAAGAGGTTTCTTATTATCTCACCAAAACATGTTAGACCCTGAAATTAGGTCTCAACCAAAACTATACGATCCCTTTAATATTCATGCATGTGAATTGAGAGAAAGTAGCAATATTATAAGTACAATATATCAATGCACGTTTGATGAAAGTCTGACTACTGTATCTGTTCAAAAGTTATGAGTTTGTGAAGTTTCAAAGCTTCCATGGCAGGATAAGAAGACTAAAACATCTTGTGATGTCACGTATGTGTACAACAAAATAAAGAAAATATAAAGAAAAATCAACATACAATTGTATTTTTCACTTTGCAGCATTATGTATATGACAAGAACAATTGACTTGTCTCATTCAGAAGATCGGGAAATAATATTACTCTAAACATACATCAGTACCAGTTAAGGGAATCCTTTGTACTTTCTTCTCAAAATGAAATTTTGTGGAATTCTCTTAATAGAAATGTTTTCTCTTTACATATCATTCTATACATGTGACATCACAGACTGTAGTAATTTTCATCAGGCAGTGACTGTACAGAAATTTTTAAAAATTGCTAACAAATTGAACAGATTGTATGATTTTCCTCAAAACTATTATTGATTTTCCTCAAACTGTCAAAGTGCTCTTCTGATAGCGCTCTATTTTCTCACATACTCCACTTGTCACATGAAGATGGACTTGTTCTTTTATCTGATTTCAGACGTTTTACTCTAAACAAAACACTGTTCTTCAGATTTTGAATGCATTGATATTTTTGCGGTACTAACATTATTTTTCTGCATTTTGGATTATTTGAATTTGTCCCACAAATGCTTTCACACCCCTTTTGGTACACATTATGCAGACTGTGCTACAAAAAGGGAAACCCAAACTGCAAGTTAATTCTCTGTGGAAAGGAAAAAAATTCATGAAATATGATGTTGCACATCAATATAAATTTCATATTATATTTGGGAAATAACATGGCATGGTATAAAAAGATGTAAACACCATGATGATGGAAGATGATGGACATAGACCTTGAGGGATTGTGATTATGTGACAGTTTTACCATCAAGCAGTAGACCGAGTTACCATTTACTGGTACACAGATGAAATGTATAATAGTTTCCTGAAATTCACTTACATTTGGCTTTCATTGTGCATCATCATTGCATTCTCAAGCTCTTTCCTTTTTGGTCTGGTTCATTTCCTTGTCTAGTGTCTTCTCCAGGACAATACATTTCTGGCATTTTGAAGAAATCTCCAGTCTGCATGAAATGAAAACTGATGAAGTTAGAATATCAATTACACCAAACTCTAAATCTGAAATTTTTTATGCATGATCAAATCACCACTCCCATCAAAGTACTGCTGTGCACAAAATTACGTGCATTAGAATATAGGGATATTAAAAAGCAAGTGTGCATAGGTCAACCAGAACACACATTCAAATCCCACCAGTAATTGAATGACAGCTACATGTACACTGTAGATGTTTCCAAATGTACCCCTTGATTAAGAAATTGAAAATTATATGTTTGAAAGACAAAATAAAATGACTTCAAAGGTCTACAAAAACTTTCTGAAGCACTCTCAATTTATTTTATTATATTTACAAGTGTCACTTAGAATATACAACCGAAATGCCTCACAACAGTCACAATTGTGTGGATGCCTGAATCATCAATTGTGATGTCATTAATTCATATAGCACCATATCTGAAAATAAGAAAGAATCCAATTGAACACTACATTTTCAATGATTTTATAGAGCTGCGATTAGCTAATACGAGGTAATGAGATATATCTGCATTTTTAATTGTGACACTATAAAGAATATGGATAGGTTTTCTATGTATCATGTATTCCCAAATAATTCATTAGCACTTGTTGAAAAATAAACATGTTGAGCCTTCTCTGTTGGTGCAAAAACTCCCCATGATTGGCAAGTATGTTTGCATAAAACTTACCTTTTTCACTCTCACTTGCCAGAAGAACTTTGACGATGATTTGTAGAATTCAGCTCGGCCAAGAGTAGGATCCAGTATTTCTGCCTTGCCACGAAGATACTGACTGTTATGTCTCTCTTGGTGCATCCATGAGGCAAGCGAATTTCATCTTTATGTGGCATGCAAACTCCTCTGTAGGAGTTGATCTTTCAGCATCATGTCTAATATGAGCTCATCAAAGCTCAGGTGAGATAAATCCATCATGTCAGAAGCTCCATTGGTATTTGTTCTTGTTGATAATTTTGAGGACAAAATGTTAGCACCATCTCCATCATCATCAATACTGAGCTGAGATATCAAGTTCATTGATATTTCCATCATTCGTCTCCATTGTAAGAAAATTAGAATCATAGTTGTCCAGAGGAACATCTGCAGCTGACGAATGTGCTATCTAACCAGAGTACACAGCTGGTATGGATGGAGCATCAGTTCACTTTCTCAATGAAGGCTGAGAGGAATGCCAAGGAGCTTTGAGTTTCAACCACAGACTGCCCAAACATTGTTTGCTGACTGTGGTTAATTGGCAGACCACAAAGCACTTCTGTGAGAAACAAACCATAGGGCTTGGCACTTCCCCAAACCAGCAGAGCATTAGGGCTATACATTGTATCTCTTCCCCCTCCCTGGCTATATCAACAATCTGATCTTGGAGGTGCACAAGAGAGTTTTCATTGTCTCTGATAAGGAGATAATTTATTAGGATTGCCTGCTCAGTGTAGCTTATTGGCAAGGGCCTGTTTTATAAAAGTATACAGGTATAACCTCATTGCATGGACTAGCCAGCCAAAGCCTTATACGAATTGCCCACCCTGACTCATATTATCTTGCACAAGGAGAAAAGGAGGTTAGTGTAGTGCACATGTTCCTATACCACAAGTGGAGGATACCATACATCAAGAATCATCAGTCATCTTCTCCATCAAACAGGTATAATGCATCTTAACTCTCTGTGATTCAATGGCATACTACTTTATGATCTTGTATTACTTTTACATGGGCTGTGTTTATGCTCAATTTGCTATGTAATAGAATCAGTGTTTCGAAATACACTGTACTGATTCAAAATGCCATTCACAGGATTGAGTACCGATGTGCTCAGTCTTTAGCTCCAGAAAGAGACGATACTGCAAATATGCTATGGTTATTGTTGAAATACTTTGAACTGTACTCTACTGAACTATTCAGCTTGCATACCGTATGTGTTTTTCATATGTTTCATATGTTATAGTGCTGGAGCATAACATTCCTGAAGCTGAATATTAACTCTTTATGTGCCATGGTGGAAACCCCCTGTATGCCACGTTATTCTGGGACACGAAGGTAGACATTCTTTGAGAAAGAATTCTGTTTTTCCAATTTGTGTAACTTCTACAAATTTCAGCTGTTGAGCTTGGACATAATAGTGAGCAAAGTTTAGAGGAATGCCAAACTTTGCTTCGATATAAATTGTATGACAAATCTATTTTCAATTTTCTTTTGAATGACCAGTTTGCTACATTACTGTGAAGGCATGACTTTTGCACATGAAACCGTGACAGAAACTTAGAATGTACACACAAATCTATAGTTGGGAACACCGCTTGACAGTCAATCACCACATAGAATGCAAGCCGTATGTGAGAGGAACAAAAGCGCTAGAAATGCTTTCATTGTACCGCGGGACTAGCGATTTATCGATCGGTTTTGGCGGCTTTGTGTGTTGAGCAGAATATGCGAAGTTGGCACGCCGTCGACTGAGTCGGACGTGCGAACGTGGCACATAAAGAGTTAATAATGAAAACATTGTTTAGTCAAATGAGCAATTAATGTTCCTCAAACTTTTTATCTTACCCTTTGTGGAATATTCTCCTTTTTTCTGCAGCATATTTTGTGACTCTGGCAATTGAAAATGTCACAATTAAGCTAGTGAATAAAAATTGTTTCATTTTCATGTTTGAATATCACGTTTTCACTGCAGTTTGGTCCCCAAATTGGTATGCATGAACCATGTAGCTTCTTGTGGTTATCAGCGTACTGGATAATCAAAACAACACAAGAATGAACCTTTCAATGTGGCATGATAGAAGTGCATGTTTGTGGATTTCAACAATGAAAAAGCATTTTGCTGAAAACTGATTAAACTGAACTGCATTTAAGATGTATTTCTGCCTATTATTCACTGCAACTAACTGTTTCTAATCCCTATTTTTGTGATCTTCGCAAAGGGACATTGCAACAGATGAAAAATTTGGAGCCTGACAGGATCATTAACCCTAACTAGGCCGAGGGGGGGGGGGGGGGGGCCTCCGAGGCCCCCCCCCCTCGACGTTTCGCGCGATGTAAAAAACAATAAAATACTTAAGACATTTTTTCCGATGGCACAATTTTTTTCTCTTATATTTGCTCAGGACACTAAAAAGAATTTTTACACAAAAAATGTGCCCATTTTGAGCTTTGTTAAGTGATTTATACCAAATTGTCTGATTTCATGCATCATTATGCATAAATTAGCATAAGTAAGCATAAATGATAATTTTTTAAAAATCTAACTTCATGGTACTTTAGATTACATCATAGGCAACGTGTGTGCGAATTTTCGTCGCGATCATGCAGTCAACGGCCGAGGTCTGGAGGGGGGGCCTGGGAGGCCCCCCCCGGCTCTATGATCTACCTAAATACTCTAGTAGCCCGGCCTAGTTAGGGTTAAGGGGTGATATGCAGCTTAGAAGATTTTGCCAAAGATGAACATTGACATCATGACAGGTTCATCAAAGAAGAACATTGGCAGCCTGGCAGGTTTGTCCCAGTCTGAACCTGAGCAGCTCAGCACATTCATCAAAAGCTGAACCCGGGGCAGCTCGGCAGGTTCGTCAAAGGCCGAACCTTGCCAGCTGGGCAGGCTCGTCAAAAGCCGAACCCTTTCCAACTCGGCAGGTTCGTCAAAAGCCGAACTTGGGCAGCTGGACGGGTTCGTCAAAAGCCGAACCTTGGGAGCTCGGTCGGTTCGTCAAAAGCCGAACCTTGGCAGCCCAGCAGGTTCGTCAAAAGCCGAACCTGGGCAGCTTGGCAGGTTCGTCAAAAGCCGAACCTTGCCAGCTCGGTAGGTTCGTCAAAAGCCGAACCCTGGCAGCTCGGTAGGTTCGTCAAAAGCCGAACCTTGCCACCTCCGCAAGTACGTCAAAAGCCAAACCTGGGCAGCTCGGCAGGTTTGTCAAAAGCCGAACCTGGGCAGCTCGACAGGTTCGTCAAAAGCCGAACCTTGCCAGCTCAGCAGGTTCGTCAAGAGCCGAACCTTGGCAGCTCGGCAGGTTTGTCAAAAGCCGAACCTTTGGAGCTCGGTAGGTTCGTCAAAAGCCGAACCTTGGCAGCCCAGCAGGTTCGTCAAAAGCCGAACCTGGGCAGCTGGGCAAGTTCGTCAAAAGCCGAACATGGGCAGCCTGGTAGGTTCGTCAAAAGCCGAACCTTGCCAGCTTGGCAGGTTCGTCAAAAGCCGAACCTTGCCAGCTCGGCAGGTTCGTCAAAAGCCGAACCTTGGGAGCTCGGCAGGTTCGTCAAAAGCCGAACCTTGCCACCTCGGCAGGTTCGTCAAAAGCCGAACCTGGGCAGCTCGGCAGGTTCGTCAAAAGCCGAACCTTGGCAGCCCGGCAGGTTCGTCAAAAGCCGAACCTGGGCAGCTGGGCAGGTTCGTCAAAAGCCGAACCTGGGCAGCTGGGCACTTTCGTCAAGAGCCGAACCTTGGCAGCTGGGTAGGTTCGTCAAGAGCCGAACCTTGGCAGCTCGCCAGGTTCGTCAAGAGCCGTACCTGGGCAGCTGGGCAGGTTTGTCAAAAGCCGAATCTTGCCAACTTGGCAGGTTCGTCAAAAGCCGAACCTTTCCAGCCCGGCAGGTTCGTCAAAAGCCGAACCTTGGCAGCCCGGCAGGTTCGTCAAAAGCCGAACCTAGGCAGCTAGGCAGGTTCGTCAAAAGCCGAACCTGGGCAGCCCGGCAGGTTCGTCAAAAGCCAAACCTTGCCAGCTCGGCAGGTTCGTCAAAAGCCGAACCTTGTCAGCTCGGCAGGTTCGTCAAAAGCCGAACCTGGGCAGCTCGGCAGATTCGTCAAAAGCCGAACCTTGCCAGCTTGGCAGGTTCGTCAAAAGCCGAACCTGGACAGCTCGGCAGGTTCGTCAAAAGCCGAACCTTGCCAGCTCGACAGGTTCGTCAAAAGCCGAATCTGGGCAGCTCGGCAGGTTCGTCAAAAGCCGAACCTTGCCAGCTCAGCAGGTTTGGCAGAAGACCAACATTGACATATCCAGCTATGACTGATGCAATTCTGAAAAGAATGAAGGACTGGTTTGTTAATTCCATTTTGTTTATGCCAAACCTTGCACCACAATTTCAGATTAACATTTAAAATTTTGATCATTTGTAGACTGTTTTTCCCATTTTTTGAGCACCTATTTTTAGCAAAATCAGTCTAATTTTTTAGACTAATGTAGAAAGTCTATTTCTTGAATAGAACGGGTTAGTAGTAGTAGTACAGCAGTAGTACTGATGTGATAGTAGATACAGAGAACAGGTCAAGCTTGCTTCATTTTTACTGCCATGATAATCAACATATTTATTTGACCATCTACTGCAAGACTAAAAAGCAGCAAATCAACTATGGACTGGACAGATTGATGTGTACACAAGCCTTTGCACCAAAACCAAAAAAGTAATGATCCATGAAATATTGGTCAATTTACACTACGCTAGAAATCCATTCATGCAAATTCCAGAAGACACGACTTTCGCACTCATGTTTGTTTTTCCCTCTGTCACAGGGGACTTTCCTCTGAATGTGGGGAACGAAAGTCCTCCCTGCGACTGGGATCTTTTCTATAGTCAAAGGCTGACTTTCTCTAAATGCAGCAGATTGTTAAGCAGACCATTCACTCAATCAACTCCTTCAACTTGTGCAACTTACAGTGCCTCGAAATAAGTAGCCAATTACACAGTGTTCTTATAATGTAACAAGCAATAAGATTTATTATACTCGTCTCAAATTATGGTCGTTTACAATTATAATAACATGGTACAAACTTGAATACAGATTTCCAATTCCACTTGATCTTGAGCTTGGTTGCTCTGCTCGTTGGTTTATTCTAGAAGCTCCCGTGCTTGGTTGCTCTAGGTTGTAGACGATGCCCTGCCTGAAGTAGCGGGTCGTCTCCCCTTACTTCTGGTCCTCTCTGGAACCCTAAACTTGGTCCTCGCTGGAACCCTAAACGGTGGCTCTCTCCCTGGAACCCTAAACGGTGGCTCTCTCCCTGGAACCCTAAACACCCTGTTAATTTAATAACATGATACCTCCCTTATAATTTGTGGTCTTTAGTTATTCCTGATTCTTATTCATATAACTTAAACAAAACATATGATTATATATTCCATCATATCAACATTGATTAGCCACACATAATTTCCATAATAATGTTTCACCATGGATAATTATCTTTCAATGTGGAATAGGGGTGATTAATCAGCCCATTAAAATCTTAGCGTTGTTCTAATTCTCTATTTCTTTCACAATGCAATTAAAATTCGGTTTGACATACAACCATCACACATACAATGCAATATCGGGAATTACATAGGAACTTACAAGGCATTAACAACTTCAATTAAATGATCGTGTACTTACAACAGTTGTTGGTGTTTACACTCGAATCCTCCTAGATTCTCTGCTGGATGGTCAGGCTGTCCCAGCCGAAATGCAACAATCCCTGAATCACACTGATTCCAAATAACACTCTGCTACTCTAACTTCGCAATCTCGAAGTACCGTAGCCTGGTCCTGAGTGTTCCGCAAATAATGTGGCATCTGAATTTTGTGCCCAAACACTGCATATTTATACATTTGTTGGACCATAGGTCTCCATGTAAAATTAATTAAATGAAGTCAAGTGACTTCCTAGAAAGTTTTCATAGAAGTCCTGCCCCCTTTTCTTATTGGTTGGCGTTTTCTGTCTGTCAAAACTTTCCTGAGTATCTCATTTTGCATTGGTCAAGCCTCTGCTTGACGTCATCACTTCCTGTCCACGGAAACCAAAATTCTTTGAAGTGGTCCTGTTTTGACCTAGCTAGAAACTTGTGTTTGACGTCGTGAATGACGTCCACATACCAGATAGTATGAGGCATACTACCAGGGATACCCTTTCCTCGTATTTTGACGTCATGTAGGGTTTACTCATCCCTAAAACATTTAATTCCAAATCACTCTCTTTTACTTTGATTGTGCATCGCAACATCTCCTTATATGGTTATTTTGATGCAAGCTTTTGTCTTTAAAGCTGCACTTCTTTTGTAACCATTGCCATAACATCAATTTCTTACATGAGCTACACAATAACCAGTAGTACAATGAGACAAATTATTACGTGACAAATACAAAATATGTCATATCATGACACAACCCCCCATCTACACAATAACCAGTAGTACAATGAGACAAATTATTACGTGACAAATACAAAATATGTCATATCATGACACAACCCCCCATTTCAAGATAGTACTGCTATCTACAATAGTATTTTCACGTATGAAACTAATTTGTCCGTACATACACATGACAATATCAACATTCGATAATCCCCTTGATATGGGTAAACCTGCCCCTCTTACTCTGGACATCGGCTAAGGAAGTCTGCCCCAACGTTATCTGTTCCCTTGACAGCGGTCACGTGGTAGCGGTAGGATTGGAGGGCAAGTGCCCAGCGCAAGACTCGGTTGTTTTGCAACTTAGCCTTGGCAATGTACATGAGGGGACGATGATCCACCTCAAGTTCAAACTCTCTCCCATATAGGTAAACATCGAACTTTTTTACTGCCCATGCAATTGCGAGGCACTCTCGCTCTATGACGGCATACCGTCGCTCTGTGTCTGACAACTTCCGGCTGATGTATGCGATAGGGAACTTCTCTCCCTCTACGCGCTGCATGAGTACTGCGCCAATGCCTACGTCAGACGCGTCAGTCGCAAGTATGAACGGGGATTCATGGTCTGGAAGATGGAGTATGGGGGATGAAGTCAGTCGGGACTTCAGCGTGTTGAACGCCTGCTCTTCCAGGGGTCCCCAGTCTATGCGGTTGGCTCTGTCTTTCTTTGTTAAGTCCGACAGCGGTGCGGCGATAGCTGCGAAGTTGGGTATGAACTTGCGGTAATACCCAGCTAGCCCTAGAAACGCGCGTACCTCCCGCTTTGTTTGCGGCACTTCCGCCTGCAAGATCTGCTCTACTTTCTCGGGGTGAGGCTTCAGCGTGCCGCCACCTACGACATGCCCTAGAAAGTCGAGCGTCTTGAAGCCCACATGACATTTACTTGGCTTCGCGGTTAACCCAGCATCTGCAAGCCTCGAGAGTACAGCTTGCAAGGAATCCAAGTGTTCTTCCCAGGTCTCGGAGAACACAAGGATATCGTCGATGTAGTTCACTACATTGTCGAGTCCAAACAGCACTTCTCGCATCAGCCGTGAGAAGGTGGCTGGTGCATTCACCATACCAAATGGCAGCACGGTGAAGTGAAACAGGCCTTCAGCGGTGACAAATGCTGTTTTCTCCTTATCAGACTCGGCCATGGGTATCTGCCAATACCCCTTGCTGAGGTCGAACTTCGAAAAGTACTTACCTCTTGACAGCTTCGCTAGGAGAGTGTCAGCAATCGGAATAGGTTCTGGGTCAAACACAGTTATAGCATTCAATTTGCGGTAGTCGACGCAAAATCTGTTACTTCCGTCCTTCTTTTTCACTAGTACGATCGGTGACGCGTACTTGGATCGTGATTTCTCTATCACGCCCATCTTCAGCATTTCGCTCAATTCTGCTTTTACCGCAGCTTGCATAGATTGTGGTAGGGGATACGGCTTGCTTACCACGGGGTCAGCGGTAGTAAGTGTCACTGAGCATTCCATTGCGTTTGTTCGCCCTGGTACATCGGTTAATTGCGCATCAAACTGATTTAGCAGATCGGTTACCTGCGCTGCTTGTGACTCGGTCAGTTCCGCATCTATCACCACGTCAGCCACGCTCTCATTCTGCGATAAGGCGGGCAGTCCTATGCACGGTCGGTCGAGATCGGGTTCGACCTCCTCCTCGACCACGGAGATGGCATTCGCTTGGACTCCATTGTCCCTACTTCGCGCACGGTCAACATACTTCTTCAAGAGGTTAACATGGTAGGTCTTGACCTTGCCATTGACCTCAACTCTCACATCACATCGCCCTAGTGTGCCTGTGACCGTATACGGTCCCTGCCATTGCATCAGGAGTTTGCTTGCGCTCGTTGGCCTCATAATGAGCACTTTATCGCCAACCTCAAACTTCCTGTCACGCGCCTTTGCGTCATAGTACTTGGCATATCTTTTCGATGCGCGCTTGAGCTCCTCATGCGCCACTTTGCAAGTCTCCTCGAGTCTCGCTCGTAGGTCCACAACATACTCGTATGTTGTTTTGACCTCTTCGTCGACTGTTTCCGCTTCCCAGATTGTCTTAATCAGGGATAGAGGTCCACGTACAGTCCTACCATACAGTAGCTCAAACGGACTAAAGCTAAGGCTAGCTTGTGGTACCTCCCGATACGCGAACAACAATGCCGGTAAATAACGGTCCCAATCTTTGGGTCGCTCTGCACTCATTCGTCGCAGCATGGCTTTGAGAGTTCCGTTGAATCTCTCAACCAACCCATTGCACATGGGATGGTACGGAGTTGTGTTAAGCTGCTTTACGGACAGCAAACGCCCTAACTCCCTCATTAGCTCAGAAGTGAACTGCGCCCCTCTATCAGAGAGAATCTCGTCTGGCAAACCTAAGCGGCTAAACATCTCGACAAGCGCCTCAGCCACTCGCTCGGTTTCAATGCTCGGTAATGCAATAGCTTCTGGGTAGCGAGTTGCATAATCGACCAGCGTCAAAACATACCGATTCCCACGATCGGTCTTGGGGTCAAAAGGTCCTACGAGGTCAATCGCCACGCGCTTGAACGGAGTATCAATGAGCGGCATGCTCGCGAGCGGCACGCGACCCACGCTCCCCTTATTCACGGTGCGCTGACAGATATCACATGATATGCAATATCGCCGGACGTCATCTCCCATACCTGGCCAATAGAAGCTTTGCCGTAATCGGTCGAGTGTTTTCTGTGTTTTTAGGTGCCCAGACATTATGCCATCGTGGGCAAGCGCCATTAATCCATCACGGTATGCGCTCGGTACGGCCAATTGTCGAACTGGCTTGCCATATTCCAATTTTGTAGATTGGAATTCGCGATAGAGCAGGCCTCGATGCACGAGAAACTTGCTCTCATTTCCTTTGCTTGTGGTCGTTTTCTGACCACTCTCCGCTGCTCGCCAAGCTTTCGCTAGCGTCGGGTCAGCCTTTTGCGCTGCTTCATACTCACCTTTACTCGTCGCGAGTGAGAGTGCACTTGCTGTCGGCAGTGGTTTGAGGGGTTTCGCACTTTGCGCCTTCTGGCCACGTGTCTCTACCGCCCCTCCCTCGGATGATTCTACCATCTCTTCCTCCTCTACCACTACCTCGTCACTATCAAGTGACCACTGTGGATCGGGATTATTTTGGTTCCTGACCCCGGGAATATTCCCCAAAATAAGCTCATACATTGGGTCTTCCATAACCAGAGCTTCCACTTCCCCAGTGTAGAAAGGCGTGTCTACCCATACCCTAGCAATGGGGAATTCTCTGACAGTCCCGTCTATCAAAACCACCCTCTTCTTCTGCCCTGCAACAATCTGAGGGGTTCTAACGAACACTGACTTTACCACGGCTGTACTACAGCCACTGTCCCTTAGAACGGACACTACATGCCCTTCTACTTTTCCCTGAAGAACAGGCATGTTCACACCTGATGGTCTGACTCCCGAAGAGCATCCTGCCTCGAGAAGGGGTATTTCATCCCCCGAAGCTAGCTTCACATACGAGCCCGGCTGTCTTGCCGTTTCATATCTAACGGTGTTAGCCTCAATACAGGCAGCCCCCTTTCGGTCCTGACTAGTCTTCTCCTCAGACCCCTTCATTTCATCCAAAGCAGCAGCCCGGTTTAGTCTCGGACTATTCGTTTTAGCCTGGCAGTTTCGAGCCAAATGACCTGCCTTCCCACAAACATAACAACCACTTGACCCCTTATTTCCTTGTGGGCCACTGAATTTGGAAGCCGAATGACCCTGACTTTGGCCCTTGTCAGGTCGCTTTTGGTCTTTGTAGGAGTTGCTCTTTTGTTCCTTATGGGGGTGGGCTTGACTGTATTGATCCGCTAGCTTCGTCATTTCATCTAAGTTTGTCGGATGTCTCTCGCGAACAAACTGCTTCAGCTCTTTCGAGCTCCTGGCATAAATTTGATCCATTATCATCAATTGAATTAGGTCATCAAACTCAGCCCTAAAACCAGCTAACTCTAACCAACGCAAGAGATAGCGCTTCAGCCTCTCGGCTAACTGACTGTGAGTCTCGCCAGGCTCTACCTGCGAGCTCCGGAATTTAGCTCTAAATCCCTCTTCGTTCAACTCATACCTTTGGAGTAAGGCAGCCTTTAATTCATCGTAATCATTTGCAAGTTCTGACGGCATCCGGGAATACACTTCCAGGCCTTTGCCCGTCAACAGTGTACTGAGGGGTAGGGCCCACTGAGTTCTGGCCCATCCCATGCTTTCCGCATATCTCTCGAATCTGCATAGATAGGAATCTAAGTCATCTGTTTTCTCATTGAAAAGAGGTAATTTCACCTTTTTCATGCCATTACTAGGGGAATCATTCCTAGGTCTGGCTGCTGCGATTTGCAGCTCCAGCTCTTTTATTTTCTCCAAATGTTCCCTTTCCTTTTGTCGTTCCTCTCTTTCCTTTTGTCGTTCATCTCTTTCCTTTTGTTGCTCCTCTCTGAGCTTTTCTTCCTTCAAGTCTAGTTTCTCCTTTTCATCCCTAGCAAAATCGACCAATTCCTTGCCTGTCAGCCCTGCCTCCTTCCCCACTTTTATGAGTTCAGAATACACATCCATTGCAATGTACAGTCACGTTACTATAGCAACAATCACTCAATGTAATCTGACCTTAAGACACTGGACCTTGAGCCTAACTCTCACTGGCCAGACAAGTGGCCACTGGCGGTCTAACCTTTGGCTTCTTGTTTCGAGTTATCAGTTGCACATGAGTTGACTGGTCTAGTTATTAACTTTTAACAATTGCTGCCCGGATTCTCCACCAATTCTTGTCACAGGGGACTTTCCTCTGAATGTGGGGAACGAAAGTCCTCCCTGCGACTGGGATCTTTTCTATAGTCAAAGGCTGACTTTCTCTAAATGCAGCAGATTGTTAAGCAGACCATTCACTCAATCAACTCCTTCAACTTGTGCAACTTACAGTGCCTCGAAATAAGTAGCCAATTACACAGTGTTCTTATAATGTAACAAGCAATAAGATTTATTATACTCGTCTCAAATTATGGTCGTTTACAATTATAATAACATGGTACAAACTTGAATACAGATTTCCAATTCCACTTGATCTTGAGCTTGGTTGCTCTGCTCGTTGGTTTATTCTAGAAGCTCCCGTGCTTGGTTGCTCTAGGTTGTAGACGATGCCCTGCCTGAAGTAGCGGGTCGTCTCCCCTTACTTCTGGTCCTCTCTGGAACCCTAAACTTGGTCCTCGCTGGAACCCTAAACGGTGGCTCTCTCCCTGGAACCCTAAACGGTGGCTCTCTCCCTGGAACCCTAAACACCCTGTTAATTTAATAACATGATACCTCCCTTATAATTTGTGGTCTTTAGTTATTCCTGATTCTTATTCATATAACTTAAACAAAACATATGATTATATATTCCATCATATCAACATTGATTAGCCACACATAATTTCCATAATAATGTTTCACCATGGATAATTATCTTTCAATGTGGAATAGGGGTGATTAATCAGCCCATTAAAATCTTAGCGTTGTTCTAATTCTCTATTTCTTTCACAATGCAATTAAAATTCGGTTTGACATACAACCATCACACATACAATGCAATATCGGGAATTACATAGGAACTTACAAGGCATTAACAACTTCAATTAAATGATCGTGTACTTACAACAGTTGTTGGTGTTTACACTCGAATCCTCCTAGATTCTCTGCTGGATGGTCAGGCTGTCCCAGCCGAAATGCAACAATCCCTGAATCACACTGATTCCAAATAACACTCTGCTACTCTAACTTCGCAATCTCGAAGTACCGTAGCCTGGTCCTGAGTGTTCCGCAAATAATGTGGCATCTGAATTTTGTGCCCAAACACTGCATATTTATACATTTGTTGGACCATAGGTCTCCATGTAAAATTAATTAAATGAAGTCAAGTGACTTCCTAGAAAGTTTTCATAGAAGTCCTGCCCCCTTTTCTTATTGGTTGGCGTTTTCTGTCTGTCAAAACTTTCCTGAGTATCTCATTTTGCATTGGTCAAGCCTCTGCTTGACGTCATCACTTCCTGTCCACGGAAACCAAAATTCTTTGAAGTGGTCCTGTTTTGACCTAGCTAGAAACTTGTGTTTGACGTCGTGAATGACGTCCACATACCAGATAGTATGAGGCATACTACCAGGGATACCCTTTCCTCGTATTTTGACGTCATGTAGGGTTTACTCATCCCTAAAACATTTAATTCCAAATCACTCTCTTTTACTTTGATTGTGCATCGCAACATCTCCTTATATGGTTATTTTGATGCAAGCTTTTGTCTTTAAAGCTGCACTTCTTTTGTAACCATTGCCATAACATCAATTTCTTACATGAGCTACACAATAACCAGTAGTACAATGAGACAAATTATTACGTGACAAATACAAAATATGTCATATCATGACACAACCCCCCATCTACACAATAACCAGTAGTACAATGAGACAAATTATTACGTGACAAATACAAAATATGTCATATCATGACACCCTCCTTGAAATAGATATATCTCTTTCTTTCTCTCTCTTCTCCCCAGTTTACACAATAGCTCTCATGCCATCATCAGTTATTCTGCATTACAAGTTGTATATCTTAGCATGCACTCAGCAGAACAAGACAAGAAGAAACTTTTCAATATTATACACATTATCCCAAATAAAGATCATAACACATTAACAAAATGCTGTAAGCAATACTTCTTTTTATTAAACAGAATGTGATGCAAAAAAAAAACCAACATTTTTTGTGCATTACTTCCAATGCAGCAGAAAATGCATAAGTATACAAACAAACAAATAAATAAATAAATATTTGAAAGGCAAATAAATTCAAACTTGACTTCGACTGTGTCATATAAACTTACAATAACTTGAAAGATATGTCTTTGCTTTGTGTTACGAGTAGACATCCCTGTGAAAGTACTGAATTGAACATAAACATTGTGTTGGCAAGGTTGGTTGTATACAGTGTAGGAAAAGTTTGATCACAGAAACCGATCAAGTCCATATTTGGCAAATGGAGATATTTGTGACCAAAGGTCAAGAAAAATAAAGAGAATAATAAGAAAATTTTGCTTCTTTGACCATAACTTCAAAAATATACTTTTATATACATAGTAACCAATGTATCATTTCAAAGGTATTATCTTGTACCTTATGACAGAGACCGTACTCCAAAATCTTAAAAAATGTACTGATCAGTTTTTGCGAACAAACTCTTCATATATACTGTACATTTTTTAAAGCACATGTATCACTAGTACAAGTATTTGGCAAGGAATAGACTGTAATGATATATACCTTTATGTGCAACTTTGACAATAGCACCAAAAAAAAAAAAAAAGACAAAAGTATGGTCACATATTTTTATAGTCATGAGATACATGCATGTACACCTGTATATGCCAAGTGTTGTTGTTGTATGATGAAATATTACAAAGATATGTAACATGCAAGCTACAGCTGTAGCCTTTGATTTCTCCACTGTATGTAATGGGTTTCATGTATGGGCTGAGCCTAACTGAATTCAACAATGAATACTTTGACGGTTCTGTTTGTTTTTAAAATCTTTAGATGTGCACATGGAATGTTTGAATTATGTTGACTTTTCTTACTGCTCAGAATAAAAGCAAACAACACATTTTACTAAACTCTTAATGAAAACCTAAATACAATGTACAAAGGCATATCTCTAAAATCTTTGAACATGGAATGAGGTACTTTTAAACATATAAAAATCATCATCAATATTGCAAAATGACTGTTTTCCTCTGAAACATAATGTACAACAGCTGTCATAGAGGGGTACCTCCAGTGCAAACAGTGCTCTACTCCATACACTCTAAAATACACTTTACATATATGTACATACAAATGTAAAGCAGAAGATAAGGAGCACTTTGAAGTACAAGTCTGATGTGCTTAGGCAATCAATAATATTCTGCTAGTCATAACAAATTTAAGGCACTACATCAACCTAGTTCAATCACTACATCTAGAAAAATATAGGCTGTATAAAAGGAAATAATGCACAAAGGTTTCAAATGGAATGCAATGGCAGGAATGGCTCATAAGTATGAAAGAACCTCTTGAAAGTACGTGTATGGACAAACTTAAATATGAGGTACAATGTATGTCACACGTTATCCTTTCACACACATACACAAAAACACAGGTATTGCAGAATAAAATGCACAAAATAAATTTTCGATCTCATACAAGTCATGCTACTAAAATGTGTGATAATCCAGTTGCATATAACTCACATTTTCATAGACCGAGGTATATCTAATGTTCCACATTTATCAACAGTTCTCTCCCAATGTCATGTCTCTTTACAATTTTGACTACATGCCTGGTAACACACACATAATATCTTACCACGGAGGCTAAGTACCTCTTTATCTTATGCACTGCTACTTTCAGGGATAATTGTCACTCTTCCTTTTCATGCACATGTAAGTTTTGTAAGAGAATGAATATGTGGAACTTGATGAGGGTAGGTAATTGTTGCATTCTGTCCATCAAAACTTCAGTTTGCCCCACAAACCTGGGGCACCTACCATAAATCTATAATGTTTTAACTACGATACAGGCTTTATACAAGAAAAACTCGAACAAAGAATCAATATACCCGGGCAGTATGCAATGGCAGGATGACTCTTTGATGAATACATGTCCATTATTCACACACATTCTTCACACAGTATGCACACGATTAAAAAAAAAAAAAAAAAAATTATGGATAACTACCCTACACATCTTCATAATCTTTGGTTCTCCAAACAGGCATGAAAATGCATGTACGCTTGTGTCACACATAATACCATACCAAGGAACCCAAGTACCTCTTTTGTCATGCACTGCTACTTTCAAGGATATTTGTACACATTTCCTTTTCATGCTTATGTAAGCTTTTAAAAAAAAGGATTATGTGGAACTTTAAGTTTGATGAGGGTAGGTATTCGGTTGCACTCTGCCCATCAAAACTTCAGTTTGCCACACAAACCAAGGGCACATAACATAGTTCATAAATGTATTGAGTACAATACAGGATTTACACGAGTAAACTAAAACAAAGAATCAGTTTAGCATGCAATGGTAGGATGACTCTTAGATGAATACATATATTCATTATTCACACACATTTTTTTACACACTGCACTGGACAAAATAACTTATTAAAACTGACACATCTTCATATCTTCGTTTTCCAAACAGGTATAAATGAATGCATGCTTGGTTTGTACACCTTTGATCACAATGTAAGTAAGTCTATGTCATCTTCAGACAAATCTGCAGTGTCTAGATTGTATGTGTGAGTACCTGGGACTTCAGTAACAAAATCAATGTCAGAAGCCTCTTTACTATCCTCCTCATAGTCTGTGATGTCGTCCTCACTGTCTGCACCATCTTCTGTATCACTATCACTACCGTCACTTTCCATGATTACATGGTCTTCTAAATTTGTACAATTCCTACATGTACAACCAGGACCACAATATTGCCCCTGTTTCTTACATTTGCACTGCTTATTCACACACTTATTCTTCTTACATGAACAGCCTCTTGTTAAATATGCAACATTATTTTTTATTTGTTCAATGTTCTCCTGTGAATCCCAAACAAAGTCAACAAAAGTACAATCACTTTCCTGAATAACTGAAAAGCCATACCGAGTGATGTCTGGATACATAAATAGCGGGGTTTTGCATTTGCCCCAGACAGTGCTCACCCAGCATGATCTCAACCAGTGAAACCTAAGAGCAGAATGAGAGGGCATCAGTTGATCTTCATAAACACCTTTCCATGATGCTTTACGGACAATTTCTAATGCCTTGTGATGATGCTCTACAGAATTATCAGCACTTAAGCTGTTGAATAGGTGTACTGGTGTATCATAGTTGTGCAGGCATGCTCGATTGACTTTGTAGTATACACACAATATCAATCTGTAAAAAGAAAGCAGTCCTTTTTCTCTATCTGTATCTGCATGTACATTACTAAAGCTCAAGTTTGCTGTATCTTCACCAGAAATAAATTTGGCATACTGTGCAAAAGTATTGAAGAAGATGCTTTTCCCCAAATGGCAGAAGTATGACACAAAATCACAACCAGAGCAAATGTAAAGAGTCTGAATGCATTTTAGTATGTCAATGTCATTATCAATCAGATGAGTAAAATCTGAATCAAGCTTGATTGCTTGTTGCAATAAATTGATGTTCAGGAATCTCTCATCTCCAGCCTTGGCTTTATATTGCAGGCATACATTCTTTTGACCGAAGTCCAGCGGTAATGCCACCATCCCAACATCTCTATCGATCGAGTACATTAATACGTTTGTACATGTACTGTCAAAGATATGCAGAAAAATTTGTGTATCACTCTCTTCATGGTTGTGTATGAGAGCATGATGAACAACATCTGTTTCTGTGACCACTACACCTGTCCAATCTGGTTTTGTCATTAAACCTACATGAAATCCCCCTGATGTGATGAAGACTTGCCCATTCACCAAATGAGATTTAACGAGTCCAATGAACTTCCGGGATAGATACCTTATCAACAAATGCTTCTGGGTGCGCACCTTGAGAAATTTGTGCCAATTTGGAGGAAGAAGTGTTTCATCATCTATATCAGTGTATACACCATCAGAATCATCATCAGTATCTCGTCTAGAACGTTCTACTGACTTGGGGGATAAACCCTGTGTGTTGGATTGATCAAACAAAATGCGTACTTCAGTACATCCCTTCCTGAAATATGGAAGTATCCACCTAGCAACAAGAAATGAAGCATAATCTGAGAAGGTTTTGAACTGACGAAGGGGACTTGTGTATATAATATTCATGCCTTCTGCAATAAAGCAAGCCTGTGCATATGACACACTTGGTTTAGATGTCACAATATCAACTTTACTTCCATATCGCTTGTCAAAAATATCATACACTAACCACTTTGCACCCTTATGAGGCATATTGTTGCTATCACAAATAGCTCTTGGTTTCTCCACAAATTGGAAGAGTGAACTAACAGGTTGACCTCTTTCTTCTGAATATGCTATGGTGCGTTTATAGCACATAGTAATCAACCTCTTCTCTTTTTCCAAACTTGTAATTTTTCTCTTTGAAACTTTGGGTTTTGTAAATGTTTTCAATCTATGCTGACGAACAACAGGTTTCTTATTACTAACTTCCTTCAAAATTTGGTACTTACAATAAACACTATAAGCATCATATCCAATTTTCCGATATTGAAGAAGACTAGCTGCTTGTTCTTTTGTAGCGAGTACATGTGTAAAAACATGATGCAACTGAGGTGTTTGATCTGGCAAAAACATTCTTGTTTCCAAAAGTTTACCAAAGTAAAGCTTCACATTTGAAAATTCAGATTGTATCACAGATGGAGAAAGATCATGATGGGTAGGAGACTCTACAGAGAATTCAAGCTGAGATTGAAAGTTACGAATAACTTTTGCCTGATATTGAATTGTGGCTGCCAATTTCTCCATATTCTTGGGCAAACCACGAGATATGGCCACTTTGCAATCTTTATTTATGAGCATCTCGTGTGCTTCATCAAACGCTACTGAAGAAAAATGGACTCCTTTTATACTGCAAACAAATGCCCCATTCTGAAAGTGTTTTTTTACATGCTCTGGTAGTGCTTGCATCATATTAATATGAAGAGGAATCATTTTTGCATAGTTCTGCCTATCACAAGCATGAAAAAGGGCAACCATATTCTTCATAGCAGCATTGCGCAAATTCCAGTTTCTTGAACGAATGGCCACATATAAATGAATGTATGACATGCAATCCTCATGAATGAATCTGTTCCAGAACCTGAAAGTTTCTAGCTTATCAGACATGTCCTTGCAAAAAATTTCAAACTCCTTCTTGAGTGATGTAAAACAATCTGACAAAACAAACTCCTTCTGTAAGTTCTTGTATGCACAAGTTACTTCCCCCTTCTCATCTATTTTGAAAGTTTTGACAACTGCTGCAACTTTTTCCAGGAAGGAACAATTAGATATCTCAGCATCTTTTTGCCTATGGTCAAGAAAACATTGGAACTGTAACAAATATATGGCTTCATGTACCTGTAGGAGAAATCTATGTGTGCGTTTGAAATTGGAGCAGTTGGCAAGGCTTTGCAAAGTGAGATTCTTATGGACACATTTTGCAAGATTCTTCAACCCACCATCCCAAAAAATCTTCATTAAGACTTCTTGATAATTTTTCAAGAAATGCCAGTCTCCTATATATGGTATTAGCCATTCTAAAGCTTCTCCATACTCTCGTTTGATATCACAAAGAAGTCTGAATGTGGCTCCATCCCCAATCACTACTAGATGATTAACCTCCACTGTCACTTTAAAAGTGTCATAAAGAAGCTGAATACAATTCTTGAGTGTTTGAGAGGTGTCTGCTGGCTGATCTAAAACACGCAAATATGAGAATAGAGACTGTTCTGTGGACTTGCAGTCACTGTCAACCAAAAGTTTACACTTAAAACTGGGAATCAGCGGTGAAACAGGTTCTTCTTCTTTTACACTAACATATCTTTCAAATACATACAGCATCATGTCATTTTTGAAACTTAAGACTGAATCCTCTTCCTCTTGTGATAACACAAAAGCATCCCATTTAATCTGTGAGGAAATATAAGTTTTGAATACTGTGGGTTGAAAGTAATCCTTTGTTTGCGCTTCCATAGGTTCACTTAGCTTCAATTTTTTTCTTACAGAAGGCCTTTCACTCCTATGAAGAGTTTGTGAGGTACTCGGTAGATCTTCAACATAACCATGTAATTTTTCATAGACATCATGCAATAACTCACTTACTGGTTTTGGCTGTTGGCACATGATCGATGTACCATGCCAGCTTCTTGATTGATCTGCCCTTACTGCAGCATATGGTGCCAATACATCTATGTTATCTATTGACACACACGTTACAGCATTCACATTCAAATTACTCAGTGGACTTGCAGAATCATGTTCATCTTCTACCAGTTGTAGCAATCTTTCCAGGGTACTTTCAGAAGAAGAGAAACCTAAACGATTCATTATTTTCATAAGCTGGGATGAATGTGACAATCTTTTAATTACAGTTGCTGTTATGATTTGAAGAGGATATAAGCAAGACTCACTCATAATGAACTGGAGCAAGAACATGACCACAACTCGTCTCACTTCCTTTAACTTACTAGAAAGGGTCCCCCCCTGAAATGAAATTCTTTCCTCAGAAACACAAAGAGAAGTTTTCTTGTAGGTGGTCATCTCAGATGCACTTGCAGTGAGAAGTGTAACTAAATTCCATAAAAGAGGATCAAAAGATGGGAGTGCATCATGAAAGGTAAATTTATCTATACATAGAGGATTTCTGGTGTAGTATGTGTTGCTCTTTTTAACTTGTTCTTTAAGCCTTAAATTTCCCTCAACTATAAGTTTCCGAAATGCATGGTCTATGTTCTGACTACTGATATCTTGTTGTGGTATGACAGGTTCCTGTTCATCTTCTTTCTCTGTTGCCTCTGAAATTAGTAACCTGACTTTGTGCTGTGCATTATGGAGGCTGTCTATCAGCGCTTCCCTTGTTACCTCTGAAACATAGAAAAAAAGCCCTTTCCTCTTGGAAGATTTGTGTATTGAAAGTGCATCACCAAAACGGCCTACAATCCTGCTCGTTAACCACCCACTTGATCTACAGAGGTCTTCATATTCTTCACTATTAATGTCACATTGTTTTCTTAATTCAGCTATATAAAATTCATAAGCATCGGCTAACAAAAAACCAGAATAATTTTGACACCAAATACAGATTTGCTTAAAAATGGTACAGCACAATTTGTCTAATAATTGGCTTTCGCCAGAAGAAAAATCCTCAAGACCCAACTGTGTTTCTATATCATTGATTGGTAGCGTTTTGGTAGATGTTCTTGTTGAAAAATTGTAACACTGTCTACAAATAATATCATCATCACTTGGTACATACGAGTCGTTTATGAGAGAAAGATGTTCAAAATCTAAACCTTCGCACTCAATTACCTTGTACCAGTACTGCTTTCTTACATCTATCGGTTTGATTATATGGCCACAGACAGCACATTCCTTAAGCTTGTGAAAATTTGAAATTTGGGCCCTGTGCTTTTGGCAAAGAGGTACTGGGTCGGGAACTTCTTTTAAGTCTGTATTAAATGTTACATTAAAATCTGTTAGAAGGATACATGAATCTACTGTTGAGAGTTCAGAGCATAATGAAATAGTGGACAGAAAGCAGAGTTCATGTCTGTCTTTTTTGCGTGTTTTTTGAGGAGTGTAAGAGAGGTCTTTTAGTTTGTTTGAGTATTTAAATTCGACATGCATTGCATATACAATCACTTTCTTTTATTTGAGGATTACTATCTCTAATGCAATTAGCTAATTCCTGAGACTTTAATGTGGCAAGATGGCAATATCTGGAAGAGGTGCGCTGGCAGAGGGTACATGGTCCACACGCACCTTTGCTGCATGGTTTCACCCCAACTGCTCCATGTTTGCAGTAGCTTCCTCACAACTTGGTTCCACTTTCTGGACACTCAGCTCAGCTTCCTTTGTGACACTGGCAATGAGGGGCATGTATGACTGGGCGCCTTGGAATCTACGTTTCTACATTTGTAAGAAATGAAAGGAAAAGGAAAAAGACATTTGCATTCATTATACCCCTAGCAGTAAATCATAAAGAATCATCTACAATCTATATTAATTAAATACTTCCAGTAATAGCTCTTTTCCAATTTAGGAAGCACATGGAGACAAACAATAAAATCATGCTGTCATCACTGGCATATTGTGTGAAGGTAAAAAAAGTTTACAGCTACTAAACTGATAAAGAAGGTTGAAACAAATTAACACTCTTATGTGTACAAAATTTTGATTACTGCATATCTATGTGGCTGGTGTAAAACACATGCATATAATTACATCTGTACATATGCTAATTTTACCTTCTTTTTACGTCTGCGTCGTTTGCATGCCTCGTTGCGACGCCTGTTAGCTTTTCTGCGTATCTTCTGCAAGACATACGATGAGCATTGCATTGGAATGTCTACCAGCTGTTGACGTGGTCGAGTATGAAGTGGCACATAAGGTATGAGGCAGAATGGCTTTGTGTCTGAGATGTGTCGATATGGGGGCAACTTGGGCGTTTTGGGCTGCTTGGCAAACTTGGCAGGAGTAATGTAGCCATCTCTTCCAATAGTAACCCGTCTCTTTGGCTTTGTACGCTTCCGTTTTCTTCTCTTTTGTGCCACCCATCTCTTCTGAGGTAGATCTGAAAGACGGAGTACATTTTCATTAGAAAAAATACAATAAAATGCAAGTATACAATCATAAACAACGAATCAATAATTCAATCAGAATACTTCTCCTATTTAAATGACATCAAGAGTTTTCCCCTTTAAAGAAGATTTGCAATACATATACATGTACACCTGAATACAGTGAATTCTCATTGATCAATCTTTAATTCATATATGGTTTGTTGAGAAAAGAATTATAAAAACAATAATAATTAAACAATACATTTACATTATACAAGGCGCGTAATAGGGATGTTCCCATTCAGCACACAGCTTATGTGAAAAAATGATATTCAGAATTGTTGAATTACCAGTTTGGAGGCAACACGAACAGGATGTACTGGAATGTTTCTGGCCTGCTTGCTGGGAGATTCCCTCTTTCGAAGACGTGTGGCTCCTACCAGGAGCTGGCTGCGGTGGAGTGCTTTTGGCGACTGACTTGGCAAAGCATGGCTGGCTTGGGGCAAGAGCTGGTGCCTTGACACACCTTTGGCAAGAATCTGCAGTTTTCTTACATTTCTGGCAAGGAGTTGGGGCTGAAAGGCAAAAAAAAGTTCAAGAAATAAACTATGAGAAGGAAGGACCCAAAATATACTAGAGTAACAGAATAACAATGATTCAAAAAATTTGTCAGGAATCAAATTAATAACTCCTAAAATGAGAACTGGAATATATCAACTTAAATTCCAATGGCATTAATACAGAGAGCATTATTTGTCTTGTACATGTATTTCAGGGATCATAGCTCTATTTATTAAATTTTCACATGAAGCAAGAAGACAAACAGGCAGGGAAAGCAATCACTATAATAACAATAATAATCATAACATTATATTTACATTGAACAAGGCGCGTAATAGGAATGTTCCTATTAGGCACACAGTTTACTAGAAAAAATTAATACTCAAAATTGTTGATTAATTACAATTTAAAAAGTACACAATCCTGCATTTAAATTACCAGTTGGGAGGCAACACGAACAGGATGTACTGGAATGTTTCTGGCCTGCTTGCTGGGAGATTCCCTCTTTCGAAGACGTGTGGCTCCTACCAGGAGCTGGCTGCGGTGGAGTGCTTTTGGCAACTGACTTGGCAGAGCATGGCCGGCTTGGGGCAAGAGCTGGTGCCTTGACACACCTTTGGCAAGAATCTGCAGTTTTCTCACATATCTGGCAAGGGGTTTGGGCTGAAAGGCAAAAAGAGTTCAATAAATAAACTATGAGAAGGACTCAAATTATACTTGAGTAACAGAACAATAACAATTATTCAAAAAAAATTGTCAGGAATCAAATTAATAACTCCTAAAATGAGAACTGGTATCTATACACTTAAATTCCCTTGGCATTAATAAAGAGAGCATTATTTTTCTTTTCTTTTTTTTCAGGGATCATAGCTCTATTAATTAAATTTTACCAAGAGGCAAAAACACAAACAGGCAGGGAAAGCAATCATTATAATAACAATAATTATCAAACAATACATTGACATTGTACAAGACGCGTAATAGGGATTTTTCCTTATAACGCACTGCTTATGGGAAAAAATAATATTGAGAATTGTTGATTGATTACAATTAAAATGAATGTACGTAATCCTGCATTCAAATTACCAGTTTGGTGGCAACAGGAACAGGATGTACTGGAATGTTTCTGGCCTGCTTGCTGGGAGATTCCCTCTTTCGAAGACATGTGGCTCCCACCAGGAGCTGGCTGCGGTGGAGTGCTTTTGGCGACTGACTTGGCAGAGCATGGCTGGCTTGGGGCAAGAGCTGGTGCCTTGACACACCTTTGGCAAGAATCTGCAGTTTTCTTACATTTCTGGCAAGGAGTTGGGGCTGAAAGGCAAAAAAAAGTTCAAGAAATAAACTATGAGAAGGAAGGACCCAAAATATACTAGAGTAACAGAATAACAATGATTCAAAAAATTTGTCAGGAATCAAATTAATAACTCCTAAAATGAGAACTGGAATATATCAACTTAAATTCCAATGGCATTAATACAGAGAGCATTATTTGTCTTGTACATGTATTTCAGGGATCATAGCTCTATTTATTAAATTTTCACATGAAGCAAGAAGACAAACAGGCAGGGAAAGCAATCACTATAATAACAATAATAATCATAACGTTATATTTACATTGAACAAGGCGCGTAATAGGAATGTTCCTATTAGGCACACAGTTTACTAGAAAAAATTAATACTCAAAATTGTTGATTAATTACAATTAAAAAAGTACACAATCCTGCATTTAAATTACCAGTTGGGAGGCAACACGAACAGGGTGTACTGGAATGTTTCTGGCCTGCTTGCTGGGAGATTCCCTCTTTCGAAGACATGTGGCTCCCACCAGGAGCTGGCTGCGGTGGAGTGCTTTTGGTGACTGACTTGG
Source organism: Diadema antillarum (assembly GCF_040938485.1). Lineage (NCBI taxonomy): Eukaryota > Metazoa > Echinodermata > Echinoidea > Diadematoida > Diadematidae > Diadema > Diadema antillarum. The sequence goes on from NW_027271705.1 coordinate 386,337, forward strand.
CAAAGCATGGCTGGCTTGGGGCAAGAGCTGGTGCCTTGACACACCTTTGGCAAGAATCTGCAGTTTTTTCACATTTCTGGCAAGGGGTTGGGGCTGAAAGGCAAAACAAAGTTAAAAAAATATACTCTGATAAGGACTTGAATTATACCTGAGTAACAGAACAATAACAACCATTCAAAAAAATTGTCAGGAATCAAACTAATAACTCATAAAATGTGAACTGGAATTCATATACTTAAATTCCAATGGCATTAATAAAGAGAGCATTACTTGTCTTTTGTTCAGGAATCATAGCTCTATTAATTAAATTTTACCATGAAGCAAAAAGACAAACAGGCAGGGAAAGCAATCACATTTGAGGAATACACACAACAAGAACAGTCAGGGGAGGGCTAAAGACACAAAACAAAGAAAACAAAAGGGGAGGGTAGGAGTACATGGTCAAGGAGCCCATCAGATACAAAATATGAAGGTGAACAGACAAAAGGCATAGGAGGGTCAGTGACAATCACGAGAACCAAGAGGGGTTACCTCTGAAGGATAAGGATGAATAGGGAGGCAACATCAAAGAAGAGGAGGAACAATAGGGGGATAAAGAAAGGAAAAGAATGAAATAGCAACAGCAAGAGGGATGGGGGGGGGGGGGGGCTGTGCAAGTAACAAGCCCTAACCTGGTATATTAAGAAGCAACAAAATGAAAGTGAGTCAACCAACACATGCAAGTTATCAAACATACTGTACATGTATCAAAGCGTATACATAAAATGACAACAATAAATGACATCAATAGTAGTATGATAATGATAATCATGACAAAAAAAAAAACCAAACAAACAAAACAAACTAAAAAGAAGAAAGACACAACAACCAAGGGAAACAGATGGGGATGCATATTACATACAATGTAATACACTCCCATGCATGCATGTTGGGATCCTTGCCCATGAGCATCGACCCTCCCCTTCTGTTTTTGTTTTTGTTTGTATTTGTTTTTGTTTTTTTGTTCTGTGTCTCTATCCCTGTCCTGCTTTGTTTTGCCTATAGGGAAGATTCTGCTTGGATCAAAAGCTCAGAACCCTTTTGACTCCAAAATTTTACAAGACAAATTATGACTTCAATTTATTGATCACTGTTTGAGGGATGCAAGTGCAAGGTGAACTACAATGTACATGAAGAATTATAATTTCAGATGCAATCCTGTTTTTAATTTACCTGTTTCTGCTGAAGGGGCACATGAACAACATGTAGCTGAAGGCGGCTGTGATTCCTTGTTTTTTGAGCATATGCTGCACAGGTCCCCCTTTTTGATCTTTTTTGGCTTCCACAGTTTTCGCAGCTCAGGTGGACACCTGTGCACACTGCTGGTCTTCACTGGCGCTAAACATCTTTCCACTTGTTGCGAAATTTCTTTCCCAAAAAGTTCCTTTCCATGGCGGTTCAGATGTAACAAGTCCCACTTGAACAGAGTAGCGTCAATTCTGAATTTATGATTGCTGTGGTCGATTTGCAAGAATTTGCAGTCTGTCAATTCTGTACACAAGGATTCAAGTTTAATGTTATAGTACACAGACTTTTCGTACAGGTCTTGACAGTCCCACCTTGGGATAATCCCAGAGAATATCACTCTTGCATTGACATAATAACTCCTAACAGTTGAATGCAGGTCCACATATGATGTTCTGTCTAAATTCCACACACTACAAGCTAAGTTGTTCGTGCCAACATGAATAATCACAACATCGATGTCACTTTTATCGGAGGTTGTACTACATGAAATTATGTGCTCCTTAACAGTTTTGATTCTGGCACCAGGCAAGCAGGTCACTTCAAAATCCACAAACTCTTTGTCAAGATACTCAGATAATCCTCTTACAATTGAATCACCGATGACATGGATCTTCAGTCGGCTAGAGCTATATGATACAGTGTATGAAATGAGACAAACAAAAAATAAAATTAGCACATGTTCAAACAAAAGACAAGCATCATTATAATAAAAGAATGTCTGTATTGAAAATTGTGCATAAATAGTAAATCCATTCTCGAGAGAGAGAAAGATGAACCAAGGAGAGGAGTACACTGTACACTTCGTAACTACCAGACTAATATTTTTAAACCCAGTGTTGGTTGTACTAGTACTATGTAGACAAGGTCAAGAATATCAAGAGGTCAAGAATAACAAGAGTTTGGTAGAATACCAGTGTAGCACATTAATCAGAAATCATATAGAATCTCTGTACATCAATAATGACAATATCTAACAGAAAAGCCAGAAGCTAAACACAGTCAACATGACTCATTTGATCTACCTCGGACCCCCTTCCCCCCCCCCCCCCAAAAAAAAAAAATGCCTTTTATATTAAAACTTTGAAAACTTCAAACCTGTCTATATGCTATAGTCTAAGACTAGACAGTAGGAGGGAAGGTAAAAACTTTAAAACCTGAAAATGTAAATTTAAATCAAGATAAGAAATAAAAGAACATTTGGCATTATCATATTTATAATCTATTTTAATAATGTAATTTATAACACATGAACTTGGAACATGTACAATAGGCCAATTGTATGTAGCAACGACTAGGAACATAATTATATAATAAATGTATCTCATTATCTGTGCTGCGTATGTACATGTAAACAAAGCTAGAGTAGGGTATAACAGACTAAAAAGACTAAAATAACCATGTTAATGTTATTGTTACTTGTAGTATAGATCAACTTTTTTTTTATCTTTAAGATTTCAAGATTAAGATACTGTAACAGTAACAATGTTATAGAGAACTTAGGGTCTAAGATCTCTACTACGCCTACGACTCTTAACGTTACTTTTTTTTTTTTTTGGAGATATGGACTACCCTAAAAGTGCATGGGAGCAATTAACCATGGATGTGGGGCCTAAAGTTAGTATTCTGCTAGGCGCAGACATACAAAAGAAGCGACGAGTTGGCTGAGTTGAGCAGACTTTTCTACAAATTGTACAGTGCAGTGATATACCGAGGCCGACTATTATTTTCTTACAGAACAGGACATATAATTGTACATACGGGACTAAGGTCAATGCGTTCGCGATCAAATCTTGCCCCTGCACAGACAAAATCGAGTCCGGAATTCTCGTTTACCTGAAGGTCACGTGACCCTACATGGGTTCGGGTAACATCAAAAAACCTAAAATTTCGAAAATTTGCTTCGACTTTGGGTGCAATTTTGATCACTTCGTTTATTTGTGAGCCAAAATGAGTTTGGTATCAAAATTTCCGCTAGAATCTCATCTATTCAAATAACTGATTCAAATAACCACAGGAGTTGTAGATGGGTCAGGATCCAGCAATGTATCAGAGGATGTCAAAAGCAGCTTTATGCGCTACCAGCTTCTTTCATCCATCGTATCTCCCTTAAAAAGTGTCAGATTTGGTTTTAGGAAGCATGGAATTAATCGTCTTTTATTGGACTACAAAACTTACCCAGACATGGCTCCGAGTTCACGTTCATGGCTGTGTTATAGCGAGCGATATTGAGGATGTCTATTTGGCGTCGACGAAAAGCCTCGCCATCCAGCACATGCGCAGAGACATGCGCATAGAATGAATTCGGTGGATTTGCTCATTAGCATACGACGCTGCGGACTGACTGACCCTACGTGTATATTCTTATGCTGGAAGAAGTGTATGGGAACCCATTATTTGATCTGCAAGTTATGTGATTGTAAGGGACAAAGGAGGTACAGGGTTGTCCAGCAATCTTCAAAGTTTCATATTTTTTGACAGATAGAGATGGATGCGGTTTGCCATTATGTTCATGTTTTGCTCCAGAGATTAAAAGTAGGATATTTCCCTTGTTTGAATTTCAGCAATTTGTGTTCATTGTTGATGACACTGTGTACAGCCTTCCATGCGTTGGTTATTCATACAAGTTATGGTTTAGACTCATATATTATTTTGGCCTCTGTGATTTTGAGCATCAACTGTAGACATCACAGGAGATTTACTATGCTTCATACATTAACCAGAAAATTGTTTCATTGAAGGACAGGTAAATGTGATTTGAAACTTACAAGTAGAACAGTTAAACAGCAGTGAAATTCCACAGGCATCTTTTAGCCTTCTATTTTTGAAGTTTGTGCATTTATATGCAAAATCACTTGATTCTAATAATTTTGAGATGTAATCGCAAAGTCATCTCCCTGTAAAGCAGAAACAGTTGCTTAACAAAGAAAAAAATATCAAAACAAAATAAATGAATAAATAAATGAAATAAATCAATCAATAAATCAATATAAATAGAAAATTATAACAATAGCTTAAAATAAGCAACAGTGATGACTGGACTATGAGGAAATACTGTGGTGTACAGAACATACCTCATTACCTCATAACTCATTTTTTTTTTTGTCCTCGCCGAACGAGTTCGAGCAGGGGACTATGAAACGGGCTCCGTACGTGTGTGTGTCCCTGTGTCTTGTCCGTCTGTCTGTCCGTGTGTGCGTCCGTGTGTGATCAAAATCTTCAATTGCTACTTCTCTGTCATTTATGAGCCAATTTTGATTCTGTTTGCTTTATATGATAGCACTACATGGGAGCTTTGAAACTTCTACACAGAATTTCAGTTGTAACCTTTGACCTTGACCTTTGACCTATATTGTACATTTTGCTACAAAATGCTACTCCTTCGCCATTTCTAACCCAATTTCAATTCCGTTTGCTTTATGTGATGGCACTAGGTCAGGGCTTCAAAACTTTACACAGAATTTTGACCTTTGACTTCTTTGACGTTTGACCTTGATTTTTGACCTATATTGTACATTTTGCTACAAAATGCTACTCCTTCGCCATTTCTAACCCGATTTCGATTCCGTTTGCTTTATGTGATGGCACTTGGTGAGGGCTTCAAAACTTCTACACAGAATTTTGACCTTTGACCTTGATTTTTTACCTATATTGTACATTGGCTACAAAATGCTACTCCTTCGCCATTTCTAACCCGATTTCGATTCCGTTTGCCTTATGTGATGGCACTAGGTGAGGGCTTCAAAACGTCTACACAGAATTTTGACCTTTGACTTCTTTGCCCTTTGACCATGATTTTTGACCTGTATTGTACATTTTGCTACAAAATGCTACTCCTTCACCATTTCTAACCCGATTTCGATTCCGTTTGCTTTATGTGATGGCACTAGGTGAGGGCTTCAAGACTTCTACACAGAATTTTGACCTTTGACTTCTTTGACCTTTGACCTTGATTTTTGACCTATATTGTACATTTTGCTACAAAATGCTACTTCCGGCGGGGACATATTACGCACCGCGTAATTTCTACTTCTCCTTGTTTTTCTGGAGGTGCACACAGTCAGTTATTAATCATTGTATCACTGTATCACATATCTATGCCTCCGCAACGAAGTGGCCGGAGGCATTATGTTTTCGGGTCGTCCGTCCGTCCGTCTGTCCATCCGTCCGTACGTCCGTCCTTACGTCCGTCCGTCCCGTTTTGTTTTTGTCGATATCTCAAGAACCGTGTGGTGGTTTTACATCAAACTTGGTATGAGGGTATATCCTTGGGGGATAATACTTTGTGTGGATTTTAGGGTCACAGGGTCAAAGGTCAAAGGTCACAGGTTATTTTGTAAAAAAAAATTGAAATTTCATGTTTTTCTCCGTATCTCGCAAATGGTTCAAGGTATCTTCATGGAACTTAGTATGTATATATGCTTGTACTGACAGGCAGTGATTATCTAGGGAAGTTGGGGGGTCATGGGTCAAAGGTCAGGGGTCAAAGGTCAAGGTCAACTCCTCAAAATATCACTACTTTCCTTATATTTATGCAATGAATGAAGGTTTTTTTTTTAACTTGATGTATACATGTATTACCCAATATATATGCTGTGGGAAGTTTCTTGCCAAAAGGTCAAAGGTCAAAAGGTCAAAGGTCCAGTGAAAGTGCTGAATTGCACTTTTTCTTCCATATCTCAAAAGTAACTCAAGGTATCATCATGAAACTTACATAGTTATGCATGTTCAACCTAACAGCGATTCTCTTTGGAACTGTGAGGTCAAAGGCCAGGACTGGTTTAGATAATGCTATTTTCCCATTTGATACTGAAATTATACTTTTTCTCAATACCTCGAAAAATTACTCAATGCATAAACTTATAAAAGGGTCAAAAGTCAAGTAAAAATCATCAGTTCCCCAAATACCTGCACTCTGACATTTTAATCATTCATCCAATTGAACCTAGTTCTAGGAAAGTGAACATTCAGCACATTTCTGTCAAACCTGTCATTTTAATATTTTGCCAATTGTTTGAAACTGTCATCACACATTGTCAAGACATTGTACTATAGACCTATTAGGAGAACCATGCATTGTGGCGGAGGCCTATCAGTCGCCGTAGTGATATATCTAGTTTTCTTCTTCTTTTTGTTAGTTATTTGGTTTGACATTGTCTTTATGTTACAGTGGTTATTGTGTTATCTAATTTTCTTGTATTATAGCACCAGTGTGCTTAGAAATATCTGTATAAAGCGCCATATGAATGCATTATCATTATTATTATCATTAATAGCTTATTATGAGAAATGGCTATTGCTTACCAGGCACTCAGCCAAGAAATGTCTACCTGACAAGTTGTCTTGTTACTATGCCCCTGTTGACTTAATAAATGGGTACCTGGCAATGCTTACATGCAGGTGGTAATAATGGAATGATTCTCAAGTGCCAACACAGAAGTTTAGATGGAGTAAATTAGACCAATCATCATTCAATTCCTGCAGGTTGATGGTATGCGCTGTATGATCATCACTGGGCCCAACATGGGAGGGAAGAGCTCCTACATCAAGCAGGTTGCCCTCATCTCACTCATGGCCCAGGTTGGCTGCTATGTGCCTGCTGAATCCGCCACTGTCGGCACCCTGGATGCAATCTATACTAGGTGAGTTGTGTCCTGACAGCCCTGTGGTACACGTGTGTGTGAGTTTGAAGGTCACTCAAGGAAGATACAGTCCTAACCTGGACTGTACAACTATGTATGTCCCAAACAAATTACAATGGGACCCTCAACGATGATAACTTTAAAGATAGTGGAATCAACCTATACAATTTCAGGGTTTGAAACCCTAACTCATAGCCCACATGTTACAGAAAACCCCATTCGATTTTCTTCAGTGATCAAAGAGAAATGAGGAGTTTTGTAGAGCATGTCAGAAATCCCTTCCCTCCAAGTTCTGTCCGTTGTGTTCACACATTAATATGCAGTACCAAGAGCATCCAAGATCTAAACTTGGAAGAATCAGATCCATGACATGCTTTAGAACAATCTTCATTTCTCTGTGACCACTTAAAGACACCCAGTCGCGAGGATACATGGACATATTTCAGCCGCGGGCGGCAGCACGTAAACTCGCTTCCGAAGTTGCTACGAAGCGAAATGTGTGTGTGCGCAAGACATCCCTAAAGCAATGTATCGCGCTATAGTATCTCGATTGCTCGCGATCGCTTGCTGAGCGCGGGACAGTATGTTTTGTGTAATGTGAGTGATGTTCGCATGAGCTAGTAGCTAGCTGCGTATACTTCGTACGACTACGCATTCTCTTCATCGCATCGTCGATCGTCGTCACTCGTCAACTATACTGTAATCATCAGATCAGATCAGATTAGTGAGTGCAGACCACATTATAATAGATAGGGTGGCCATCATGGACGATGACACATCGTCATGGGTAGCGGATATTACCGCCGAGTTGTCTATTCTGAACGCGGACGATTGGGTCGGAGACCCTGCCTGTATCATGTACTTGCCCTGGCGTGTGTACATAAATTCAGGACGGGGAAGCGACTGTGCCCGTGCAGGGCCTACGGCCAACGGCCACAGTTGCACTGCACATTTATGCAGTATTTTTTCACTCTTCATTGTTTTACTAACTAATATGAAGAAGGTGAGCGTTGTATCACCTGCCTGGAATATACTATATGTAAGAAGCAATGCCGAAACCCTTTCATTTGACTAGGTAAACTCACAGTTATAGTTCTGTCAGCTTAGCCTGGTGTGAATAATCTTTAAAAAACAGACACACACACACACAAAGTGAACATTAAAACTCATAGATAAGTACATGACAAATAAGATGTAATGCCTTCTTCAGACAGGAGCATAAAGAAATTATTGTCTATCTCCCTCTTACACAAACAAACAGAACACCATTGTCTCAACAATACAGTGTGAAGGATAACCATTATAAATAAACCTATCACAGGTATCAGTATTTGAGGTTATGTGTGAAAAATGCCCTGCAAATTAATGAAAATCGCGGACAGTAGACCTTTGTCCATAGTCAACTCAGTGTAACATCGCAAAGCCATTGTAATGAGTTAGCTTTCTACCAAACACTGATTAAAATACCAATCAGAGGCGTACCTTTGATCAACAAATAAGGGATGTGCCACGGATACCAATTAATCGTACTTGATGAAGCTCATACCTGTACATATTAGCATGTTACAAACTGATAGGTTCATATTGCCCCTTGACCTATGACCAATATCTGTATTAGAATTAAAACAATGGATTCTTATGAACTGTTGTTCATCAACAACTTCCACACCAATCAACATCCCTATTAGACACTCCTATATGAAGATGTGAAGGTAAATAAAACTGTAACTTTCACGTACAAGGGTATTGTACGTACACTACCAACTGTAACTCTGTAGTTACTACCACTGACCTGACACTGTCGGTGTAACCAAACTTTAACGAATTTCAACTGTAAAGGATCATTTTTTTTTCTTCAGAATTTACATTTCAACATACTTGTAGAAATTCACATGAAAAGATGTACACTTCACTGGATCACTTGAATTTGGTTTCAAATTATTGGACCAAATGCATTGGAAGTTTGACTATAAATGCAACATAGATGCCTGAAACTTTTGCCAAGCTTATGAAAATTACAATCTTTATCAAAATTCCTTAACCAAACTTAAAATGTAGGGCCCCTAAATATGATGAAAGAGGAGACTTTGCTATACAGTTAAATCAATGGGGACAAACAGTATTTGAATCGCAGCCATGAAATCTGGCTATGCAAATTTAACCTGGATTGTTGACACTAGCTGCTCAGGAAAGTGACCTCTCTGTATCTATCTAGATTCTACATTTGCACATGAAATACTTTAAATTCTCAATACTGTGATGACAAAAAACTTACCACTACTTGCGATTCCCTGACTAATGACATTTGCTGCCTACTGCTGGGTCAGTTTTTAAGAAGCGATAAACTGACCCAGCAAATGTCATTTCGATTACGGCGTTATCATAATTTGACATAAATGAGAACTTAGAGAAGTTTTTCGCGGAATTATACATAGAAAAATAGGCCTACTTGTCGATGAAACGCAAAGGCCCTAGCAGTTAAAGATAGATTAGAAAAAGTCATTCCACTTCAATCATTGATTCATGTAATAGACTTCTAACGTTACTTACACATCATCTGGATCTGGATTCCAAGTTGTTGACTTGGTCAGCTGGGGTTGCTTGATTGGCGTAAGCCGTGGCATTACAATTCCACCGTGCATGCCGTAACACGAATTTTGCACATTCTAAATTCCTGCAAAACTGTTCATGCAACTCCAGCAAGTGGAAAGCAAATTTTTCATCGGCACGCTGACGCTGAAGCTTCCCCCTCTGCCACTGGTCTCTTACTTGTCCTAAGCAGGGAGGTGAGAGGAAACCTCCCTGTCCTAAGCATGCTAAGAACACGTCTCTCTGCGTTCTCCACTCGTCGATAGCGTCAAACAAGTAGATACGTTTTACTCGAGTTGGACGGCTGTTTTGATCTCCATTGTGAGGTTTCATTACTAAACCAAAGCCAAGGCTAATCCGAAACAGTACACGCATACCACACACATTATTGATATTGACATACCGGTACCGACGACTTTATACCAACTTTGTTATGTTCCGATCCGGCCCAACATACTGTAACACAGCTGACGCAGCAGACAATTGCCAATGAGATCAAAACAACCCGCCATATGGCCATGAGCATTGCAACTTGCTATACATGAAGTTTAGAGTTTTAATATTTCTTCATCAAAGCATATTTATAAATACCAAATATTAAACAACGTAATATATGAATGATTTAAAATATTGTTATATAATATTTTCAGACATTTTAAAATATTATTGCTTAGATTGCTGAAATTGGCACCATAGTGCAAATAAACAGAGACTGCAGCCAGATACGTACGTACGTACACCACACAGCTCTACTGTTGTGTCGCGACGGGGACCCGTAGGAGAGATTTTCATGCACATGGCTGTTGTGCGGTTTTGTGCGTGCACCCATTCAGCCCCATTCGGTAGGTATTCGGGCGTCCATGTTGAAATTACAGTGGACGGCTCGCACGGCTCTCGTGCCCCATCTGGTTTTCGCTGGTGCGCTGCGTAGCGTCGTGTTCGGCATTCGGTACGTACGGGGGTACAATAACGGGAGGAGCAGCTTGTCGTGCTTTTCTACTGAGCTGCGAATCGCCTGCGACGACCGATTGCCTTTAACTGAATTGAATGAGGTTTTCTGCACAATAGAGCTAAGATATATCTTAACCCTAATCAGGCTGGGGGGGGGGGGGGCGGAATCCGCCCCCCCTCGACGTTTCGCGCAATATCTTCGCAACGCGATAAGCTCCCACCGCGATGTTTCATGACTTTTTTCTTTCAAGTATCGCGCAACTTTTGAGACCCAAATTGTTGCGCCCGCGCGTACCGTTTTGACGCGACGGCCGTTCAAAAAAAATTTGTCAACCCCAAAATTGCTCCAAAACGTGATTTTGTGTACAAATCCAATGCAAATTGTGTTTTTTCAATTAATTCACATAAAAATTCATATCTTCACTAAGAATGGCCGAAATTAATTCATTTTAGCATAATAATGCTTCGAAACATGTCTGTGACAAATTTTGGCCAAAAAACAAACAAAAACAAAAGGTAAAAAAACAAGGAAATACATAAGAAATTAAAAAAAAATAAAATACATAAGAAATTAATTTCGATACAGATTTTTTTTTATCCTATGTCTCAGAAGAATGATACAAGAAACATTTTAAAAAAGAAATTAGCTTAATTGGAGCATTAATAAGTGATTTAGAGCCCCAAACTAATTTTATGCATAAATTACACTAATTAATTAATATAAAATATAAGAAAAATTTTTCGGAGAAAGCAACCATACATTTTGATAGAATACGTCGCGGGCGTCGCGTGTACCGATTTTCGGCGCGATCGCGCGTTCCATAGGCGAGATCTGAAGGGGGGGCGGAATCCGCCCCCCCCCCCCCCCCCCCCCAGATATAGCATAGCCAAAAAAGCCCAGCCTGATTAGGGTTAAGATCCTGAAGTAGCATTTAGACAGTTTAATCTCATTGGGAGTTATCAATGCGAAAGTCCGACTGTAATTTTTTTTTGACATACAAACTTTACTTTGAGTTTAATAATGTCTCTTTCTCTCTCTTTTTGTGCTTTTTAGTGTTATTGTGGGGGAGGGGTAGGAGGCAAAGTAGGGATGTGGATACTCTGACAGAAGCTTTCAGCATGTGAAGTACAGGCCTGTATATGGAGTACTGTGTATGCTGAAAAAGTTGCAGTGGTTTTAGTTTTGCAAATTATGTGAACAGGCTGTCCATTGCAAAATATCAACATGCAAATTATTGACAAATATGAACAGGAAAGAATTGCCTGCTTTCACTGTCTGAGGCGGACATACTAACAGCATTGCAATATCAAGTGACTAGTGGTAGTAGAGCCCTGATACTGTACTATCAGGCCCCCTGTTTAAATCCTTGGAAAACAAGTACTTTTTTTTTTCCCTGAGAGATTTGGTCTTACTGTATTTCAAGCAATCTTTAACAAACTGTTTGCTTGAGAAGTCACACTTTCTTCTGAAGTCTTTCCCCCCTCCCCAGTTATCAATTAACAACTTGGCAAAAAAAATCAAATAAAAAAATCAACTGTCATTTGTAAAAATATCTGTGTGTAAAAATATCAGTGTGTAAAGTAAATGATAACATTCTTTTTACTGAAATAAAAGAAAGGAGGCTTATCATACTGGAAAATCCCTCTTTACGCTGGACTGAACCAACTGAATGTGACTGTGTATGAATGCAGGTTATACTCTGTGCAAGGAATATAATGATGGTACATTAGTCGACTATCTCAACTCTTTGTGTTATCTGTGATGTGCTGTAGAATGGGAGCCTCAGATGACATCTTCAGGAATCGCAGCACCTTCATGTCAGAGCTCCAAGAGGCGTCCAGCATCCTGTCCCAGGCCACGCCCAGAAGCCTGGTCATCATGGATGAGTTGGGGCGGGGCACCAGCACACATGACGGGGTTGCCATTGCGTACGCTACAGCCCTACACCTGATATCTGAAGTATGATTATGATAATAATTGAAATAACTAGAAAAGCATTTGGAGAGTGGAGACCTCCACCAAGCAGCTAATTCCACCCATACACACATGCTGAAAATTGCCCTATTTCCCAATGATAAGGAATCCTTTTTAGTGTCTCAGAGCTGAGTCTACGCACAGGGTGTACCTCAGCTTCCTGCTGTGCCTAGAGGGTACTTGAACCACCCCCCCCCCCAAAAAAAAAAAAAATAAATAAATAAATTAAAAAAATAATAATAATGATAATAATAATAATTGTGAATAAATAAATAAATAAATAAATAAATAAATAAATAAATAAATAAAATCCTTCAAAAAGTCAAACCAATTCCTGGATCCAGATGTGATCACTACCAAAATTTTATGAGTGGTTCCTTGTGTCATTATCAACTTTCCTTTATGTGTCGTCGAAATCCATCAACAACTTTTTTGAGACAAACCAACAGCAGTGAAAACGTAACCTCCTTCATGGAGATAATAATTATATAACACTTACATACTGATAATACTGGGTATCTATAAGCATCAGTGTAGGGTGCTTTGGGATGAATGGAAAATGTATTCTGTCCACAGACTCATGTGCCAGATTTCTGAGGTATACTTTTGACCATAGTCATTTCCTCCTATTGGCTTACCTCAAAGAAATTCTTTGGAGTGTGAAAATGTTCAATGGTGTGTATGTCCTTATCAGTTGAGACAAAAACTCAACAACAACAACAACATACAGATAATACCCAGGGTATCTATTTGTTGTTGTTGAGTTTTTATGTAGCATGTGAAATTTGTATGCCTGAATTGTGTGTCTTTTTTTCTGTAAACAATGCTACATTGTATATTGTCTTGGGATTGTAGATAACAGCTGAGTTTGTCACTTTCAAACAAAGAAGCAGCATGCTCTGAAATTTTACATTCACCCCTTATTTTAAACTATGTGAATATCCTTGACTATTAAGATTTTCTGAGCTTAGAGTGATCCTTTCTTGTAGTCATTGGTTGGCATCTTCTTGTTTTTAAAGGTGAAGTGTTTAACCCTGTTTGTGACCCACTATCCACCCCTGGCTGAGCTGGAGAACCTGTGTCCATCTCTGGCTGGTAATTTCCACATGTCTTTCCTGCTGCAAGAGACAGAAGGTAAGTCCCACCCCTCCCACCCCCCCCCCCCATCCCCCTCCCCCCATCCCCCTCCACCATCCCCCTTCTACAAGGGCCAGAAGGAATGAGAACTACCCTATGCTACCATGCTACTGCAGTTTATTACTCAACTCTCAGAGCTGCGAAGTCTATCTGATTCTCTTCATTATGCCGGCACAAGAAGAGAAGAGCCTTCCATGAATCACCTCTTCTTGTGCTGGCATAATGAAGAGAAGAGCCTTCCATGAATCAGTATTGTTATCTTTCCAAGATGAGTGTCACACAGGAACACCTCCCTTCAAGCTTTTTGGAATTTTAACCTCTGTGATGATGACCTTTTAAATGTCAGCAGCCTCAAACTCCATTCCATGTTCAAGTTGTCTGTTTAAAGTCATGAACACAAGCAGGAGGGTCATCAAATTGGACATGAAGCATTAGGAAATTGAAGAATCAAGATGTTTCTAGTGTATCAATGAAAAAGTGGTACTAGTTGCCATCACTAATTTGCAAATTATAGGCAGTTATGATGTCACTGCCTCACAGCCTTCTCATTGGTCAGCAGAGAGATACAAATATTAATCCTCGCTATGGCAGGTGATTAGTCATCTACAACCCCTTCACTCTTCAAAGTTACAAAAGCTAACTTATTAACAACTCACAATAATTTGACATTAAAAAACTTCTTTTGTTGTTTCAAAACATGGAATTTTAGATATGCTTTGTTTGCATATAGATGGACAGTTTGTGAAGCAATGACACCATCCTATCAGCTGATTAGCACAGATTGTGACTACTGCCTCTGTTTTGTGTGTTTGAAGTGGTGCCTGTACACTCTTTGTAGATGTCATGTTTTATCCTCTGATGCGATGGAATAGAAGAAAATCATGAAGTGGAACACCTTGCTCCAATTCAAAGGACATAGGCATATCCAGTTTGATTGAATGGAAGGTGACACCATTCTGTGTTACAGCACATTCTTGGCATGTAATCCTGGGAAATGAGGTGATGTCATGATGCCGTTTACTGTTTCATGCTGAATATTGAAGACCATGCTCTCTTTTAGATTTGTTCAACACCCCCGTGTAGATTCATGATGGTTTCAAGAAAACAAAATCGGGGTCACGGAGAGTGATGTCTGTTGCAAGACTCAACTTCCATCGAGTGTCAGATTTCACTCATTCTCAGTGAATCACACTGTGACCTGCAGCAAACACATTCAACCCAGAAGAAAAATAAGAATAGTACAATGCTCTGACTGTTGCACAATCTAGTTCTTCAGGAAACTGAATATACTGCAATTAATCACACTCCTAAGTCAAGTCTGCCCAACAAACATCCTGAATTGAGGGAAGTGATGAAATGTTACATGTCAATAGGCAATGTCTCACTCAGACATGCAGGAGAATGTCTTTGCGCATTCAAAATATTTCATAAATCATCCAATCTACTAATTCCTTTGAATGTTATAAAGGTACACGTAGGTAGTGTATATGATTCATTTTATGCAACATTTTACACAAAAGCTTTGTGAATAGAATAAAAGTATTCAATGAATTGTGCATAATGTGCCTGAAAATTTACAAACATATGGAATGGTGCAAAATTATGAGAAAGTGTCAGACGTTGTGGACTTTAAGTATGAAGAAAAGGGTTTATGTAGATTATGAAATCTAGGCGTAAATCATTGAAATGAGAAAAACAACAAATGAATTCTTTCCAGATCTGAAAGATAATATTGATATTCTGAGATTGTAGTGCACAGCTAATTTTTTTCATAGCACTCTGTCACTTGCAGAAGAACAGCAGTGTTTATAGCTATACATTAACTCTCAGTAAAGGTCCCACAAGCACTGTGATGCCAGATGGTATGACATACAAATGTACATGACAGACAGATGTTAAACTTGACTTTTCCATCAAGAATTTACGCTGTCAGAGTTTTCGATATCCATTAATCTTGCATAAATGTTAAGGAATGGCAACTTATATTCCGTGACACTCAGCATTCCCCTTGACAAATTAGATCATGCATGTAAGCTGACTTTTTTTTCTTTCTTTCAATATCAGTAAAAGTACATGCATGCCTGTAAACTCATGTAATATGGCTACATACATGTGTGTTAAATCTTCTGAAACGCACCCTTACAAACATAAAGCTTTTGATTCATCGTTAATATCCTGTGTGTTGTATCTGATAGGGTTGCATTCATAGTACAAAAATGACTCGTAACTGCTTGTAATTTATTCTAGATTGATTCATCACCTTTAAACTGCTCCATGGATATAAAAAGTGATTTTGATTTTGCAGTCTTTACTTTTTGAACACACAGACAAAGAGAATGCAGTGGAAAGATTGACATTTCTGTACCAGCTGGTTGAAGGTGTTGCAGCCAGGAGCTATGGTCTAAATGTAGCCAGACTTGCAGACATACCAGAACCCATCTTGGAGGAGGCCACAAGGAAATCTCTAGACCTTGAGAATGCCGTCTCAAATACAAAGTACATCACAGATAACCAGCAGAAAAGTGGACAGACTCATAGACCATCAAAGGGAAAGTCCATCCTGATATTGTGTTGTTTTGCATAAAGACACACACACACACAAAAATCATGTAGAGAAGTAAAAATGGGGGAAAAATCAGACACACAAAAAAGTTATGAACTGATAATGTTTAGAGAGTATGACAAATAGGCAACCCATGTGAGAGGTAGATGTTGAACAGTTCTCCATTTCATAGTACACAAAATTTCACTAATTTATGTTTTTCTCTAATATTTTGGCACAGACAGAACTTGCAAATATCCACTGAGGATGACATGCAAAAATTTATTACTCTAATTATATACCAAGACCAGCTCTGAAGAATATTTTTCTCTTGGGGGAAAACCGACTATAATTTGTGACTTTTTGTGTACAAAAGAATGGAGAGCTGCTCACCATCTATGTCACACATTGTTGCCAATTTGGTTTGCTCTCTAGACTTTTAACACTTTGTTACTTTTTGTGTGTCTAGTTTTCTTCTCAGATTTTCACTGGTCTACTTTTCTGATTTTTGTGTTTTCAAACAATGTCCAGGATGGAATTCTCCTTTTAGGAGAACAATAAATGAATAATTTAGAGGTCTGCTGTAGACTTAATTTAGAAGTATGCTTTCTACAGTGTACAAGTAGGTCCTGCAGTACGTGGTAATGTACATTGTATTGTACAATCATGTATCCTTAATTGAGGCCTTGTATTAAAAGGGTTGTATTCTCATCGAATAAACTTTGAATTCTTCTTAGAATGGTATGCTCTATACTATTTCATAAGTGGTTTCTTGGTATCTCGCAGAAAGTAAAAAGCTCAATCCTCATCTCCACCAATACTATACTATCCCTTTAAACATAGCAGTATGTCATCAAGGACACATTTGTGGTAGATTTATTGATTGTAAAAAAGATTTTGACATATATGTGATATTTTGTCCTGTATGCTTTCCAAGTTCATTGTTGATGTGCAGTGGTTACAAATGCATGCCTTAAACTTAATTACTTCATATGGCATACTCACATGGGCCTCAATTTCATCAAATTTGAGTCAAGGCCACTTTTTTGAGGGGGCACAAATCCACTACAAGGTGCACAAGTGAGTAATAAAATGTTGTGGCCCTGAACGGTTTGATTTTGAAAGGGGCATTCTGGCAAGTGGGAGGGGCATGGTGGCAAATAGCTGATGTCCGATGGGTATTTCGAGTGCTGCTTACGATAGCCATATACTTTATACCCCATATTTTTTTGTGAACTTGGTCTTTCAAAAGAATTTTGTGAGTGGTTGAATTGCAATCAAGAACCACAACGATGAAATAATGAGAAATGAATGTACTATCATGGTACATGTAAGTGATTTCAAACCTTGAATGTCTGCTGCATGATGCTATGTGTTTGCTAGTCACCTACACAGTGTATCATGCCATTTATGATAATTGGACATTTTGTTAAAAACTGGTTGATTCTGTCCAAATCAAAAAGGATGTAAAATAATTTGTGCATTGTCATTTCAGGAGCTTTTTTTTTTCCGCTCTTGAAAAAAGAAGTTGTTTTAGTTTGAGGTGCATACAGCAATACTTTGAATTCAACTCTGATCCACACGTAAAGCTCTGCCTCATATGGCTGGCTGCATTTTTTCCCCAATAAACAACCACATGGAATCTTTAGAATTTGGAGCACTGATATTGTTTTCTTTTTTTCCACCCAAACAGATCTACAAGGAAACTGTTTCTTCGGCTCATGCAAACGCCTGTTTCCAGTCACTTACCGCTACAGCAGCAGTTGGAACAGATGTTCGAATCAATAACTTGATATCAGAGACAAGAACTTGGCATTCTTGGCCATGTTTAGGCATGAAGGAAGCTGGAGAGTGCTAGAATATGTCCATTTATGCTATCACTAGTACTCCCTATGTCTTTGCAGTACAATTTCATTAGTACTTGACTGAATTCTGTAGAGTTTACTGAAGCTCCATATGATTAGTTTGGAAAATGGAGTCAACTTCACTTCTGGCAGGGATTGATTTAGCAAACTCTGTGCCATGACTGAAAACCATTGATACACAGATGGTCACCTTCAAGTGTCATGGGTGCAAATATCACGGTCAGGTGAAAATGCTGTATACTCAGTATATGTATGGTTACTGTCTTTTGGCTGTACATGTGTCAACATGCCTGTATTCACAGGCATACACACATATATATAGATATTTCAGTGTTTTTAATTCATTCATATTTTGTTTCTCCATTTCACTCATTTTCTTTTCTTTCTCTTTTTGTGAAACATCATGGACAAATTAGAAGAGTTTTGTTTACAATATGTAAACTGTTTAGTTTCATGGTATGCGTACTGTGTAACACTTGTATCAGACACTTGGATGTTTTTTCTTTCTTTCTTTCTACTTTATAGAATGAGGCATCAAGCCATCAAAATATTCGTGTGCAAGAGCCAGGTTTCTATGAATTCCACAGCTGCAGATTTGCATACTAATAGAAGATGTACAGTTGTCAATTGTGAATTACAAATAAGGAAAGGGATTACTTTCTAGGGTGTTTCAAGATTTGTTTTTGACAAGCCTTGAATAGAGCTTGCTGTATGAATATAAAACTGACGTTCTGTCAAGCACTGAATTAGCCTGCAGTGAATTTGTAATTCTGGCCTTCAGTAATCGTACTGTTGCTCATCATTTGTATTCAGATTGTTGATAATGGATGCTTGCTCAGTCTTAATCTGTCCTCTAATGCCAATCTGTTCCCTGCACTAGTGCTATAATCTCTGAGTAGTTGGTTGGGGGTCAGGGAGAGGATTTCAAGCGTGATGAAGTAGTGTGCCCGACAGTTTTGCTGTGATTGTGTCAGTTACAAAAGTATGTATTGTAGTGAACCCACTGCACAGCCAGCAAGCAGAATGCATGCATGTATTGTATATCCCATAAGTGTTTGTGAATGTAGCCACGAGTAAAATTGTTGGGAAGTCATGATTCTTGAAAAAGACTTAGTAAATATATGGTATTTTACAATGTACTGCTTGTCTGTTCGACATTTGCAAAATCACACTGCAGCTGTCTTGCACAAATCCAAATCATCCATAGGTTGGCTCAAATACTACACTTCACTCTATTCAAGAGTATGGGTATTATCTTCAATAGTTAGGATGTCCCAAGGACGTCAGACCTATACAAAACTGCTTGTAATAAATGTGGGAACGTTATGGATTACAGCAGAACACCTCAGGATGTATAGGGTTGCCTTATCCAGTGTGAACAGTCAATTCAGCACCTTGTATACAAGTGGATGTGTGTGTTGTGCTAATGTTTTGTAATGATGAACATAATATTGAATAGGATCCCAAAATTTAATGATTATTGACTTCTTGAAAAAAAAAAAGGAATTTCAGCCAATTAAACTCCGAAATGACTGAATAAGAAAAAACTGTTTGTTTTGTTTTGTTTTTGTTTTTTTTAACAGAAATTGTTCATTTTTGTTTGTACATCAGTCAAGCAGAAGCTCTCTCTATTGCTGGGTCAGATTATGTAAAGATGACTATCATTGGCATCTTGATGTAGAATGATTCTGGTTTCCTTGACAGTTCCAATCATGTACCAGTGAAAGAGGCTTCTGACATATATTTGTTGATGCATTGTACACATCAAACCCTGAAACTTAATCTCCTAAAATCTCTTATTGTTTTGTGAACATCATGCATATGGTAGGATTCTTCATGGCTGTTTACACTTGTGCTACCACAAAAAAGTAGATGTGCAAAACATCATCGATCATTTGCCCGAGACATACGAATGACTGTGTGATAACTCTCCTGCCGAACGTTATTTAAGTGGAAACACCTAGAATTTATGTGCAAGACCATTAGTCTCTCAATGTGTGGTGAAAATTGTAGGAAGTGGAACTTGTCAGACTAGTCAAGAGGAGTGGATGTAATTGACTTCAATCAATGAAATTCCCTGAATTTTACACACTTTTAACCTGTTGAGGGTGGGCTGATTTTGCTACAACACATTTCCCATAGACACCTGCCCGAGTTTACTCGGGACTTGTGTTCAATGGGTTAACTATTTCAGCAATGCAAAACTGTGACTTTGACCTGAATCTGGGAAACTGAAATGCTCTTCTGTGATTAGTCTGTGAGGAGTGTTGTTATGACTTTGTTGCTATGGTTTTTGTGTCCATGACTTTTGTGTCAATGACTTTAATACCTGTCTGTCCTCAAGTGGGAGAGTATTTTTGTAAGCATGTTTGTATCTTATTCTCCCTTGGCAACTATGGCCTCATACTCCCCTGCATAATCCTTGCCCAGGTGTATTAATATCACTGATTGTGCCCTCGCCAAAGGACATTTGACAGGATACATGCAAAAACACATGTATCTGCATGTGGTTTGACAGTCGGTCAGTCTGTTGCAAATGTTGCAGATCAAACTGGTTTTTCAGCGCTTCATCAGAAAATTGGCACACTTGAAAAACTATATGTAAAGTTGTTCAAAATATTTTCCATAAGTACTAGAAAGTGCATCACTGTGGTAATACATGTAGTGCATTGTGGCCCCAAAATCAGGACAAAAACCTTGTAGCTGGAACTTCTCCTCCAACTATTATGCAATTCCTGTCAAATCTGACACCACTGTTAAACTTTAATAATAAGCCATTTTGGGGTTCCAGTTTGAACATTACAGAAAAAGGTCATTTGTACTGAGAGACAGGTTGGTTTTTAAATTCACTGAGATAAGCATCTGTGATGCTATGATTATTCATGTCATCCTTCTAAATGGTGCCTGACAGTACATCCACCTGACAGCAAGCCTGGTATTTGGTAATGTTAAAAGAAAAAAAAAATTGTTAATATATTCAAAACAGCACAATGAAATGAATGCTTCCTGAATTGTTGATTGACGAACCATTCTGGTCACTTCATCTACGCAGGTTCATTCTTTGTTTTGAATACGAGTTCCATAAATTGCTATGTTGGGCAAATTCATGCATTATGTCGCTTTTAATTGAGTGAAGTGCCTAACCAACTGAGAAAAATGAAAGGAGTTGTACCCATGATGTGCACATGTTCCAGCTACCTCCAAACTGGCTTTTGATGTAAAATTGTGCAGGAAAAAAATTGAAATTGCAATGGTAGCAGTGCATTTATATGGCCTAAAAATGAGGAAACGGCCTTCCCTGTACACCTGTAATGTCAGTGATTCAATAGAAATCACACATGGTGATTGTGATTTGAAGTTGTGCATGATATATTTTTATATATTAGAGAAGTCAGAGTGGATAGTAGGTTGCCTTGATAACGGCAAAATATGGCCCCCCAAGTCAGGGGTCAGGGAAAAGTGGATACAATTAATCACTTTTTAAAGCGATTCAAAAGAAATTTGATGCTGTGTGACTTGATGTAGACATGTGTAAGACACATTTTTCGATAGTAGTGAGAAATTTATTGCCATGGTAACCGTGCGTTATGGCCCTAATATCAGCAATAAATCGATTTTGTTATTTACAATATGTACATTGTACCTTCTGTAAGTTTGCTGTTTATTATTCTCGGCAGTGTACAAGTAGAGAAGTTTTTTATGCCTCCGCCACGAAGTGGTGCCGGAGGCATTATGTTTTCGGGTTGTCCGTCCACTTTCGTTTACACGATAACTTGTGTAATATTGACTGGAATTTTACCAAACTTGGTCCAAGTATAAGTATGATGGGGCAATTATTTGATTAGATTTCGGGTGAAATCGGCAAAAGGTCAAAGGTCAAGGTCAAATCATGAAATTGTATCCGTTTACGCAATAACTCAAGACTGGATGGAGCAAATTTCGCCAAACTTTGTTGCAGGATGATGTATGATGGGAAAATTACTTCATTAGTTTTTCAGTGAAATCGGACAGAGGTCAAAGGTCAAAGATCAAGGTCAAATCTTCAAATTTATCTGTTTACGTGATAACTCAAAACTGGATGAAGCAGCTTTCACCAAACTTGGTCCAAGGATGATGTATGATGGGACAATTAGTTAAGTAGATTTTAGTGACATTAGCAAGAGGTCAAAGGTCAAAAGGTCAAGGTCAAATGCTAAAAATGTTGCAATTTCCCCCATATCTATGCAATGTGTAAAGGTATTTTCTTGAAACTTGGTGTTGACATGTACTACTGCGTGAAGATTCTCCAGAGAGAGTTTCATGTCATAAGGTCAAAGGTCAAAGGTTACGTGAAAATGTTGCAATATCACTTTTCTTGCAAATGGTTCAATGTATCTTCGTGGAACTTGGTACATACGCATGTACTGACTGGCAGGGATTATCTAGGGAATTTAGGGGTCATGGGTCAATAGTCAAGGGTCAAAGGTCAAGGTCAGCTCATCAAAATTTTACTATTTCCCTCATATACTAGCAATGCTTGCATTATTAGTTTCAAAAATTATACATGCATTACCTAACGGAGATTCTCCGGGAAATTTCCAGCCAAAAGGTCAAAGGTTAAGGGTCAAAGAACAGGTTTCAATGCCCTCCTCCCCCCCCCCCAAAAAAAAAAAAAAACCCAAACAACAAAACAACAAAACAACAAACAAAAACAAAAACAAAAACAAAAACAAAACAAAACAAAAACAAAATCTATTTTGTACTGTCATTACACTCTTTTTTCATACCTTGGAAATTACTCAAAGCATAAACTTATAAAAAGGTCCGTCAGAATTCAAGTAAAAATTCTCAATTCCCCAAATATGTGTACCGGCACTCTTAAAAAATTATAGCAAATCCAGTTCAAGGAAAGTGAACATTTAAGACATTTCTGACAAACCTGTCATTTCAATATTTTGCCAGTTATGTGAAACTGTCATGGATCACACATTGTGAAGACATTGTACTATACGCCTATTGGGAGAATCATGCATTATGGCGGAGGCATCAGTCGCTATAGCGACACTTCTAGTTGCTTTATATAGGTAGGAAATCCATACAACTGTGTGCTGACGTTGCATGAAAGACTGTTTACGCTGTTGGTTGCCATGCCATAGCCCTCCCCACATGTTGATGCTTGGATGGAGAGAGAGAGGGGGAGAGAGAGAGAGAGAGGGAGGGGGGGGGGGGAAGAGAAGTGTACTTGTATAAATGGATAAATAATTATCAATATAATTGTAATAAACATAATTGATTGCAATGTACAATCTGATAGATATCACAGC
The DNA here is from genome assembly GCF_040938485.1 of Diadema antillarum. NCBI lineage: Eukaryota > Metazoa > Echinodermata > Echinoidea > Diadematoida > Diadematidae > Diadema > Diadema antillarum. The sequence goes on from NW_027271705.1 coordinate 409,625, forward strand.
CTCTCAAAGCATTATACAACACTTGATGACACATGGGTGGATTTTTTTTGTGTGTGCAGGAAATATAAATCAATACACAAAAAAAAATGAACAGACATCCACACATGAACAACTTTAGATGAGCCTACAAAAAACAACAACATACAAAGTAAATCTTGAAAGTTTTTGCACAGCTAATTGTACACTACTACTTACAGTGGAAACTCAGTAGGGGCCTATAACAAGATCCTTGGGATCAAGAGCTATTCTTTATATCAGATATTTTTTTATATCAGTATGTAGTAAATAAATAATACAAAACAAAGAAAATTAATTCATTGGCACTGGAGAAATTAGTTTGTCATATCAGGTATTTTGTTATACAGTGTTGTAGATCCCTTTATATCAAGTTTCCCCTACATGACAGTAGGCCTACTGATGATTATTTTCTTCAGGTTCTCAAACAGGTGAACAGGCTGGGAGAAAGAGAGCAAAGAAAAGAGAGGGGAGTTTTATGACAATGGGGCAAGGAAATAGAAAATTAGAAGAACAAAATACATAGACCTTGTCCACATGCTGACATTTGTGTGAGGATTACCCAAGATATGATAACCATTTTATGCCACAGAGACTGGAGAACACAAATGATGCAGGATTGTGCTACGTATACATTGTAGTGGTGTTCACATGGAGTCTGCATGAAGTGGCTGCTCAAGTGTGCAGAGCCAAGACTCAAGCAGTGTGAACTTGGTCATGGACTCGAGATATCAGACTTTTCATCCATAGTGAGAAAATCTAAATTCTCGTTCTCAAAGTCGCAGTTGCATAGTGGATAAGACTCCCGACTCCCGATTGGAGGACCGGAGTTCGAATCCCGCCCAGTGCTTACGTCATTGGACAAGATGCTTCTACCCACCATGTACATCTCGACTCACGTGTATAAATGGGTACCTGGCAACGCTAGGGTAATAATAATGGCAGGGCCCTCTGGTAGAGCAGTGGTAACACTGAAGAGGCTACCCTGGGTAAATAAGACCTTATTATTATACATTGTATGACAGGCTGAGCCGAGTGTATCAAAAGATGACTTCTATGGCAACGTTTGGAGATTATTTTGTCAGATACAGTACAAGCCCAAATTTGCATATTGTACCTTCCAATCTTGCTAAGATATTTTGAAGGATAGAATTTCATACAGAAATGCCATTTCAAAGCATATTATCAGCTTGGTCTATGTACTTGCCAACAATGGCAATGAAAATGAAATAAGATAAAATGTAATTTTGAATTATTGTATTTATTTCATGGGTATGGCGGGTTATTAACTGCCAAAAGATTATCTGCGGCTTTGAAATATACAATGTAGGTATATAGAGTGTTGCCACTATTGGTACTGGGGAATGCACCACTTAAGCTGTCACAGTACACTTCAGGGCTTTTTCAATCACATCTCCCAACCCCATATCCCATCCCCGTTTTCTCCCCCTCCCCCAATTTCTTCTAGAATATTTTGATGACGCCATAACATTATATTTCTTCAATGCAATCAGAAATTAAGATGACAGGAAAGCCGATGACTTGATGACTTGATGACTAGAGGAGATGGGAATGACCGAACAAAAATTTTAAGAGAGAGGATAATTTTCTTCAAAAATGCACAATCACCATGATAGACCCATGGTATATTTGAATTGTTTTCAAAAGTTAACATGCGAGGTTGATTTGTTTGGAATTTGATTTTTATGAATGTTCCTGTGTAGTGATGAAATAGAATACAAAGTTTAATGTCTATTGGAATAAAAATCCCTCACAGTAGTGGTCTCAGTCACCCTTTCTATGTGTAAAGAGTGCTCTTCATATTCATTCAGTGAGACTGAATTCTACCTTGTTCATGCTTGTAGAGAAGCACAAATATCACAAGTGTAGAAAAAGCAAAGAAAAGTAGTAAAAATCTCGACAAACACTCAATTGTAGACATCACTCTCTGGGGAGGCATGACAATGTACTTGGAAGCTCCTCCATACATATGTCTCAAGGCTATAATCGCACGCAAAGGACGTTCTTTACATCGGACTGAAAAAAAAAATGAAAGGCTGGCGAGTTATTTTTGCATTTCTAGTATTTTTTTTTTTTTTTTGCGTTTCTTCTTATAGAGCTTCAGTGGAACAAAAGAGAAGAAAATTAAATGTCGTCAGGTATTTCTGTTAGTGAAAGAAAAACACTAAAAACTTGTGAATATTAAGCTTTTTCATAACTGAAAGGAAGCAAAAATATAATTATTTTTCCAGTTGTCTTTACAAAATTGTCAAGTAATGTCATCAATTATCATTAAAAACATGAGTCATTATACATGTAAATAAAATGATCAAGTAATATGTCATTGTAGCTGGTATTAATTGTGACACTGATAAGGGTCAAAGTAATAGGCCTATTGATAACAACCAAAAATATAGCAATCATAATGATTGTTAGGATATTATCATATTAATACTATGGATATTAGTGATCTCACTGTGCTGAGAGGAGCTAATCAGGGTTTGTGTAGTCTAGGTTTCATCCATAATAGGCACACACATGCACACACACACATATATGTCTTTCAAAGGCTGGGGTTGCAGAGCATTTTCTCTTTTTTTTTTTTGGGGGGGGGGGTTGTCAAAGGTTGTGCTTGTGGTAAGGTCAAGGGTCAACAGGAAAAATATCAGATCGGAACTCTTTAAAAGCCATGGGTTTTCTTGTGCTTCTTATGTTTTCCCAATTTTTCTTTTCCTAGAAGCCAAATGTGTGTGCGTGTGTGTGCGTGCGTGTGCGTGTGTGTGTGTGTGTGTGTGTGTGTGTGTGTGTGCGTGTGTGTGTGTGTGTGTGTGTGTGTGTGTGTGTGCGTGTGTGTGTGTGTGTGTGTGTGTGTGTGTGTGTGTGTTTGTGCATGTGCAGGCACATGTGGGGGGAGGGGGGACTGTACCCCAGCCCCCTGGTTCCACTGCACCTGTTTAAGAAATGTCTTTGTTTTAGTTGTGCTGACATACACATTGTACATTGTAAGATGTTATTTTTTTCACTTAATGGTTTTTCTTTCACCCACACATGAAAATGTATTCCAGGTGAGTTCATCACTGACAATGCTCTTGTGCAACACACTTTGAATGCAAGGTACATTGTGTATCTCCTATGTGAGAATCATGCAATCATGGCTGTCTCAACCACAAAGTGCAAGTCAGTTCTTGAACTTTTTCAACAAATCTGCAGTTCAACCAGCATGCTATTTTTTCCCATGGTAATATTTGCCCGGCAGTCAAATCTTATCTGCCCATAAAACTGCATTACTCTATAAGATTGTTTTGGTTTGTTTTTTTTTTTTGCAACCCCCTTGGCATATACATCTACATTATAAAACTATAAGCCATGGAGATTGGTCTTAACGGGAAAAAGAAAAAAACCTGATATGGAATGTAAATACATGTGCATATATAATATCAAACAGATATGTGTAGCAGAACAAGATATGGCAAGAGGCTTTAATGGAAAATATTACCAGGATAAGAGACTGCTGCTGATATGACCACACTGTCATCTACTTTCAATAATCTAACAGTATTTTCTTTTTCCTAAAAAACTACGTCCCCTTCCACTATGTGCTTGTCTCCTTTCTGCATACTTTCATGCGCCACTGGCAAAATTGACAAGCCGCGAAAGCAGTTCCACCTCAACGGCGTCCTGGGAATTTCCCTTCTTTCCTAGCAACCTGAAGTAATAGATTTACACTGACCTCGGAAGAATTCACAGTCTCAGATTTGAGATTTATTTTTTTTCTCCATTGATTTTTATTTCTCATATCACGAAGTACATATGAATGAAATACATACAATCATTTGAATGAAAAAATAAAACAGCAATCATGCAAACTGAAATAACTTTTTGGGAATGTACAATTGAACTAAGTTATGATGAAAATACCTGATAATTTTTGCACAAGTGTAATACTAAATTATCGTGATTAGGTAATGACATATTTTATACAAAAAAGTAAACAGATAACTTTGTTAATTGAATCTACATCTAAAAGCAAAGTGACAAGGACTTCCCTACCCACATGTCCCCAACACCGAGTCTTACTCATTCCATTACCCATTGGCATCTGCCATCCCTTCTTACCCTGTTACTGATCCCTAATATTCAAAAATACAGAGCAGGGGCAGAGCCAAAAATTCTGGGGGGAGGGGGGCAAAGTAGTTTATATTTCTGGTGCCACTTCCAGGTTTAATAGCTGACAAGCCAAAAAGAAAAATTATAAGGGGGGGGGGGGGTGGGCACATGCACCCAATGTGCATCCAGTGTGCCCCCCCCCCCCATTTTTTTTTTTTTCATTTTAAAAACAGAAAACAAAAGTGGGGGGGGGGGGGGGTGGGGGACTGGGAGCTTGCCAGGAGCACCCCCTGGATCCACCACTGCAGACATCCACCGGCCCATATACTGTAAAACAATATTTTCGTGGCATGAAATTTTTGCAAATTGGAGCCGACGGCCTTTTTCGCGGCATGAGATATTCGCGAGTTGCCTCTAACGTTCAATGCATATTGTGTAGACAATTTCCCGAATCTTGGCTTTCGCAAAATTCGCAACATTAAAATGCACGCAAACATTCGTTTAACAGTACCCTCACCCCAGGCTCTCATGCATCAATTTCTACCCTTCTCAATCTTCATTCCACAAGTTCACTGATGCACCCAAACACACACACATTGAGACAGATAAAGGATATCACATTTATTGGGAAGAAATCAAGCATTTACTATTTTTTGTTTGTTTTTACATGAGAAAGGGAAAAACACTTCGCAATGGAATATAGAGGGTGGAGCGGATGAAACAAATTACACAGGGCCTACACGTAGTATTCACACATTCATATTTCAGGAAATGTGATCCCAACTTATTTCTTTTTAATGGTAATATCAGGATGCTACGGAAAAAAGGTGTCACCTCTCTCTCTCTCTCTCACACATACATATAGGTGTACAGAGATTTGGGGATTGCTGCAGTCTCTTGGGCAACACCCTCCCTGGTACTTGGGCCCCACCCTCACCCTAACAAACAAACAAAGCAAAATTTTCACTTCAGCTTACATGAGCCATTTGGCTCAGGTGTGCTAAAAATGAAGACACTCAATATATCGAAGGTTTTTTATATTAATCTCATTCACAGTTGCACATTACCATTTGCAGATGAAACAAAACCCAGCTTTTGTGCCGCAAGTAGTTCTTAAGAATAGAAACAACCAGAGTAAAAAAAGTTAATCAGTATTTATCAAAGTTAAGTATATGTATTGTTAGATATATGAAATGTGAACAATAGCTACATATAATAAAATAGTTTCTAGACTTAACTGTCTTACAGGGAGTGAGAATAATAGTGATATCTTCTTATATTTTAGGCTTTGTTATGAAATTGTTATATGGTAGGATGTTTTGTGATACAACTGACCTACACGTATGCGTCAAATGTGATAACTTGAACATTTTTAAAATCACTGTTCCCAATGGTAAACATACCTTTAATCTTTTACTGTAAGTCTGGGTTGTCTAGAAATATGATTTTTACATACCCATTGGCATCATTAATGGCAAATACAGTGTATAAGTTAATATCAAGCTTACAACATGTTACAGTGTTGCAGTGTTGTACCTGTACACTGCAAAGAAAGAGAGAATCGGTATAATTCACATTTCGGAATCTCATAGCTGCTTTGATACATCTACAAAGTTATTAATAGAATCAAAAACATAATTTTGACAGGGGGCTCCATTTTATCTATGTGAGAACTGATGAAGGCTTCACATTAAACTGCACAATACAAGATAATGTCTTTCATCACATTGTGTTCGAAGGAAAAAAAAAAACCTCTGGGTAAACGAAAGGAGAGAAACAGACAAGCATACAAAAGATCCACACACAAAAAAAGAATAAAAATTAATATCACAGAGTCATTGATCCCCAACATAAATCTGGACACACAAATATGCAATTATTGTAATGGTCAATGGAGTATAAGGCAAACTCACACATTGATATCACGTATCCCGACTTGTAAACAGACGGGAGCCAAGATGCGGAGGGAGTGATCCCCTCGCCGATTGACAGGGGGATTTAAGGGTTCCCCCGAGTCAAGCTGCCTGGTGGCCAGGCCGCCCCGGTAACCAATCACCTGCGTGGGGCTATTAGTTTTCCCCCTCAAGAGACAAGAAATTAAACGGCGTTGAAGTGATATTCCCCTAAATCCAGAGTGGTTTATATTTACTTGAAATCCTTGCTGGAAGTTTGTATGCTCTCTCTCTCTCTCTCTCTCTCTCTCTCTCTTCGTTCTCTCTCTCCCTCACTCCCCCTCCTTCTTCTCCTTTTCCTCTACTTGCTCCTTCTTTCTCTCCCCTCTCTCTCTATATATATCTCACTCCATTTCTCTTTCCTTCCCTATCTCTTTCTCTCCTCTCTCACTTTGTGCTATATGGAAACCTTCTATTTTTAATGGGTTGAGAAATGACACTGAAGCTTTCAAAACTGCACCAAATCCCCCTCATAATTAAAGACGTCATTTGTACTGTACAACGAAAAGAGAATTCATTTTCTATGAATATCCCGACACATGTTTGTCCACACATCCTTACAGATTACCCCAGAAAGTACATGGTCTCAAATATGGGCTCCTCAATGGAAAAGCCTGGCCTCCCCCACACCATCTATTTATTTGCTCCTATTTTGAGTCCTTTTTATGGAATTTAAAGAAAATGACCTATCAGAGAGGAGAAATCCACTTTAATGTCTGATGATAACACAAAGATGACGCAAATACGCAGTGAACTTTGTCTGAAGTCTGTCAGAAGCCAAGGGTGGTGTCTCGGATGGAGAAGCTTGCTATAATAATTAATATCCTGGTATGATCAGTGCACAAGGTACCACTGCTCGTTAACTTTCATAGGTGAACAAACCCCTAATTAGCCCAGAAAGTACACACAGTCCATTGATGGGCTCCTTCATGGAAAGTCTGGCCTCTTAAACACCATCTTATTTTTTTTCATGCCCTTTTCTGTAGAATTAAAGAAAAAAAATGATTCCTCAGTAAGCAGAAATCCACTCTTTGTACAGCAACAGGGTCAAACCCACAAATTCTGTAAAGGGGAGGCCCCTTTAAGGGGGGGGGGGAGGCATGTGCCCCCCATTTTTTTTCTTTTTATTTCTTTTCTTTTAACGAAAAATAAAGAGGAGGCGCATGGGGTGCGTGCCCCCCTCTGGATCCACCACTGAGCAATGATAGAAAGTCTTTCATGACAAGGGGTGCTGTCACACTACAAATATCATGTCATACTGTTTCTAGCACATATGGTACCAATGCAGCAAACATTCTTGCTGAATGCTTTGTGACCAAATACATTGTGTACTACACTGTAGTAGCATTGTCCGTGCTGTCTTTGCCTATACATGTGTAGGTACAGACACGGTCTGTAGACCATCAATTACATGGAGAGCTTATATGTACCTAAAAGATATCTGCATGTACAGATAATGTAAATGACATACAGTTGAACCTCTATTATCCGGCCTCCTTTTATCCGGATCTCTCTATTATACGGACGCAATCTCGCCGTGATTTTTTTTTTTTTTTTTTTAATAATTACGGGAGGAAAGGGGGATTCCCAACTCCTTGAGAACTCCTACACAAACACACTGATTACTTCCAACATGATTAACATACATTACATCAAATTTCCTTCCATATTGCTTACCCTCAGACATTTTAACATCCCCAAACATCCCCAAATGTAACAATGAAAAGGTTGCAGTATACACATTACTACGTGTGGTACTATGGGCTACATCAGTACATGTGTATGTATATGTACATGTATAAAGCATTGAGTCTCCCGTATCCGGCAAAATCCCTTATCAAGATGAGCCCCGGTCCCGACTTGTCCGGATACGAGAGGTTCAACTGTAATTAAACACACCACGCATGACAAAATTTAAACTGGGGCCTTTTACTCTTTTATTGCACATGTTAGGAAGCATGACATAAACTACAGCATAAGAAAGCAATTATGTAGCAAATCTTAATGATCACTTTTGTTTATACTGCACTGTGGTTTAATGCTAAAACAAAAAACAAAAACAAAAACAAAAGTAGAATGCATAACATACAAACTGAGGATCAAGTCTTTTTTGTTCATGCAACATTAGCAAGAAAAAAAAATTACTCAAAAAAGCAAAGAAACTCTGGTGATAGTACAAGTTGTACTATGGTCAATGCAGATTTTGTTCAATGTATATGCATCAAATTGGATACAACTTTAGATTACTTTATATTCCAAAGTGGGTATTTAAAATGGGCACTGAAATTCAATTTTGCTGGGTCTAGAGTGTGTGTATCACTTACTTGTATAAACTGACTAAACTTTCCCCCAGAGAAATGTATGTGCCATGTTAGATGCCCTATGTGGCAAAGAGAGAATGACTAATGACAAGAAGTAAAAACACGTCGTAACAACAACAACAACATATAACAGACAATGTCAAAAACAACAAACTCTATACATAATAATTGCATGAGCGTTGTATTATCGATACTGTAAGCTTTTGTGAAAAAAAAAAAACGCTTTCTAAGGGCTCTGCTTGGAAGTTTGAAATGATCAGCTTTTGCCTCATTCACTGTCCTAGAAACTAGTAGTCATTGTAACTGTGACTACAATGCACAGAGTTTAGAGTTACAAAATGACTAAAATAATCCCCCCCCCCCAAAAAAAAAAAAAAAAAAAAGAGAAAAAAAAGAGAAAAAAAAGTGAAGGCTACAATGCATGCAAATAGTAACAGTTTCCATTCTGGTCTATGCTTCCATATCATAGGAGACAGGACAATTACTACAAATGCTGCAAACCTTCCTGACACTTTTTCTACAGTTTGCTATTTTGAATTGAAGGTATCCTTGTAATCTACCCAAATATGGCTAAATGAGAAGAGTAAAATGAAGATTGAAGGGACTTCTTTTGCCAGCTTATAGAAATGTCTTATGAAATCTGATTCCTTTTCTTCTTCACCTATAGATGGGCAACATGTCTCAAACCTTATGCGAACATTCACTGTAACCTTTGGATTTTATTTGTTCACCCTCTCTCCACTTCACAAATTCAAGGAAGGCCACGACTTCTATGGTTTTACAAAAAACCAAAACACACAAAAAAACCTTAAACTTTTCAAAATATCAACCACCAGGGAGATTACATCAAAAAACAAGATACATGTTATGCGTAGACTAACCGTATGAAGCCTAAATTCCTGGATATGTCAAGGATGAACAACAGTCTTATTTTAGCCATGTTTATCACAAAGTAAGGTCAAACCGGAAAAGCGTCTGTGCTTTATCTGATATTTGACTGATTCTTGCAATTCTCCTCGATGCCACCATTTTCTTAAAGATTTTTTTTTTTCTTTTGTGTTTAGGATTATAAGAACATTATCTAGCGACAGTTATATCACAACTCTGTGTTTAAGAGTATAAGAACATTATCTAGCAACAATTATATCACAACTCTCTATTTTTTTTTGTTCAAACTGATAGATAATACGCTGATTGTTTGTTCAACCGGAAACTAGTAGAAGAAGAAGCAACAACTTGCAACTGTTTCACAGCAGGCAAACATACATAAAAGTTGATAAAAACACATTTCATATGTAAAGATATTACCGTCTCATACCTCTTTTTAAGGAACAAGAAGATTCTGATGAAACATTAACTGGTTTAATATGCACACAGGTAGGGTTGAGAAGCCTGTCCCTTCTGTGGACATCTTTCCACCATCTATAAAATACTACTGTACAGCTACTGTAAAAGTGGACATTTTCGTGATTCAGTGTTGAAATTGTTACAAATTTTGTGAAACACAAAACCAGCGTAAAAATAAAAGCATGCAAATATTTTTGCTTGCCATGTGTTCCAGTAGTTAATGTCTTGATTCTGCAGAATTAAACACACAGAACTCTTCTTACCCAGCCGAGTGTGAATTAGTTGCGCAAAAACATCCACTTTTACAGTAGTTCATACAGCTTGTATGATAAGAAAATGTCTCAAATTTTTGCAGCATTCAACTGGTGTGCCACCCTTTGAGGAGGGTCTCCTTCAGATACTCGTTTGTAACACTATAGAAGAAACTGATGTAAGTTCCCATTTATCTAGGCATCACTCAATTAAATAACAAAAATCAAATAATAGTGTATGGACTTTAACTGTTTAACTCCCAAGAAAAAAACAATCAGATGAGCTGATGGAGCAACTAGGATCAGAAATGAAACTATTCTTGGAATTAAACAGTAAGTCCTGATGCAGTCATTTGATTTCTGCTTCTCGATCATGGAAGAAAGTTCTCAGGAATAAATAGGTATGAAATTAGGACTCCGAAAATTGATATAATATATGCATAGAATAGTTTTTTACACACAAAAATAAAGGGAAAATGCATATCTTGATTTCTCTTGATCTCCGCACGACACATAACAACTCTAATATTTTACTACACTAGGTGCCATTAATAGTGCTTTACCAACAAAATAATTACATCACATGAGCTATTAAACATAACCATGTTTGAAGTCACATTGTTGCATCATGACCAGATACACATGGTAGCTGACACAGGAGACTCTCACTGTAGCATGACAGGGAGATGACTGGGTGAACATACGATTATACAAACAGCTCTGCATTATAACAAGAGGAGTGAACTTTACAGCCGGAACTTCACTGCACTTTCATGCAATATATGCAATGGGACACCGGGCAGTCATGGAATTGTCCATGCAAAGGCAGATTTCTATGTTTCCCTCACATAACAGTGTCATGTGATGCTCCTGAACTTCCATAATGCACCATGTATTGTACTCTGGTGTCACTGTTTGGTAAGTGGTATCAACTGGAAGTAATCTAATGCCACGTCAAAGACAGTCTTGCAGAAGGGGCCAAGTTATACAGTTCCCTGAATTACTGACAAATAAACCGTCTCCATGGTTACCGTCTCCATACGGATGTTTCCTGGTAAGAGAAAACATACAGTGTACCTAGCATTTTAATGGAAAGAGTCCGTGCTGGCCCTTTTTCATTAAGCACTGACTGATATGGTCTCACAGCTTGAAAATACGTTCAGGAGCTCAAGGGCAAGATACAGCATCGTGGCAACCGTATCCATGGCATATCGTGATGGCAGCTTGCTGGATTGTCCTCCATTTCTCTGGTCTCACTCCCTCCCTGCTGCTTCTCAAGAGGAGGAGCTGGTGGAGCTCTCAGGATCTGTCAGGGGGTCGTCATAGAGCCCCTGCCGCACCCCGTCACTGAGAATATCTGGGAGGCCGGCATCCGTGGGGGATGGCAAAAGGAACGGGTCTGACTCAAACACCATCACGGGCTGATGACTGCCAAGAAAAAAATACGGATTACATCTTAATTTCTAGCTGATGATGGAAAGATCTATAGCACACTTTCTCTCTCTCTCTCTCTCTCTCTCTCTCTCTCTCTCTCTCCCTTTCCCTCTCACCTTACTTTCAGATTTCTAATTTTGTAATTCATTGCATCTACCGGTACATCTAAATGCCATCCTTCAAACTTCTTATTTTTCAAAGTACTGTTGTAGATCAGTCACTTTTGGTGATAAATGATCTGTGCCATTGCTACATCTAGAAACATGTGTTATGACACTAGCAACTTCATACTCTAGTTTAAATATCACAATGTTACCTTGGATACAACTAATGAGCAAAGAGCATTGAAGTCACTGTCCTGGTATCTGCAAATACTGCAACATACAGTTGTACATGCATGTATGTACACTAATTACAATCCTCCTGATAGGTTACTTGATCTTTTCATCCCATGGTCATCCCTGAGGTTTTGCTCTGAACTTTGTTCCATAATCATCTATTTTCAATTCTTAAGGGGGAGGGAAGCAAAAGTGAATATCAAACACCAAAATATATGGCTTCACTGGTTTTTCATTGGATTTTTTCCATAATCACTGGGGAATGGTATGTCATAAGAGCTAATTTCTATCAACTATCATGCACAATATAATACATAAAAATTTGTAAGGCATACCACGGTTTCCTTTCATGTGCTACAGCCAGAAAGTTGACTATGCTCAGTTTACATATGAGTACTATAGAAAACTTGTTCTCATGTAAATTGAAATACTGCAACTTGGCAGCCAGAATGCCTCATACAAGCACACTGAAAATCTTGTTTGATAAATAAGAGGTATAAAGTTAAATGTCAAGCATCTACAGTAGAATCTACTATTTAAAATGTCTCCTGGCCAATTCAAATGCTTAAACTGGCATTAAAAAAGTGTGAAAGAAGGAAGACAAAAGCAAACTACGCTGCAAGCAGAGATCAGAAGAGTTTAGATTACAATACACAGAGAAACTGCTAAATATTCATTAAAATTTTGGTTAATACAGCAGGTATAACATTCACATAAAGATAATACAGGTGAACACCGTTCCTATAACGAGATACTCAGAACAAGAATTTTCTCATATTTTAAGGAAATCTTGTTAAACGGCTGCCCACAGGTTGCCACAAAAATACACACATGTAGTACTACAAACAGTCAACACACAGTAAGTCCCACTTGCAGGCGAGAACTGCCTTATCAGTGTAAGCTTGTGTCAAATATAAATAAAATCTGGGATGGGAAAATCTTGCAATGATGAAATTCCATGGTATGTGTCATGTTTGTTATCATGGTGTTCACCAATATAAATTTCATTAATGACTAAGTCACTGAAATGCTGTTAGTACATTTTCAAAAGCAACATTGAACACATTTTTTAGTAAACAGGTCATCAATCATTTCAGCCTGTAACTCAGCATGTCAACATAAACCAAATCTCATTATCAGGGAAGGCTGACACACTACAGATAGATGACTAAAAGACATTACCCGTGTACTTTAAGTAAAACACACAAGTTATGAATTGAAGATTAATGTGCCTTATACATGAAAGCAAAAGAAGTTTTGATACACACTGTAAAGTAAACTATCCACTCTCCAACTTCAACTGCCACTGTGTGGTGTTTCAAAAATAAGATGAATAACATTGAACTCTGTAAAGCTCTGCGTGGATGGATGGGGAGCACATAGTGTTCTGGGAAGCATGAAAACCTTTCCCCCAACATCCGTGAATTTCATTCCTTGAACACTTGAGTGACAAAGGCAACGTCCAATCATGACAAACGGTAAGACATGAAGATGGAAACATCTTGGTGTTGTGCGTGAAAGGCAAGGCTGAAGAAATCTTTGCAGGGGTGGATGGCACTGATGGCAATACAGTGTACCAACAATGTGATGATCATATTAAAGGATGAAAAGTAATACAAACAACAAAACAACTACTGTTACAAAATCTAATACTACACCAGTTGTACTTCTTTTAATACTGATGTTACACTGCACTAGCACTCTAGTAATATTGCCCCTTGGTTTTACTACTAGTACTACAACTGCTACACATATGTATATGCGTGTACCTATACTATCACTTCTTTTATCTTGTACTACCAGTACCACTTCTCATACTTATTATTGCTTACTGCTGCTTGTACTACAATGTACTTTAATACTACTACTGTACTACTACTACATGTACTACTACTAACTACTACTACTACTGCTACTACTACTACTACTACTACTACTACTACTACTACTACTACTACTACTACTACTACCAACTTGCACTTCTACTAATATTGAAGACACTGGATCATTATGCACAGAAGTTTATGTGGACCTTGCTGAGAACATCTTTCAACACATGTATGTGTTTGGCTTATTGGTAATAATTAATATCTGGTAATATTCAGTCCCAGGTAAGACTCCAGAATTGTAGAGCATACTTCTGCATACATGTATAATGTAGATGAACATTTCCTTCTTTCTTTATTCATTTTATTTTATTTTATTTTTATTTTTTTTGGTGGGGGGGGGGGGGGGAGGAGGGAAGGGGGAAGAGAAATGTTCATGCTTCTCAGGTTGGGATGTCAATCTTCTGCTGATTCAAGACCTAAAGACAATCCACCAACTCAGGCTTGACATTCTTATCAAGATTCCAGAGGAAAAATGAATTCATTAAGACAAGTGCAACAAAAATATATAAGATATATAAGAGGGATTGAGAGATAGTATAATTTGGCAAAACAGGAAAACACCACAGCACTCAATTCGCAGAACTTAATTGCATCTTTCCATGTGACTGATATGATTACCAAACAACATTGCAGGGAAATATGCAAGGGAAAGGTGCATTTGAATGTCTTTTGTTATCAAATCAGATTAGCACTTGAGCAGTGATTGACAGGTAATGTCTCTTGCAGAATCTTGGTTTGGAAGTTTGTTTGTTTCTTTGTTTGTTGTTGTTGTTGTTGTGGTGGTTTTTTTTTTGGGGGGGGGGTGGGGAGATATCTAAGTAGTCTGAAGAAAAGAAGAATGAAAAAATTGTTAATGGCACATATTCAGATATTCTCTTGACCACATAAACTAGAAATGTCGCTACAGCGACTGGTTATACCCCCGCCAAACAACATTTCATAAGCTTTGGTCAAAACAACATTTCATAAGCTTTGGTCAAAAAACTGAGGAAGTAGTTAAATCCGCAAGATCTTTCCTTGATCTTCTGCCATTAATATGCCGTTACCATGGCAACATACTTTCGGGTACTGTCGAAAAATGCATCTTGCACATCTACAACCAAAGGCACACATCTGTACCCAGTTTCATGGAAATTGGGCAAAAACTGAGGAAGTAGTTTGCAACACAACATTTTCCATCATTTTGGCTCATAATATGTGAGCTGTTACCATGGCAACATACTTTTTGTCACTGTCAAGAAATGTGTCATGCTGACCTATATCCTAAGACAAACATTCAATATGAATTCCATGAGAATTGGAAGAACACTGATGAAGCAGTTTTGTCATGAAGCATTTTGCCCTATATTTTACCAATAACATGCCGTTACCATGGCAACGCACTTTTTGCCACTGCGGAAATATGTGTCTTGCACATTAACATATTCAGATGAACATCTGTACCTAATTTCATAAAAATTGATCAAAAACTGTGGGAGGAGTTCGCGACGCAAGATTTGTACCCATTTTTGCCCATAATATGCCGTTACCATGGCAATGTACTTTTGGGTACTGTCAAAAAATACGTCTTGCACATCTACAACCCAAGGCACACATCTGTGCCAAGTTTTATGGGAATCGGTTGAAAACTGAGGAAGTAGTTCGCGACGCAAGATTTGCAACGGACCGACCGACCGCCCGACCGCCCGACCGTCCGCTGATTCCTATATACCCCCTTCAAACTTCGTTTGGCGGGGGTATAATGATGATCAGGGTTATTTGCATCAATACTTACATGCATTCACACTGCACACTCCTTTTAAGAGGTGAATTAATCAATACAAATAAAAAGAAGAAATCTTCTCACGTGCAAGAATAAGGCCATTTCTCTCAAATTGTTACCTTTCTCATATAAATATATATATACCAAACTTTCATTTTCCAATCTTCTGCTAAAGCTGTACGGTAGGTGATGTACTCACACATCAAAGATGACTAAATTAATGCTAAATCTGAGCATCTCTGATTCATAATGTCAAAAAAGTGGTTGCATAAAAAGAAAGAATCACAAGTTCACTGACTTTCATGCTCACCACTGCAAAAGAACAAGAGATGAAATGCATATTATGTAGGTGTCTATGGGAAACATGTGTCATATACCAAAATCAGCACGTCCTGCAACTCTAATCTTTCAATCAAAGTAATTTTTCTAGTGAGCACGTAACACATGTAAACATGAGTTTTTACATGTAAGGCCATGATTGCTGTTACTCTTGGTGACATACAGAACCTGGTATACCATGTTCCTATATATATGTGATTCGATGCCATGGAAACCTGGTATATCAAGTTTCTGTAAGGAATGGGTTAACTGAATCCATACTATGCATACATACGTAAATGTCCCTTTGAAGGGTGAATTCCATCAACATCACCATTTACTATCATTTACTATCACAGCATTGCTCCTTCTTAAATCCCCAGGTGCAGCCTATAAACCTTTAGATGCAGATAGTCTCACATCCTCCATAAATGCCTCTCTGGATGACACAGACTTCTCCCTCTGGGGATGATGTTCCTAGAAAGGGATTTGGAGACCTTCAGCAGCATCCTCCTTTGTGGATTTATGAAAAACTTGTTTGCACAGTGCAACTTAATCATGCTAAGTAATACCAACCACATGGAACATATAATATATCTTTCCAGATATACGCTAAACTTGCTTCAGGCACAAAGCTAATGCTTCACAGAACAAACCATACAAACTTTGTAGCTAGCCATTTTTTCTCTGGAGTTTTCTTCGTTATTTCAATTTTAAGGGGGGGGGGGGGGTGGTCTGGTGCAGGTTCCTGTCTAACTTCCGATTTCACTCCTGAGTGACATACAGAACCAATACCGGAAATTGTATCTGTACTGGCCATGGAACAGAAACAAACAAGGTTGTTCAACTGCTGAAACTCCCAACTATCTCAGAATGCAGAAAATTCACACTGGAATAAAGTCACATGTGAGTTTCACCAGAGCACTTGATTTAATGACTTGATTTGTTGTAGCTCTGTATATTCATAGTTTACAATTCTGGGCAGAGTCCCTGGCTGATGAAATTGCTTCTTTGGCACACCCAGGACACTACACAGAAACAGTAATCAACAAAGCAGAGCAAGCATTTGTCATATTTTTTCCAACATTTGTAATTGTTTCCTTGCAAACGGTGGCAGTAAGGCATTTAATAGCTCTCTCAATGATTGTTGCATGATTCAGCCTCCATCCAAATGTACCTAGAGTGACATGTTTGAATAAATCACCAACACTGTCAATGAGGCATACCCAACAAACTTCTTTCTGACACTCCGAGCCGCAGTGTTTGTAATTTACATCAAAACTGTTTTGTGCCAGCTCCCTTGATATGATTTATTGTTTTTAATCAAGGGGCTCTGCAATGACACTTGTTCATCATACAAAGGGTGTGGAAAATGATGGATCTCAGGCTACTGAGTAGATGACGATAGCTTGTCTCACAATGTCACATGTCAAATCACGGGGTGATCAATCACAATGTGGTTTATTTCTTCTGTGACATTCATATAAACTGTTTTCATGACCCTAATCCACATGCCATAATTTGGGAAAGGGAAAAAAAAAAGAAAAAGCAAGATCACCTTCTCCTTCTCCAATGAAAAAAAAAAAATGCATTTCAATAAATTTATGAGTCCTATAGAGAAAGCATTGGTGAATTTAAAAAAAAATGATGTGAATGGCTCAGAACTCTAGTGTTGGCTGCCTCAAACTTATATTCACTGCTACCCTTGTTCTGGCAAGTAATAAGAATATTGCAAAAGTGGGTATTTTTGCACAAGTAATTTTGTTGTTGTTGTTGTTGTTGTTGTTGTTGTTGTTGTTGTTGTTGTTGTTGTTGTTGTTGTTGCTTGGCCAAGTAAGATGAATTTCATGTATTTTCAATTCTATGGAATCAACATATGAGTGGTACAAATTGTAAGCAAAAATATTTGCATGCTTTTATTTTTGCACTATATAGTTTCTGGTCGCTCGAAATGCACAACAATTTCCTCTTTTACAGTATCATTTGGTTTCAGTTTTGCTGCAAAAGGGCAGATCCACCTGTAGATCAGTCAGTTCTCAAGACTTCCATACACTGGCACAAACATTCTCAAATGCTGAAGCTGGTAGCTAAAAGGGATTTAGGAAATGCTTTCTGACATGTGTAGAATTACAAGGCATTCGGACCCTTAATGAGCCTTGTCAACAACTGCCAGCATCATTCTATGCAACAACTGTGTAACATATTCCCTGACATGTCAATCAAACATGTAACTACCTATATGTGCAAGCACTGCAGCAGAAGTGAATGTATGGTCAAGGTAAGCTCTGCTTTCTCAACTGAGTTCGTGAGATCAAATGATCAAGCAAAAAAAAAATTGTTGTATTGGCATGACCCGCCCGACCCTAAAAAAAAACCTGATCCTGAACTTTAAAAAAAAAAAAAAGGAAATACATCGTTTTTACCGAGAGAGGGCGCGATACGGGTTTGCGAATTATAAAAAACAACAACAACAACAACAACAGCTGGTGTTGGAAAATGGCCGCGCAGTACAGCATGTCGGCAACCGCCAAGTCCGGTTCGAAGATTTTATTTAATATCATTCGGAGAATCGATTTGTCTGTGGCGCTGGGTGATTTAGCCCTGGAATTTGTTCGTTCGGATTCTGACCGGTATGTCGTGACGGCTTTAATTAAACCGGTGATATGACAAACTTTGGATGCAACAGACCCTCTCTATCGAATGGAGTTTTGTTAAATATGAGTTTTACACGTAAAATACAGGTAGCAAAAAAGACAAAAAAAAATCTGCCCGCCCGACCTTATTTGAAAATCTCATGTTACGCCAATACAACAGTTTTTTTTTTGCCTAATCGTATACAGACCGCAAACCGACCTGCAAGAACTCACCTGGAAAACACACATCCATACCACAAGTGCCTGAATCCTCAACAATTCAGAATTTATCAACTAGTATTCTATCAGCATGTTTACAAACAAGTTTTGAGCCGATCTGTGAGAGTTTGTGGTTATGCCCACAGAGGCAGGACTCCCAATCAACCAGGAGTGATTTATTGCCAATAAAGTTTGCAAATGTAGTCATGGAAGAGAGAGAGTAAAGGACAAAGAGACTTAATCATTAACACTGTGCAGAGAAAACAAATAAATTTTGACTAAAAAGATTGACTAAAATGGGCACATCCAAAAGTGGCCAAGGATTAAGTACCTGTGGCGAGGCGGTTAGCATACAGAGAAATTAATCAAACCAAAGCAATTTGTCTCCTACAGACAGTTTACTGGAATTGATCTGCCCTCTGTAAATGGTACTGTAAATATCACCCTGGCCTTGATATTTGGGCATAACTGTCATTTCTAATCTCAAGGTTTATCATCAGCACCCTCCTCCCAGGTATGACTATAATTACATCTCCAAAGAAGATCCAAATGCAGCATGCAGCTTAACTACTTTTACATTTGACATTTGCCTTTGCACTCCCATCGCTTGAGTAATCATTCAACTGCATGTATGTTTTAATATTTTGATTGTTTCTGTAATAATACAAAAATGCATTTACATTAAGACTTTTCTGGTACTCCTGAGTTTAATTGCATACATACCTATCTTTGATGAACCGTGAACTTCAAGTCCACCCTGAAGGACAATTCCACACTGTGTTCAAGCTGGCTTTTAAAATATTATAAAGTTAATCAGAAGGACAGAGTGGTAGAAGTTCATTAAAGTCAGACTTAATAGGAATAAACATTACAGAATATAAAGCTTTCACATTTTCCCCTGTGCAGCGAATTTCACTAAAGTGAGATCTTGGGGCTACAAAGAAAGAGATGATATTCCTTTCAAAAAGGAAATATCAATTGCTATGGAACAGAAGTGTATCCCCCTGTAGAGTGAATATAAGTCAGCAACCTATATATGACCTCTGACCCTAAAAAGGTGGAACAGTGAGGGCAGCATCACCAAACATTCAAGTCTAGATTTGACCACCATAAGCCCAAGGTATACCAAAATTTCAACAAGATGTATCATGAAACCCACCTTCATATCCACCAAAATATGACCTTTGACCCTTTAATAGACAGTGCACTCGGAGCAGCATTAACTAGTAGACAAATGAACAGACAATAAGAACAGTAATAATGATAATAATCAGGGTAATGGGGGGGGGGGGGGGGGAGCTCGGGCCCTCACTTCTTTTTTATTAATGATTTATATAAATAGGAATACATCTACATGTAGGGTCTAAAGACCTGGCCCGCCCACTCCCCACTTGTTTAACCCTCTGGAAGTGGGTAAGCTTTTTTGTTTTGCTTGTTAGTCGGTGTCGACTGGAAGTGTACCAGAGGGTTTCTTTTATTTTTTTTTTTGTCAGCTGATGAAACCTGGAAGTGGTAGAAGTGTGTGTTCAAGGATTTTTTTTTGTTGCTTGTCAGCCGAAGAAACCTGGAAGTGGCAATGGAAAGTTGTGCTTGAAGGCCATTTTTTTCTCTAATGCTTGTTAGCTGATGAAACCATGAAGTGGCACTAGAAATGATAAACTGCCCCCCCCCCCCCCCCCCCCCACACACACACACACACTCATAAAAATGTGGTGCTGGCCTTGATAATAATAGTTATAATAATGATTATGATAACACTAATGGTACTAACAATAATATGATAACAATGGAAGAAATGGCAACGATTTCACAGAACCACTAACAGCAACACTGTCTCACAACTGAAGAAGAATAATGAGGATTACTCACTGCACCAAAAAAACTACCAACTTGGGATGCAAATTACCTCTAAGCCCAAGATTTCCAAAATGTCAGCGTCTTATCACATGTAATCTGGCATTAAGGCCGAACTTGAGACGCCCCAGTAGAAGTTCAGTAGGAGTGTTGAAGAAATGTCATCTTGAAAACACTGTCCACTGAGATTGCTTTGCATTGTAACAGAAATCTACAGTTTTGAGGATGCACAATGCACAGGATTTGTTTTTCTCTAATGTCTTTTGTGAGGGTCTCAAAAGTGATACAGTTTACACTCACTGCAGTCTACATGACAAACTTTTTTTCCTATGACTCGATAGGAAAAATATACCAAATTGTAGAGCTGCAAAATTTCAAACAGTGATTGGATATCTGTCTTAATATACACTTTGAAAGATGGTTGGGCTTGATGGGAAACAGTTTTGGTGGAAACCCAAGAAATGAGTTATGATCAATTATTGTTATACCAAGAGGTACATGTAGTTGGTGGAAAAATTGCCATTTAGAGCTCATTGACCATACAGTAGGTATGATATAAAACTATGTGACATCAGGAAGATGATCTGCCTTTTTACTTAAATCTTACTT
Source organism: Diadema antillarum (assembly GCF_040938485.1). Classification (NCBI taxonomy): domain Eukaryota; kingdom Metazoa; phylum Echinodermata; class Echinoidea; order Diadematoida; family Diadematidae; genus Diadema; species Diadema antillarum. Next base: position 430,674 of record NW_027271705.1, read on the forward strand.
ATGCCTGTGATATTAATCAAAACATACAAACAATGATAATAACATCAGCATCAATGATAATGATAAATCATGATACTAACATTAAAACTGGTACTACTACTGCCGCTGCGCTGCTGCTGCTGCTGCTGCTGCTACTACTACTACTACTACAACTTCTACTACTACTACTACTACTACTACTACTACTACTACAACTACTACTACTACTACTACTACTACTACTACTACTACTACTACTACTACTACAACTTCTGCTACTACTACTACTACTACTACTACTACTACTACTACTACTACTACTGAATAACATTGATAAGAATGATGATTGACAAGTATATTATGCAACTGATTGATAAATTGCCCAGCATCGACGTAAATATCGATGGGCACTTTGTCAATCAGTTGCAATGAAAACATCTCGACGGAAGAATTTCACTGATTTGAATAAGTACATTATGATCTATAAAATATGATTGTTGGTATAGATACTATCATCATTATCCTTCTACAAATTTACTTTAATTTCTCCACTTTCCCTTGGGGGAATACACTGGATGGTCCATTTGAAACCATAATTATTCTAATTCTTTTTTTTTTCATACAAGAAATTACACTGTGGTTATGTCCATCATTTATTGTGGCTGTAGCTAGAAAAATTCTCATATCACTCCTGTATTACCATTGATAGCTGCACACTTTTCCTTCCAACAGATGTCTATTTCTACACTTGTGTAGCTTGATAACAATAGTATAAAGATTCAGAAAGAGATACATTATTTACATGAGTGCATTTGCTACACTGGAGTGTAATGAAATAGTTTCTTTGAACCTTTTGAATCACAGAATACTGCTTATGACACAACAGTACAAACTGCACGACTTGTACAAAATATTGTCTAGTGAGAAACACTGAATTCCAAAGTTGAAATGTAAAGGGATGGACATGAGAAAAATGGTTGTAACTGCATCTGACACAACTGTGCCAAAATGTTCAGGTTGCCCTCATTCATATCTACTTTAGATTTGAATTTCTTCCCTTTCTCGCTGTTGTTTTCTCATGATTCATCGCCCTTTTCCCCTCTCCAAGCTAATGAATAGCTCATTTACAATTCAGAATGCCAATGTTGATTGTAAACACTTTTCCATAAAAAACAGTAGTTGATGTCTTCAAGGAAAGTCAAGACTTCAGTGTACTTTCTTGAAATGCTTGTCTACCTTGACTAAACCATCCATTATTTTTCACAGCTCTTCATCCCAGTTGCACCTTTTTGTTTTTTTGATCCCATAAAATGGGAGAGGGAGGGCTTGTGAGAGAGAGGGAAAAACATCATGATTACAAAATGATGAGGAGACGAGATATTGCCATGGACACACGAGATAGCGGGTGCATCTGTGATAATGAGAGACAAAAGCTCCCATAGTTTCTGTTGTTTTCCCTCTCCTCAGCTACATAAGATGTTTGCCCACAGGGATCTCCTAGATGACAGAGCAGTGAGGAGTGACTGCAAACATTGAACGGGGAGGAAAAACGAACAAACTAGAGTTCATACACCCTCGAATCACCCAAGACGTTCATCGGAACGTCTAATTCACCTATTTCTCCGTCAAGTCTGAGAATGTCTAAACTGCTCCATGAGAAGTGACAATCTGATCACTGGTATCCACATCATTGGTATCCCCAGCCATCAAATACAAAGTTAATGTACAAGGACGATTGAAACAGTGACTACCAGGGCAGCACAATATCAAGGGACGCAAACAAAGCAATAACCAAACACAAAGAAACAGAGAAAATACTCATTTTCACTTCCATGACATTCTGTGATGGCTAGGTCAATGCACAGAGTTCCAAACTCAGTTTCTGGGCCTGAGGAAAGTGTACAGATGTAGCTAATCGAAATCTAATGAATGAATTGGTCTGGGGATAGACTATTACGTTTGATTACGTGGTAAGCCAACAATACATGGTCTGCTGCCATGCCACCAAAAAACAGAATGTGAGGCTGATGAAGTGTTCAAAGAAAATTGGGGTTTGAAAAAAAAAAATCTCACCGGCTCGACTATGATTACAAAATTTATGTCCCATTAGAGTAACTCTTTTATCTTATACTAGTCTAGAGCCCCAGTCACACAGAACTCCACGTCCAAATCCCGTACAAAAAGTTATGAAAATCTGGTGGACGTGGTCGTAAGTGGTAATTTTTTGGTCAATTTTGGTTTGGCCGTGCTTTGTATGGGGTATGGCCGTTGGTGGCTGTTCCACTGCTGAAGCACTGTCTAAGCACGGCTCCATGTCCAGCCACGTGTGTGTATGCGGAAAAATCCATTTGTCAGCGATAAGCCGCTAAACACACGCTATTTCCCGTGATACCAACGCGTAACACATGTCAGATGACCGTGCTCTGCCTGTTGCAGACCGCTCCTTTCGCGTCTTTACCGCATCTCCCCAAGTTTTAATCACTGCCGGAACACGGATTATCACGTGTGTTTCACGTGTGTTGCACGTCTTTACCACGTGTGCCGCCCATGGTTGTCCGCGGAATAAAATTTTGAGCAGTTCAAAACTTTTTACCACGTCCGACGCCGTTCAGATTTTCCCCCGCGTCCTGTCACGTCCATAAATTGACCGTAGCTCATCTTAAACTCCACATCAACGCGAACAACATCGTCTGCTTCACAGGAGACCACTTTTTGATGTGTTTTGGCCGTGATAAAGCTGTAAAGCGCTGTGTGACCGGGATTTTACAAAAGAAGGAAATCAACATTCATCTGCAAAGGTTAAGAAGTACTAGTCAACAAATATTTTTGAATATAAATTTGATGCGAGTGAAAGATCATCTCATCCTTAATGTGTAATCTCTGGTGTCATATAGAAGAAGCTTTTTGACTGAAAGGGATGGGATGATGAAATGTTTCAGTGAGCTACAGTACCTCTCATTCATACAGTTTCTTTCCCATCCAGATACATTGACCAAGTTGAATAATCTAGGGAAAATTGTTCATTGTTCAGAAACCACAAAGTTGGCAGACAGCCACACATTATTTGTACCTTTGTATACATAACTGTGTTTTGAGTGAATATTTAAAACAATTAGCTGCAAAAGCCATGACTCATTTGTAAACTACTGCTTGTAATTGATAAATATTCACACAATGGTAGGAGAACAATCTTAAAGGTCCAGTTTACCTTTGGGAGCAGTGATCTAAAAAATGTTCAAGATATCACATTTGATGCATATGAGTAGGTCTGGTTTACCACAAAACATCCTACCATATAAAATTTTTGCAATAAAGCCTAAAATATGAGGAGATATACTTATTTTTCTTAATAAACCGTAACTGTAGACGGTTTAGTGTGGAAACATTTTTATTATAACTATTGTTTGCATTTTGTATATTTAACAATACTCAACATCCATTTTACTGATTCAAAGTTTTACTGTGGTTGTTTCTATCCCTAACTCACATTTTAGAACGATTTTAAAGCACTAATGCTGGGTTTTTGTTTCATCTGCAAATGGTAAATTATGCCTTTAAACTTTAACAATAACTAGTAAATGAATAAAAGTGAAAAAAAATCTCTCTGTTGCTGCTGAAAGGATACAAAAAGGACTACAGGAGAATTCCTTTGTAACAAGGTCGTCAGGTTTGGTTTATTGTCTGTACATATCTGGATCCACGTTGTATCTGAACACTTTGAACAGATCTACAATGTACACACTACATAAACATGATCAAATAATTTCCTTGTTACATCTGCACAAATTCTGTATGTTTTTTATTTTTTTTGGCCAGAAATTCATCTTACAACAAGACACTCCAAATTCCCACAGGTTAACAAGTAACGGTTGATTTTCAGGGCCCAACAATTTACCTCATAAAAAGAAAAGTGGATTATCACTGTATCCGAACTCGCCGTATGGGGGTCCCCATACAGCAAAAATACCACTGCAAGTAATAGTCAACGAGGACGCCTCCACATTTCTTTCGTGGACTTTCCATTCAACAATAGGTAATCTTCACCTTTGGTCTAGAGGAGCGATCTTTGACTTCCCATTTCTGCAAGGAAATATTTCCACTGCAATCTATACCTATCCATCTTCTTGAGTTACAATGTATATTCATGATGGATATTCCTAGCTAAAGACGGCTTGAGTATGACATTCTGAGCTACACTGTAAGACATCAAGTGTTTGACCCTCAACCCTTCCCCCTATTATCATACAATGTATCTAATGAATACCTGTTTACATGTTTCTATCCTTTTTAACTACAATTTGTGCATTATATTACCATCAGACATTCTACACAGAATTCAGTGCTGGAAAGTGACTTGGCGGATGGATGTACAATGACCTTTGACCTTAGCATTTCACATCATTTATCCATACAGTTGTTGTATGTTTTTCTTCCATCCTTGCTACCAAATCAACGCCTGAACCTCAGCAATGTATCAAGAAAATCCACTTTAGGGCTTTCCTTAAATTGCCATAATGAGATAGAAGAGGACAGACAGATAGACGGACAGACAACCCAAGAACATGATGCCTCCAGCAGCCTTCTGGGCCGAGGCATTAAACTTCTTACTGGTGTTTCATCTTTACGTTGCATTCGTAACTATGTCAGGCCAATCAGGAAATTATATCATCAGTTCAGATGTAGGGGCTGACAGTACAACATATTACGGCCCGCGGCGACTCGTTTGACAAATACACTTAGGTGGCGGTCAATCACCACAGATGTACCGATGCATTACCGAGTTATTATCATGATGAAATGGCGAGAAAGCACACAGCAAAGCTAGTTAGTTTGCAGAAGTTACGCCTGTGACATTATGTGAGGCACATCAAAATGGTCGATCGTGTGCAGAAATGACTGAAGAGTGTAGTCCATTGAGAATGAGCATGGATTATTCAAAATATTAGTTTGCCTACTATAGATATAAAGCACTGCAGATTATTAGGTTTCTAGTGTCTTTTGTGTGACTAAATGTTGTGATATAATGTGTAAAATGCAAATGCAATAACAAATGTATGGTATTTAATGCATGGTTTAGAATGGCATGTATGCATGCATCCAAAATTTGTCAAGTACATTCTAATAAAAAGTTGTTCAATGTGATCCAATCTGTGATTACAGTTCAGTGTCCACTGTAGCTTTTCTTAATCATTTTTTTACCAGAATTCTCCTATCAGCAAAGATTGACTTTGCTAAAAATGGTGAAAGGGGGCTATCATGAATACAACAATAAAAATTATCATCTTTTTCCTTTCAATATGCAAAAAAAAAAAGAAAAGAGTACTGTGGGGTTCTGTCAGTGCATTTTTCCATATCAAGTCCAAAGTGCCAGACATTTTTCTAATGAACTTTCAACACTGAATGACCTCAATATCTCTGAATCGCTACTGTAAATCCATGGAAAAGGTGCTACCCCTTTGCTTTTAATGATACAAAGGACAATTGCATGGTATTTTCTAATACTGTCACTCAATAAAGACATTGGATTAATTGAGAAAAGAATGAAGCAAGAACTCGTGAAATGAGAATGCCATTGTTGTTAAGAACCAGAAGGAAATAAACAGCACCAAGTGGTATCTTAGCAACAAGAAGCCTGTCTCAACCCTCATTCGCAAAGCATCATGTGTATAGATAAAAGTGACCTCAAATACACTGTAGGTATTGACTCATACTAAATCAAAATGATCCATCACGTCAGCTTGCACATGGCACACAAAATTGGTTTCATGGCCACAACCTCAGAACAGAAGACATTTTCCATTATTTTCTTTGCTTGGGACGATAGCAAAGTGCTAAAAGCTCCAAAGGAAATTGAAAATTCAAAAGCATGTTCTCATTTCTTTCTATTAAAGTCATTCCAAGCTGACTACAGGATTCAAAATGTGGCCAAAGCTCTTCCACTGCTGACTAGAGTCTGTAAGTTATTATTAACTTTTCTAGGAGATTGAAGGGTTTTGAAAAGAGATTAGCACCATTGCTCTACATGGATTCTTCTACCCACCAGTACACATGCCAAAGAATTGTCTTCTACATGCCTTTCTAATCATTATCATGATTTTATAAAGCAATATTTGATATTCAGTAACATTGCAAAAGGTGCTACGTCTTTTTTTTTTTAACTGTTTGATAATGACCACAAAAAAAAAAGACTAGAAAATATTGGATAAACATTATTTTTCTTCTTTCAGTTTACTGTCCTTTACCTTTATCCTCACAAAAAACCTGCAGAATTTTTGTATATGTTACTGTAAAACCAGAAATATTTGGGCATGAAATTTTTGCAAATTAGAGTCAAAAGCCTTTTATAGCATGAAACTTTTGCAAATTGCCACTGGCATTCAATTCACAGAGTGTAGACTAGAACTTTTGTGTGCATTCTGATTTTGTGAAATTCACAAAATTAAAATGCTCACAAAATTAAAATGCACAAAAAAAAAATGTCTAGTTTTACAGTATGTACACATGTGAACTGATAAATGTTGCATGGAATGATTAAAAAAGATATGAAATGCTTCCTTTTAGGATCTTTTGCTTGATTTGTTTGGAATAATTTCATACTTGTTGCGTCTGCCTCTGATGCCTTGCAGTTATGAGGATTTATCATGACTGCAGGAGACTTTATCTTGCTTTGTTTGTTTGTTTGTTTGTACACACAAGCAGAATCCTTCTGTTTCTTAATTGATGTTAGCAAATTACTGGTTGGGATGAAGCAAAATGGTTGAAGGATGGTTATTCACACACTCTGAAAGCAAAAAGACAATTCAAGAATTTTCAATGATTCCACTCACGTCGGGGTGTCGTTATCTAACTCATCCAGCGAACTGTACGAGGAAAAAGCATACAGAAGAATCACTACAGTACATGTACAGCAGTGTTGTGTACGCCTGCTGCATTTCTCTAATAATTTCTTTACAGGAAGACAATTCAAGGGTTAAAAAAAAAATGACTGAACATTCTCCTGTGGAAGATATCTGAAGAAACCTCTATCTGTTGTTTCATCTATACAAATGAGCACTCAGAAAAAATCCAGCATACAATTCTATGCTTCATACATTGTCCATGGAGAAAAAGTTACTGGAAAAATGAAATGTAAGGGTGGGGGATGGTATTTTAATTTTTGTGACTTCAGACCTTTGGGTGAATTTCTAAACAATCACTTTTAATGCCAACCTCCCGCATCAAAGAGATATTGTATATAGAATGAAGCGGAACCATCACAGGTTCTTCTTCTACCTCCCAAGCTACGTGTATTTACTTCTGCCCCTCAAATATGTCCCTTTATCTTTCTTCTTCTCTTTCTTCTCATTTCCAAACTTTTTTGTTTTGTTCACAGTTTGTTCCTCTGCAGCTGGCATTGAACAACTGTAATGGACCTGGTAGGAGTTCCTTGCTCGACTGCTAGTTCAGACTCATTAGTACCCCAGGGGCTCTATCAAATCAAATCGGCATTTCATCTGCTGACCATGTTACCTCTGACAAAAGATGGAACAAGGAATTTAAACTAGTTTGGGGACCAGTTGGCAGGCAGGCAATTTCAAATTTCCCTAGTGGCACGGAGTGGCAACTCCGCCTGCACAAGATCATCGACCCGTGGTCGCTACACCCCCACCGAGTGGCTGAAATTGAAGCCCCAGTTTATTCGATATTCTACAAGTTGCCACAGAACGACTGTAAATCAAGTACTCCCATGGCGAGCCGCCACAGAATGTGGCTTTATTCGTTTCTTCTCCCACTTCTTCTGCTGAGCAACAGGCTCTGAATATCATCTTGCAAATTTTAACATGGATATGCCACAACGTTCAGTGAAAAATCCTCATACATATTTATGCATTCATGCGCAGCGAGTCTTCACAGAGAATTCCGATGCTGAAATTACAACACTGTTCCTCACTCATGTAACTTGCGTGAGTGGTTTTCAGCGAAAGTGGTGAATTAAATCGTACGTGCCATGTGGTGGAAATGATATTGGAGAATGGCTTGCAGTAACCTACAGGCCAACATGACAGTCGCTACATGAAAAAGCTCCAGCTTTTGGACGAAGAACATTTAGAATGAAGATGTGGTCTGGCATGCATTCGTTTGAGGCTTCAAACAATTACAGTTGCATCCATGCACATATTATGTCTGCTACCATGAATTTCCTGGGAGAAACTTAAAAAAAAAAAAATCATGTACATGCATGGAATAAAAAATTCTGCAGAAGGGTATGTGTCATAATCAATTCAAGCATAGTTGCTACTCAAACTGCCAATGCTCTATTAAGTTGACAAGTAGTGCAAATATGTGCTTGCAATGTCTCTTTCTATCGGTGAAATGCGTGTCCATGCAAAGAGCAGTCCATGCTGAATGAAATTCAACTACACACTTTTTAAAATCACATCCAAAAGATATTTTTGATGCATGAGATGGTGCAAATTGCATCCAACTCCACATTTGGTACAACCAATACAGGTATCCCCCCCCCCTTTTTCGTTTGAGGGGGGGGGGGGGGGGGTGTTGTGTTGAAAACTGTTCACCTGCTTCTATAAGTTTGCTATCTGATTGGTGGGATATGTAAATGCCTCTATAGAAACTATGAAACTTGAAAACATGCATTCATCACACATGTAAGACCATCCTAAAATGTCACTCTTTGAACGAGGCATTTGTTCACTTTTCATCTTCACTTACAACAAGAATCAGTATAACCTCGAAATCACATTTATACTGATAGGACTCTTCGCAGTCATTGCATCATATCTTATTCACATCCTTTAAGAAAACCTAACAACAACAAGAATGACAAATTACCAGGGGAAAATAGAGAGATTAACTTGAAGGAGACAAAGAAAAGAGATTCAGCTCACATACACATTGTCATCAGAAGAGTGAAAAAAAGAGGAAAACATAGCCATGTGTAAGAATGAGGTATAGAACTGATTTGCAAAATTTGTGAGAAGAAAATTGTGGCTAATGAAAGAAAGGAAAAAGGACAGAGAGAGAAAAAATGGTCAAACATATAGAGGGCAAGAAACAAACAGTACAATTATATACTACAATAGGGGGAAAAAATTGACATGAGAGAGAGAGAAAATGAAATACAGAAATGAAGAGAAAGTAATGAAGGATACCAGTTTAGGATTGAAGATGAACAAGAAAAAGGTGCAAAAGGATGATGGTGACCAAAACAAAGATGGAAAGTAAAATACTGGAGTGACAGAAGAAGGAAAGAAACACAGAATGTAAGGAACAGATAGGCAACAAGATTCATGAAATGTTAGACATAATATGTTCAGTGCATGACTTCTTCTGAAGTCAAACATAATCATGGAGTGATCCCACGCAGGATTGAGACAAGGATAGTGGCCAGATGAGACAGGTGAGGATAGAATCAGGCAGGTATAAAGAGAGGAGAGGTGAGAGATATATGAGCAAGAGAGAGAGAGATATCATAGAATGAATAGGGGGGAGCAAGGAAGGGAGAGGGAGAGGGAGTGAGGGACACAGAGTCATTAAAGAGGGAGGAGGGAAGGGGAGAGTGGCAGAGAAAAGCAGAGAGGAGCACCATCAGTTTGTTTTTTCTTTTTCTTTCAGGAACTCACTCGTAGCTGACTGTCTTGAAGTTCTTCACTCGTAGAAATGTCAGCAGTGATTTGGGGATGGCTTCCTTCTCCAGCACTCCCTGTAATGGGGTTGGGTGGGAAATCACACATCATCTAGTCTGTCTGAACCTCCATTTCATGCACTGTAAACAATATAAGCACGTACACAGCGCTGTCTGAAAATTGCCCTCTATCCAACCAGGCCGGGTGACCAGGATGTACCATGCCTGAAATTATGTGTCCTGCTTGTCTGAACCTTTATTTCGCTCTTTTTCCCCTTGATTCAGTCCCTTTGCAATACACATAATGTTGCATAGGCCATACATTTCAGGAATCTTGACTTTTAGCACACTTTCACAAGTTGCTTGAATTTGCAAATGAGAACCACAAAAACAGTTATAAGGAATAATCTCTTCTCAGGATTAATTACCTGGCAAAATCCCTCTTCAGAGATGTTAAAGGAGACCTCCGCATGATTTTTAGATTTTTGCATTTGAACAACTGTAAATTAGTTATACTGAGGACAGAGTTTCAGAATTTAGGATCACTGGAATTAAGAATAAGAATATTTTTAAAATTTAGAACAAATTGCAATGAACAAGGATGATGACATGGCAGAGTCACCATAAGAATGCATGAGTTGGGGCTCAAAGAAGCAGAACAAAAGAAGAAGGCATGCATAGATTATAGACAGGTGAACTCGCAAGCAAGCAGCATTGTGATGGAATTGCACTGCATTTCTGAAATATGTGAACCTCCTATGTCATCATCCAAGTTCAGTGTAATTTGGTTAAGGTTTTTCAAAGCATTGTTTCTCTGATCAAGAACCACAATAAATTCAACAAATCAATACATGGAGTTGTTGATTTATGTACTACATGAGGTGAAATTTTGAAAATCGTCTGGAATGTCCCTTTAAACATTGTATTTCTGTTACTTAGCAATATCTTTGTGAGTTGTCACTTTCACACCTGTATGAGTGTACTCTTAGAAGTCATGGAAAATATGGAAACTACAGAAGCTGAAAACAAATCATGTTTTACTTCTATGTGTATAGGCTTTTACAGCCTCAAGCAAACATCAAACAAATTTGGGCATACATGACATGACAAAGACAGAGTATGCCATGCACTGAAATAAGTTACAATAAGAACAAAAAGAGAATATGTGTGCAAGCATTCACCTATTCTGTGATGAAGAAAGGATGTGGTTTTGGCAATAAGAGGGGATTGTTAGTGTGTGTTCAGATTTACAGCCAAATGATTTTCCTCCATGGCTCTTCAAAGGGCATTACTAGGAGCCAAGCTGAGAGCATGAACACTGATTTTTCTTCCAATAAGCCACATCAGGGCATTTCACAATTTTGAAGCATGGTTTGCTCCACGACCATGATGAACCTCTTCTGAGAATTCTGCAGAAACGTCAGCATTGACAGAGGAGAGTTTCCGTCTCCAGAACTCACTGTCAAATGAAGATGAGTGGGAAATAACTCGGCACAAGGTCTCGTTGAACTTTCATTTTAACCCTCTAGAGATCACCCTTTTTAAAATACCAATTTCATCACATACAATGCAGTTACCTTAGGTAATGAATGAGCTATTGCAACTACCCTGCACACAAAAAAATACTGCCCCTCCCCCTGCTCCATCAGACTTTTAATATCTGTGCAGTGTCACAACAGATTAAACGGGGAGTTACTTTTTTTCCGACATTAAAACTGACACCATTCCCCCCCCCCCCCTGCTTCCCACTTTTTTCATTTATACTGTATCTTTAGATTTCTTTGGTAATGTTGCAGAATCTATAGTCAAAATATCACACACCCGACAGCTTAGAAATCATTATACAATAAATGAACTCACACATACATATAATAGGGGCCAGTCCAAGTTGATTACCATGATTCATTTGAGACATTTCAGAGACGTAATTCATCATCAAAAGATGAAAAAAAAAGAGACGCAAGATTTTTTTCTCAATCATCATCTACAGTTGAACCTCTCGTATCCGGACAAGTCGGGACCAGAGCTCATCCGGATAAGGGATTTGGCCGGATACGGGAGACTCAATGCTTTATACATGTACATATACATACACATGTACTGATGTAGCCCATTGTAGTACCACATATAGTAATGTGTATACTGCAACCTTTTCATTGTTACATTTGGGGATGTTTGGGGATGTTAAAATATCTGAAGGTAAGCAATTTGGAAGGAAATTTGATGTAATGTATGTTGATCATGTTGGAAGTAATATGTAATTCATGTGTGTTCATGTAGGAGTTCTCAAGGAGTTGGGAATCCCCCTTTCCTCCCGTAATTATAAAATAAAAAATCACGGCGAGATTGCGTCCGTATAATAGAGAGATCCGGATAAAGGGAGGCCGGATAAGAGAGGTTCAACTGTATATGCCTGATAGCCAGTAGAGCAAACTTACAAAAGATGGTGACATTTGAAAATGAATATGAAATGAAATAAAATAGTGAAAATATGATCTGTTATGACCAAATAAATGGATGAGTGAATGAATGAATGAATGAGTAAATAAAAAAAAAATAAAAAATAAATAAGAATTTAAAGAGTGCTCTGAAAGTGTTTCATTCAACAGCTTAAGATTCAGTAGGCGTGTCTACATCAGATTGAAGTTCAAACTTGCAAGATATTTTCCTTAGCTATATTTTCATAGCATTATATCATAAATGTGCTTCTTCACCAGCTTGAAACCGGGTGGTCCATTTGGGAAATTAATCTGAAGTTGACACATGCATACTTTGCAACATTACTCCGCTTGCTTGCTCAGCCACAGAACTCCACAGAGAGTTCTGTGCAGTCAGACAGCAGCACCCGAGCTGTGTGGGCTCGAACGCGGTTGGTTCAGAAACACGGGATCGAGAGAATTTGGGGCTGATGTAGACACAATCCAAATAGTGCACTAATTCATGAATTTAGCGCACTATTTCACAAACTAGACCAAGATTTTTGAGGAAATTTTCCTGATCAAATAGCATGTTATTTTGGCATCGGGCTACTTTCCTACCTGCAAACTCGTGCGTTATTTTGAAACTTCAGTCTGATGAAGACAGGCCTAGTGTGATGAAAGGTACAAAACTCAAGTTCACAATGCAAACTTTCAGCAAAGTACACTTTTAGTACATAGCATACTGAATGTCAGAAAATCACTTTTTGTATCTTAAAACAGTTTTAAATGGGACATGTCTTGCTATCATTTTCTGTGTAAAAGGCAACTGTAGCAAAAACGAAGTCCTTGGCAGGTGATACCAATTAAGTAATGTGTATGTGAACATGCTTTTCTCTCAATTAAGAAAAAAGAACAAAATCAGACAACACACACATTAACAATGGTATTCGTACAGTATTTTCCATTGGAAAACAGAAGCTCGAATATTTGTTCATTTTTTATTGATATGTATATGATACATGTATGCATTTATACCTTACAAGAAGAAATCTTACAATGTGCACAATTTTACTTAGAAATATTTTGCATTTCTGTATTGATGGTAATCTTTGATTATCAATGTTGTGGATATCACAGCTACTTGTCTACAGCTTACCTCACATGCATCAAACATTGAGTTTGTTGGGTTGTTTTAAGTCTTGATGAAAAAAAAAAATGTGAAGGAAATCTGTTGCTCCAACTCCACATACAACATTGTTTGCTCGTTTTTTATTCATTCTATTCTTCTGTCTTTTTTCAAGTGTTTATTTACAATTCTACTAATTCTTTCATTCGGTTTGGATAAAGTACACTTATTTACAAGCACATACTTGCTAAGATAAACAATACATTCTGGGCACCTGCTAATCAACATAACACATTGCATGATTAGATGGTAATGCCACTTTATATCTCATAAATAGTTTACAATGGAAGACTATTTTTGGTAACAAAAAAAAACAAACAAACAAAATCCCATCTCTGTTCCTACAATGTACCTTTGGACTAACAGATAACATATTGTGCATGTCATTGTTTTAATAAGCCAGTTCGTACTTAGCTCATGTGCACGTTGAGAAAAAGTGCAATGTCTGCATTGAATAGTAAATTGTCACCATTTACATCTGGCCTTTGACCCTTGACCTTTGACTCTAAAATTCATAAGATCAGAATGTTTGTCAGGCAGAACACGCATATTAAACTACGTACTAAGTATCAAGATAACTTGAGCCACTTCCGAGAAAGAAGTAAAGTTCAGCACTTTCACTTGATCTTTGACCTTTTGATCTTTGACCTTTTTAGGGAAAAAAAAAAAAAACTTCCCAGAGAATCTCTATTGGGTTATACATGCATACACCAAGTTGAAAAAAAAATAATCCTGTAGGCATTGCATAAATACATTGTATGACGGAAATAGTAAAATTTTGAGCGTTACCCTTGACCTTTGACCCCTGACCTTTGACCCCATGAGCCCAAAATTCCCTAGATAATCACTGTCAGTCAGTACATGCATTTATACTATGTTCCATGAAGATACATGTACCTTGAACCATTTCCAAGATATGGAGAAAAAAGTGAAATTTTAACACTTTTACTTGACCTTTTGACCTTTGACCTCATGACCCAAAACTTTTACAAGAGAATCTTAATTGGGTAATACATGTATACATTATGTTTCAAGAAAACATCTTCAGGCATTGCATAGATATGGGGAAACAGTGAAATTTTGAGGATTTGACCTTGACCTTTTGACCTTTGACCTCAAGCATGTGCAGCCAAAAGTTGATAGGCACAACTTCAACCCCTAATACACATACATGCCAAGTTCCATTAGGATACCTCAAAATGTTTTTTAGTTACGCTGTCCACAAAATTCATTACGGACGGACTGAAGGACAGACGGAAGAACGGACAACCGAAAACATAATGCCTCCGGCACCACTTCGTGGCGGAGGCATAACAAAATATGTGACACTGCACCTCAAAACAAACAAAAAGTCGCCAGACATGAATTTTTAGTTAAGACCATATTCTGAAAGAGCAAACTTTAAGCTTTAAAATGATGTATAACTCAAATCAAATGGACTCTCCTAACCTATCTAAATATTGCAAAGAAAGCACAAACTCAGGAAAAGTGTGAACTGAGAAAAGAGGCTCTGAAGTACAGTGTGTATTCAAGCGCTTAATCTTTACCAAACCGTGCTGGCTGTGCGATGAATGGGACAAAAACAGCAAGTAAACCACCAGGGTAACAACAATGAAGGGATTATCAGATTAAAATGAAATTGAGCATGCCTCACGAACACATTCTGTCAATAATCAATGCAAACTTTCAAAGCAGTAGCACTATCCTTTCAAAAGTTATTAGAGTTGAAATTGAAGAGTGTGGACAAGGTTTTTCAGAAATGAAAAAGGGATTCTAAAGACACACCTAATCACACTATTCTACCAAAAATGTTCGAAATAAACTGCTAAAAAAACACACTTTCCTGCCCGTTTTATGATGCCAAATTTTAGCATAATGTAAAAGAAGACCCGCTCTTTCAGAAAATATGAAAAAGTCAAGTTCGGCTAGGTTGACCCATTTCACTTATTTTCAGTCCTCACGCAAAATCAGTGTGTGCGACTTTATGTTCGTTTTGAGGTGCACGGTCACATATGATCTTGCATAGTGAGACCAGGGGCCCGTTTCATAAAACTTGTCATCAGTGACAACTGAAGCATCCATTTCTTTGTTTTGTATTGAATGCATTAAAACATATGTTTATTTGTATTACCAAATACCAGGTTTGCTGTCAGGTGGATGTACAGGCAAGTATCCTTTATAAGGATTGCATAAATAATCATATGACAGATGCTACTCTCCGTTAATTCAAAAACCATCATGCGTCTTGGTAAAAATGACCTTTTTCTGCTCATATGCAAAGTAGAACTACAAACTGGCTTATTAGCCTGTACTTGTTTAATCCTGGATAGAAATCTACCACAAAATATTACGACATGCAACTTTGATTTCATACAAGCTTGTACATAAGACTAAAATATTGTGCTGTCTGTTCCTGGAGATATTGGGACACATTCTCCACAAAATATGAGGATAAAAAGTCTGCTTAGATTGTTATAGAAAGCTATATGGAACAACACAGTATGTGAAAATGAGCTTTTCCATCTAACCTCAAAATGGTGTTATGAATTGCACAACTCACATTATTGTATCTATGTCCATAATAGTTGTTCAAAGCATTGTAAGGATACATTTCAAACAGGCTTGTTCGTTTTGCTACTACAGTCAGCCTGATTTACAATACTCTCTATTCAAGAGGCAATTCATCCCATGAAAGATCACTGTGTGACCTAGCAGACTTTTTTTTTAAATGTCCTACTGTCACACAAGTTCTCTATTGTATTCATTCACTGAACTCCACCTTATGGCCTGTACATGCATGTGTTACATTCCTTTCCTTTTGTACTCAAGTCTCTTCACTTGACTGATTCAACTTTTACAGAGAGTGCATAATTGTATCTTGTTCCAAAATTTACTCATTGTAGACTTGCCATGTACACATAATTCAGATTATGTGAACTATAATCAAACTACACTGTAGGATTAACTACGTTGAATCACTTCACTCATTCAACGCACGGCTTCATCCACCTGAGAATTAACTTACCATGAATTTGTTAATCACTTCCTCATTGATCTCAATCCATAGGTACCCCTCCCCTTTTTTTCAGAGCAATAATACCCTTCTGCTACTACAGCTTAAAATGAGATAAAAGTGAGACTCTTTTTACACTTACCTGGATATATGCCTCTAATGCACTCCTCCTCTGCTCAATTCCCCTGGCATTCAGTTGACGAACCTTCTTGGGCGGGAAGTCGGGCGTTTCAAATTTCTTTTTTACCTACGTGGAAAGAATGCCATCTTATTGTTAAATGAGGAGTAAAATTAGATTCTGCATCATTAGCAAAGTTCCTGACCCATATTATTGTATATAGTAAAGAGGGGGGGGGGGGGGCTCTCACATTAGATTTTGTTGATCATTATACAGGGATAAAAGGCTAGGAGATACTTTCATACCAACTATACACTAACTGATTCTTAAAGATCCTGTTTACCCCTGGGAACAGCTATTTAAAAAATGTTTGAGATATCATATTTGATGCATGTGTGTAGGTCAGTTGTATCACAAAACATCCTGCAATATAATTTGGCAATAAAGCCTAAAATATATGGAGATATCAATTTTCTCAATAAACCACAACTGCATATATGGTTTCACAAATTTATTGGAATTATTGTCACATTTTGCATATTCAACTTAATATTCGTTGATTATATTGATTAACATTTTTACATTGGTTGTTTCTATCCCTAACTCACATTTTGGATCTATTTTGAAGTACTAAAGCTTGGTTTTTGTTTGATCTGCGAATGGTAAATAATGCTTTTAGAGGGACTATGCAATGAAAATGCATGTTGACTAATAATTGATTCATATGTTGTAATACCCTAATCATCACTTATGTGTCAAAGTCCGGGTGATAAAGGTGCTACATACTCATATATTATTATGTATCCCATATCATCATCCATACTCACCTGTTTGTGAAGGGCATGGAACTCACTGTACCTCTTTTCCACAGAATGTGTTCGACCAGCTACCTTGACATTAATCTGGTAGACCTAGCAACAAATGACAGATATGGGGTAACAAAAAAGGGGCAGCGAAATCACAGTGTTTGAACGTTCTACTCAAGAATTTCCTCAACCACTGGTTATTCATGGAAAGGCATGCACAATTAATTTCCTATATGATTCAAAGATGACATTCAATTGGGAGATTTTGTTGCTACTTTTTTTATATCTTGTGGCAGCTATTAAAATCAATCATGAGTTTCTTGCTACACATCAAAATGAAGACAGATTTTAGAACCATGTCCCAAGCTTACATCATCCAATATCAACATTAATGCAATAATCAACTTACAAAACTGTTTGATAAAATTTGTGTTGAACTGATACGATCATAATATGAGATCCCATTTCATATCGATTTTCATATTGTCCAGCAATCAGTACAAATTGTAGGTTAATACCTTATCCTCTTTCTCCAAATCACATATTCTTTCTTTGCAGACCCTTTTAATATGAGAGCAAGTGTTTTGAATACCATTTTAGGTAGTAATCATGCAGAGCTGATTTTATTTTTTTTTTTAATATTAAGGATTGTAAGATACACATGATATACAATGTACATTTTACTTTCATTCAGTTTAAATCAAGAAATACTTTATTTTGGAAGTGACATTACTAACATTTGACCACAATGATTTTGTATGGTTCCCATCTTAGGAAAGTCTTGTCAAAAGACTGATATCCAAATTATGACTTTCTCAGTACTTGTCAGATACCATTCAAATTTTCAGCAAATGTTGCTCTCATTTCATCAATATCATTCACTCAAACTTTTGTTGTTTTGAGTAAAGTTTCCTAGAACATCATCACTTGTGCCACTCATGGAGCCATATTTTATGTTTGAAGTTTTTGCTCTGATAACACAGTTGTCTATTTTTTTATTTTTTTTTAAGTTGCTACTTGAGCAGGCATTCGGGCACAACTTTTGGTTAAAAGTCTTTGTCAGTACTTACATGTATTTCCCTGAATTTTATATCACATGGTATGCACAAGACAGTATACCATTTTAGCATACATGTAGAGTGGATGGTATATTATGATCAGTAATAACCTTTTTAAGTGACCATATCTCATACAGCTAGAGAATCTGCTTTATCAAAAAATCATACCCAAATGCTTACAAATAATTTGCATCCAAATGTCATTTAATGGTTTCATAGACCTACTGTATACAAATGTATCGAAAAGGATTTCACTTCAATATCTGTAACATATTACAAAACTGTACACAAAATCTGAGAACAAACATCTGAGGACTTAGTTCTGTACGTACAGCATTCACACAAGTACATTGCATAAGGAGTACACACATGTACATGTAGCTCATGACTTGCAATTTGAAGCTTTCATAGCATTACAGATTACTAATGTATGCAGTTACACTGGCGATTTCAAAATTCTGAATCAACATCGTTTCAAACCATGAGAAATCTTATGGGTAGGGCATAAACTAGGAGTCAAACAGTGGGTTCACTTGAAGAATTTCAGTCAAGTTACAATGTGGGGACATGATCAATCTTTTTGCCTGGCTGATACATGTATGAATGGCCTGCCCATTTAACCCACTCCTTACGAGGACCTGGTATAGCAGGTTCCCAAGACAAAGAATAGAGTACCCAGTACCTGCATTCTTGGCCTAAATTTATGCTTATTTGTGTAAAAAACTGCCTAGATAAGTGGCTTTGATAAAAAGACAAGAATTGATTCTATCAGCATAAATTGTTCTCTTTCTGTAGGAAAACGGCATACATCACAGTTTTATTTACCATTTTTCAAATTTAGTTTGTGCTTGTTTTTTTATAAAACCCATACATGAACATCCATGGGTAATCATTAAATGCACACCATGTACACCTACCATTTCCTTCCTTAATTTGTCAATGAAAACTTCTTATGGCTATCAGAAATGTCAAGATGGACCATATCTGACGGTTTCATGAAATTTCATTGTCAATTAATTACAGAAAAAAAGTAGCTAATTTTGACTCAAAAGTACGCCGATCGACGGCTGTGTCAGTGTAGCACGATGGATAATCGATTATGTGGAAGAGCGATATAACGATGATAATCGATCGTTGTAGTCTGTGATACAGCCGCTTGTTTGGTGTTTAACAACAATATTACGTCGGCTCGACAGTAATATGTGGAAGAAAGTGATCTTGATGCGTCTGTTTTTTATCGTTTTAGTTAATTTTCTCCTGCGTGTGACTGTATATCTGTCAACATTGTTTGCTGACTAAATGATGGACGGATAATATGTGTACAAAACAGTAAAAGATATATGAAAAAATGGGAATTATCCATCATGAATATGGCACAATAAAATGGATTTTTACTACAAAACAAAAGCAAATACTGGGGTTGCAATTTTTGTATACATAATCAAAAAAATGAAATGGAAAAATAAATACTATTATGAAAACAATTACTTTCTACTATCCCTAAGAATATAAGATGAACTTATCAATTAAAAACATATTACCATTTTAATTTCAATATTCTGTTTCTTTTTAGGTAAAATGAGCACTTTATGAGAAGTCCACAATGCTAATACATGATTGTATAACATACACTGTTTGTAATACGATTCTCTTTAATTTATCAAATTAGGCCTATAGATTATATAGATTACTAGAAACAAATCCCCTTTGAATTCAACTTCCTTCTCATCTTCTTTTCTCTCTCTTTCTCTCTCCCTCCTACTAACAGCCTAACCTTTTTCTTCCACTTTTCCTTCAACCTCATTCTATTCCTTTCAACACTACTCAAATTATGTGATTTTATCATGACAAAGTTGATAATAATATTATCAATTTTGTCATGATAAAATCAATATTTGCCACAATTTTTAAAGAAAGGATCGATGTCTAAATCCTGGTATGAATAATCTGTATCAATAATTTGAATAGTGATTTCATGATAGTGGCAATGAAAACAAAGAACTATCAAAATAGCTCACTTGAGCCTTCAACTCAGGTAAGGGCAAGTCCAAGATAACGCGCACGTTACGTATGGGACATTCAGAGACTTTTATGACCTGAAAAATAGTGTTAATGGCCTTTGATCGTATTGAACTTCATCATGGTGATTGATATCTTCAAGAAGTATAATCATGTAAAAGATTGAGAAAAATGACCTTGACAATTATATTCTAGAAGAGAAAATATGTGCCGTTACGTATGGGACCAGAAAAATTTTGTTTTTTTAAACATTTTTTTCAACTGCAAAACTCTCTGAAAGTATATCATTCTACAACTTGTAACTCACTGTGATGAAAGTCACAACACTCAAGATTATCACAGGTAAGTTTCATGTCATTAGGCAAAAAGCTCTAATTACAGATTCTAATTAAAGGCAGACATGACGTGTTACGTATGGGACAGTTACGTATGGGACAGTTTGTCCCCCATTCATTTAGTGTGTGAAAAACCATGTTTATGGGTATTTTGCATAATCATTGAAGTAAAATCAGTTGAAACTACTCAAATACTGATCCAGATTGTCAAGGAAACAATATTCCCCAAATATTCACCATCATAATCATATTCAATCATATTTTTATATTTTTATGACCAACCTGGGTATGCATGCCCTTTGTCCCCCATTCGTTTAGTGTGTGGAGAACCATGTTTACGGGTATTTTGCAAAATGATTTTGTAAAATACCCATTTAAACAAATTTTTGCATAATTATTGAGGTGGAATCAGTTGAAATTACTCAAATACTGATCCAGATTGACAAGGGAACAATATTCCCCAGATATTTACCATCATAATCACATTCATATTCAATCATATTCTATATTCTTTATGACCAACCTGAGTACAGGTATGCCCAATTTTTATCAGGATAGTTACTACTGAAAAATTGAATAGTTTAAAGTGTTTACTTCCATTGATGAAGGGCAGTTTGCCATTTAGTTTCAATAAAAAACAACTTGATACAAGAAATATTAAGTTTGATAAATAAGCAATACCTGCTGTGTGGAACCCCAGTGATTGAGTAGATATATGATGTCTGTCTAGCAGTCAGGTCATTGATTCGAGTCACAACTCAGAATGTATACCCATGAATTTTGTTGTGGCTACTACTGAAAACTGAATAAGGACAATTTGTGTATCACTTGCAATTAAAAAAAAATCATTTTACTTTTTATTTTTTTTCTGTAATATCACAACCATTTCAAATTGGATCTCCATCACATAAACTTTGAATTCCTCTAGTCTTAGGATTTTATGCTCTTAAGTAATTCATATTTCTCCAATTCAGAAATTGTCATTCCTTTAATTACATACCCAAGTAAGAAATAATCTCACATCCGCATCTGGGAATCTACACCCTACAAGCAATGCTTCTATGTAGATTCCTCATATTTCACATGTTTTATTGTCTTATAAGCTGTACGTGACAATTCATCCAGGCTTTTGTATTGTGATGTTTATGTTTTATGTATTTGTCGAAATGTGGAATATGGAACAATAAAAAAACAAAACAAACAAAATATAATTGGTTTCCAATCATCTCTTTAAATGTTGAAAACTGAATCCCCATTTCTACAAAAAACTATACCATCCCTTTAATGCTGATTTTTCATTGTGTATTTTGCCATTTTCCCCTCCCCCTTTCTGAAAATTGTTCAGTCAAGTTCATGTATTGTTTCAAGTGTCTATAACTCAAAAAGTAGCTACAATGTTGGGATGCTTTCTTCAGGATGATTGACCATTTGTGTACTGAGAGACCTTCCCAGGTAGCTACATGCATTCACATGCAATATGTATGAGGATGTCCCATACGTAACGCATTTGTCCCATACGTAACATTATTTCAATGCCTAATAAAAAACGTTTCTTTTACTTTTTTTTCTTTTTTCTCTGGTATTTAATTTCTCTTAACAATAAATTAGAACTTTCCAAAAGGGCATTAAAATAACCTTAGCAATTTCAGAAAAAACCTAAAAAAATGACCTCATTTTGTTACGTATGGGACATCTCATGATAGGACACGAGCTAATTTGCATAATCATTTGCATAATCCCTAAATTTTCATACCAAGTTAAACTATGTGATGAACTTCTTATGTCCACATATTAATCAAATATTATTTGCTTTCCTTTGAATTAATATGAATTTTTATAAATGTCCCATACGTAACGCTGTGTTTCACATTTATGCAAATGAGGCCCTTGAAATTTGCATAAATTTACATAATATCATTTTTTCCTCCACGGAAATCAAAACTTCAACTCATAAGCTTCAAAATGATACCAAACATGTCAATATTGAGCAAAGATGAAATTTTGCCTTCTGAGGGGACCTTATCTTGGACTTGCCCGTAAGCTAACAATAAGTAAAAAATATGAAAAAGAAAGTAGGAGCTACACGTATTGCACGAGTCAAGTTTAATATTGTAGTAAGCAGCTAATTAGAGACTACCAGAATCGATTATAATAGTTGACATCGTTCCCTGCGAAATCGGTGCACTACTCTCCGACGTACTTTCAACTCCGATTTCTAATTTTTCTTACTTTTTCAGCTTTCTAATTCCATGAAAACTCTCTGATATGGTTCAATTTAGCATCTCCAATAGCTGCACAAAATTTGATTGACAAACGGCGAAGCAAACGGTAGGTGTGCATTTCTACATGATTACCCATACGGGTACACAGCGATCAAGGCTGAGCTCAGTAGATTTCTGTGTTCGCTGACCCCATTCAGGTGGTTCGTTTTGTGTAAAACAAAAAAGTCTGTGAACCCATCAGCGCACGCTCTATTCATACCTCGCACCCGATCGATATGTCCAATGTTCGATGGCACATGTAGCTGACCGTGTAAAGGAGATACATGTACCGCTGGACTGATTTTGCACAGGTGGACTACCAACCTGCCCGTTGTCTGTTGACTGGCAGAAAGAATCTTGTTTGGGGGCATTTAAAGGCTCTCTGATAATTGCGGGAGGAATGGGTTTAGGTACAATTGTATGTTTCTGGGTCAATCGATTACTTGCTGCGTGATATTGCAAATAACGTTAGATTTGATGCCTGCCCATGGCTGACAAACAGGGCCTTGGAAGAAGACAATTATCTAGTCGATGTTCAAACCCCATTCATTTGACGAAGCCGAAAATGCAAATATCTACACATATACACCTATCTGCTAGTAGAACTCTATGTCTTAAGTAGAATTCTACTGGCATTATCGTGAAATAGGTCCCCACTCCATCCATTCACCGCCGGCCGCCATTCATTTCGTCATAGCCAGTGACTGCTGTCAACCGACCTCCACGGAATAGACTTTGCACATAGTAAAGACGCACACACACACGCAGGACAAGAGGGGACCGATATCACGATTTAGCCATTTTACTTATTTTCTGTACTTAGGCCTAACTAGAATGTTCTATCTAGTTTAATGTTGGGACGACACATAATATTTTTTTCTTTTTTTAACCCCCCCCCCCCCCCCCAATCACCTGCAAACTAGCTGGTAGCCCAACCAGACGCTGTTTATACAGCTATTTACAGTAACTGTAGTTAGCTAGCTGGTATTGGTTGTCTGCATCAAAACAAACAACGATTGCAACCTTTGGGACTACGTCACATCACAGGAACTTCATTGAGCGCACAAGGCTTCAAGAACCATCCAACTCTTAAATCATGACAAAATATGATCACTCAGTGTCAGATTACCGTATATGGCCTCTCGTCATCACTGATAATTTGTCTGAATGTTGGAATTGACACATGGATCATGATTGTGTACTTGTGGTCGATTCCGTCGTTTCACTGCACTGTAAACTGTGATGGTACTGTAGTCTGGTACTGATCGGAAGCAAAGCGGTAACTGCAAAGAGATTTCATTATGGAACGCGGTGTGTTGCAAAAGTTGCTCTTTGCAAGCAAGAGAAAAAAAAAGAAGAAAAGAATGTTCATGTTGTAATGTGTATGTTGAGACTTTAATACATTTTTTGAGTGAGTGTCAATATGTTGATAGATTGTGGGTTGAAGTAAGAGAATGCATTAATGTTAACACAGGGTTAAAAATAACATTTACGACGGAAAATAAATTATTTGGTTTTGAGGGTATTAACAATTCGGCATTGAACTGTATTACTATGCTTGTGAGATATGAAATTTATATTTGTAAAATAAGAAAAATAATACCTCGTCTTGATTTATGTTAATATAGTATAAGGGAATATTATGATAAAGAGAAATTCATTGCAAGAAATAATCATAAGTTGCAAGTGTTCAGAAAAAATGGTGTCTGTTTAGACACCTGTTTTCTTGATATGTATTATATTGTATTGTATTTGAAATATTATGATGTTATTTGAAATATTATGATGTGTTACGTGTACACAAACAGAGAACAATAGATATCCCAATGAGGGGAAAAAATTAAAAAACCCACAAAAGACAAAAACAAACAAACAAACAAACAAACAAACAAGCAAGCAAACAAACAAATAAACAAAACAAAACAAAAACAAATACAAAACAAAACAAAAAACACCTCAAAACACTGCTGATCACAGATTTCCATCTCTGCATGAACCAAGAAAACCTCTGATCAGGGGGTGTTTCATCAATTTAGTCAGCGCTGACAAGTTGTCAGTTTCTGACAATTTCAGCAAAATCTTCGGTTTTGATTGGATGAGATGCTCTGATCAGTGACTGATACTATATAATGGTTATTGTCAGAGACTGACAACTTGTCAGTACTGACAACTTTCATGAAACGGTAGGCCTACCCTGCAGTTCATCTCTGCACGCACAGCGCAAAACCTCTATCGGCAGTTAACTATATGTGTAAAAAAAAAAAAAGAATAAATAAATCATAATAATAATAATAAGAAGAAAAAACAACTCGTGATTACTAGAACTAGAATGATCTCTGCACGTGCAGTTTTTTTTTTATCCCTCCCCCCCCCTCAAAAAAAAACCTAACAACAACAACAACAAACAAACAATTCCTGCGCATACAGGAAACACAAGACATGGGCGGTCAGAATCCTTGCAAACAGTCACGTTGCATCTTACAGCAACAAGATTAACCTGTTTGACGCTATTTTCAGGTACAGGGCCTAAGCCTTTCGACACAGCCACACATCATGTATCTTCTCAATTTCGGGTAACCTTTCTCTTCGTAATTCTTACTTGCCAATTCTAAGTCTTTGTGCCAGCAAATTTTAAAATTCCTCCAGTCATCGAAGTAAGTTAGCAGTTTTCGGGAGGAATTAGATTCAATTTCAAAATCAAAATAAAAAACATGATAAAGATGACCAAAATTTCAGATAAAAGGCTTAATCGAATGTCAGGCAAGGTGCACAAAGGTATTCTAGGCCTACACAGGCCTATGTCACTATCACGTAGACAAAAATGGAATTAAGAGCACATGAAATTGACCCCCCCCCCAAAAAAAAAAAAAAAAAATCAATTACTCCCGAACTTATCATAAATCTACGAATATTTTTTCAAGACATTTACTTTCGCTCTTTCTTACTAAAAGCGTCGTCATGAAATTTGCTAGAATCTACACTTATTCTCCCCACTGGTAGTAATCTTTCGAGTGAAGCTCGTGTGCCAAAATGACCTGTGTTTTACTATGATGCTATGGAACAAAAATAAATGAAGAAAGCAGTAAGAAGACTGTTGTATAATATAGTAATGTTATCAGCAAACAAAACTTGGAAACTTATTGCCTAACAATGGAGGTGGCAATAGTTATGTGAATAAGATATGAATTTATACTGTAGGCCTATGTCAACACTTAATGAGCAATTTGCATAAATTTACGCACGTGCTGACAACTTCACCGCGTAAAGGGCTCGGTTGAGTTGTCTAAGGTATAGTTTAAGCATCGGTTGTGGATCCAGGTAGGGGCGCACCGGGCGCGCGCCCCTTTAATATTACACGTTAAAACAAAAGAAATAAAAAGACAAAAATGGGGGGGGGGGGGCGTGCGCCCTCCTTTAATTTTCTAAAAGCGCCCCCTTCCCCTTAACGGAATTCCTGGGTCTGCCCCTCCACATTGCTCTCATAGTTTCTCTTTTTATGCTTTGGTTCAGTTCAAGCAACATTCCATGTATACATCAACCTGGTTCAATTCTTGTAATTATAATTATTATACATGTACATGTCCCCACGATTGGTTTGTGTTACATGTGAATGATTTGTGAAAATTGAAATTAAAATCAATCAAGTTGTAACATACCTGGTAAACTAACGTACACGTTTTTTGATTAACACTTAGACTTAATTAGCTTCGATAGTAACTATTAAAACGAAGACACGACACATGCATACATGCATGGTTTATTCTGATAATCCTATATTTTCTTGTCCCAAACCACGCACTAGAGCTAAATAAATATCATGGTATGATGTACCAATAAAAGGAACCCGATATCGGATTCATTTCATTCATAGCAAAAACTTATACGAAGTATAAATGGTGTGTATACAGCGCTGGTCGAGGTGAGGATTTAGCTTTAAACGTTTTGCGAGATATTCAGAAAGCACTCCATGAGATGTCAAAGAGCATTCAATTCTAAAGGGAATAAAAAGTTTATTAAATATTGATAAAAATTGGTTTTGAAATGGCTGAGATATCCAAAATCAAGGTGAAACAAAGAGATCAGTCCTAATAAAGTTTGGGCCTGTCGCCTTTTATTATCATCACTTTTTTTGATATCTCAGCCATTTCAAAACCAATTTTCATCAAATAAACGTTGAAACCTTCTTAAAATTACATGCTCTTTCACATTTCATAAGAGGTTTCTCATTATCTCACTTAGGAATGTTCAAAACATGAATCCTCACCTCAACCAGTACTGTACAGCCCCTTTAGCAGTATTCCCCAGGATAACATTTTGATTTCTTTATTGTTATGCATTACAATCAAATATATATAAACATGTACGTGATACATGATGCATGTATATGTGTGCATACATATAATCGATCTATTTATCTCTATCCATAAATACATTATGAGTATGGGTATGTATGTGTATGCTAGGATAGGTACATAATGTATATTATGTATATGAGCATGTCTATGTACGTATGTATACCATGTGCCTCATATCATTACTGTGCACATTTAACCGCGATATAATTATCTTGTTATTTCATGTCAGATAACCACATGTAGGAATGCTTTGTATCTATTCATTACTTTTTCCATAGTGCATATTCGGTTATTACTAGAAAGTATATGGCAAAGGCAACTGAACGTGTTAAATTTGATAGCAGACGCATTTATTATCATTACTGTAAAGTAGTTGTAAAAGTAGTTGGAGTAGTAGATAACACTCTGTAATGTTACCTTTTTCCCCTACCCTTCCCCCTTTCTCTATACCTTATCCTGTCCAGACTAGCTAAGTATAGGGTCTCCATACCGTCAAGCCTCGGCTTATTTTGGAGACCCATCTGTTTAAGTTCCCTAAGCTGTTTGTATTTGTTTTATTTTGTACTAAAAATTATGTGTCGATATACTGACAAACAAGATGATGTTTGATATCAGGGCCGGCGGATCGGGGGGGGGGGGGGGGGGGGGGGGGGGACTCGGGTCCCCCCCTTTTTTTTTTTTTTGCACCATACAAAGGAATACATGAGGTGTCACTACTTTGCCCCCCCTCCACTTTTTTTTTTACCCCGAAAGTGGCACTAGAATTTAGAAATCTTCTTCATGTTAGCAGATGAAACCCGGAAGTGGCACCAGAAGTCTGAAGTCCCCCCCCCCCACCCCCCCCTTTGAGCACGCGGCGCCGGCCATGAATATCATTGTGCTCTGTTTTATAGCTAACCATAATAAACAGGTTGTATCTCAACATCCAATAAGTTCACTTATAGCCAAATTTTCTCAAAGGAATTCATTGTAGGCCTATAACCAAGGAGGTATCACGAATAGACCTTGTTTCACAGATGACTGAAAAAGAAAAATGTAAACCGAAATTGAGAAGACACATGATATCTTGCTGTGTTGAAACGAGTAAGCCTGAAGACCACGTCAAACAAAGACTACAACGTAACTTTCATCGTTTTGAATGTGGTTTGAAATCTGGATTGATTCCAAGGTGGACAAGAAAAACAAAGATGAAAAAATAAATGGTAATGTTTCTCATGTGACCATGACAGGGCGTGCCAGGTTAGTAACTAGGATTTGTAGATTTTTATTTATTAATATCAGAAAAAGTACATCTCTTCCGGTTTAATCAGCTGACAAGCAAAATAAAATGAAATAAATAAGTAAATAAATGAAAAAAAAATTCTCGTGGAACTTCCGCGTTTCATATCGGCTGAAAAGCAAATTTCAGCGCAATTTCTGGTGCAACCACGAGCCCCCTTTCATTATTATTATTATTTTTTTTTTTGTCAAACGGGTCGGGGGGGGGGGAGGTTCCGCGATTTATTCATTTTTTCTTTTTATTTCTTAATTTTTGACTGATGGCAAACGGGGGAGGGGGGGGGGGGGGCGGTGAACCGCCATTACACGGGCCTGCGTGCATACAACTATTTGCATATTATAGGGCCTCCCCTTGTTAAAACGGTCAGGAACAGATACATATAATAGGACCATATATAGGCCTAATACTGCATTTTATTTTGGATTTGACATGAGATTTAACATGACTTTTTGGAGATTCTGTCTGTATGAAGTATTTCATGAAAGCAACGTCACATGTCAATTGCGCCATTCATAGGATATAGTGTTACGAGTACCAGTCTGTACTGATAATTCTTGATAATTTTTCTGACAAATTTGCTGATATTGAATCGGGCTTAACTTTGATGAAAATTTTCCAATTTCGCTCAAAACGCTTGTTTATCAGCCTCTCAAATTATTTCTTGGCGTTCAGCCAAATCTTTTTTTTTTCCCTCGCAAATTCTCCTTTGAATTCGGAAGTTGTGTTTTCTTTTCGCAGACGCGTTGTACAAAACTCACTGATTCTGAGAGCTAACATGTCGAAATCCTTTTGCCGGGCCTGACGCCAAACAATCACCTCTTATTACCTCTACCGCACAAAAAGAGAAATAACGCACAGCTATGAGAGGGACTGAAGAATCAGGCCCAACGGGACCTAGTCAAGTTGGTGTCATCCCGAGCCTATAGTAATTGTCGTCCCGACTTTGTGCAAATATTGCTCCATGGTGATGAATTAATTCAATACTGCTTGATTGTGAGGTTGGTGATTGAACTCCGCGTACCAAGACTTTAAAAGAGTAGAGTAAGAAAATAAAGGAGAAGAGGAAGAAAGGGGGGTGGGAACATGGTCAGGGTAATAAAGAAATCAAAATGCCTATCACAAGAACCCATTGCATTAGTGTGTTATGGTTTAATCTTCACTGTTTGAGAGGATGGGGACACAATTGTGCTTTTAAACGCCAGTTTGAATTATTGCATAATAAAACTTGACAATGTCAAAAAACAGCCGCAAAGAGTCAATATTATTAGAATTTTCTCAGAGCTTCTAGTCATGGTTGTGTATAACATGGAGTATTGAGCTGAATTAAGTAAAATCAGGTCAACTGTTGAAATTTGATACTGCGTTTGGAATATCGTATATATTGATCGATGAAACAAGGTCAAGGATAGTGTGACCAATAACATGTTACTATAGTGTGCTGTAATTGATACGTTTTCAACAAAAGAGTGTTACGGCACTTGTCAAGGGCAAAAAGGCATATAAACCGATATCATTGTGCCTCTGAAATCATTATGACAAAACATCCTTGCTCTCATGACTGTTATGGTGGTAATCCTAGAACCTTGCTGGATAATCGTAATGACGAAGGTTTTTTTTTTCGATTGTGACAAACTTCAGGTTAAAAATCAAGAACAAATTAATAAATAAAACAAACATGTAAGCAAGCAAACAAACAAACACAGAATGGTGTAACACTCCGAGTCATAAGTAGGTAAACATGGAAATGTTCCACAACTTTAGATAAAGTTTGTTGTTCTTAGCATCAAGGGGACCGCTCTAGGAAAGAATCATTTCTCCTCTTTTTGTTCAGTGGTGTTTTAAACAATGCATTATAATTTTTATATTTAGATCAATTTTGGCGAGTTTCAGATGTTTCGACAAGGTGTCATTTCTATTCGGCAGCTCAAGACGTGCAGATTGGAAGAATACACTGGGCACGGTTTCCTTCAACACTATAGATAATAATAATAATGATGATAATGATAATAATAATAATGATTAGAGAAGGAACTCTTTGTTGTTATATATATATATATATATATATATATATATATATATAATATATATATATATATATATATATATATATATAAATATATATAAAAAGAAAGAGTCTCAAGTACGCCATGGATCCAACGATTACAAAAATTTTTATTACAAAATTTTCGGTCTGCCTCAGACCTTCGTCAGTGCAAAGACAATGACGGACATCATTGCAAAGACAATGACGGACATCATTGTCTTTGCACTGACGAAGGTCTGAGGCAGACCGAAAATTTTGTAATAAAATTTTTTGTAATCGTTGGATCCATGGCGTACTTGAGACTCTTTCTTCTAATAATTACAACATTCGAAGTCCAACACGTGGAAAATTCCAAGATAAATAAATATATATATATATATATATATATATTTGCTATATATATATGTATATATATATATATATATATATATATAGATTATACTCTCTAAAAAAATCGAGTGAACATTTTCACTCTTGAAGGAGTGAATACAAAAAAAAGAGTGAATTTCGAGTGAAAACGTTCATTTTCACTCATTTTGGAGTGACCTCAGGGATCACTCGAAGATTTTGGAGTGATCCCTGACGTCACTCGAAATCGAGTGAAAATGAAAATTTTCACTCGAAATTCACTCCAATTTCATTCTAAATTCACTCTTTTTTGTATTCACTCCTTCAAGAGTGAAAATTTTCACTCGATTTTTTTTAGAGAGTATAATATATATATATATATATATATATATATATATATATATATATATATACATAATATATGTATATATATATTGCAAACTTTTCTTTAGGTCATATTGATAATGCAATGCAGCTTTCCTAAATCTGTCGTTTGAATCACTAGAACCTTGATTTGAGAGTGTCTGACGGGGAAGAACCAAAACTGGTTCGACACCCCCTCCCCCCATTTGTTTAAACTCTTTGAATGAAAATGAAATATAATATAGAATTCACCTCCAAATGAAACTGTTAGCTTAAACATGTACTAAGTATATATTCCAGGCTCGTAACTATGGAAAGGGGGGGGGGGATTTAAGGAGTTCGAATGAGGCCTCCCCCCCCCCCCAGCAAATTGTCTTTCAATTCATGTAGACCGCTCGCATATCAAATTGCGCTTTCACACGGTCAAAGTAAGCTTTATTCGCACAGTGGCGATTTAAACATAGGCCCCTCCATTATTCCGCAGGACTAAAGATAGAGAAAAACAAATTAAAGCGACGGACACAAAGTGGTGATAAGTCATACGTGAATGTATAGAGAGGATGAGAATCATACTCCTACCCCTGTACATATCAGTGTACAAAGATTTGCCATGCGATATCCATAGCTTCAGTATATAGTTCGTTAATAGCTGAGTAAACAGAGGCCCTGTTCAACGAGTTCAAAGCATAGCAATGACATTTTGCCTATGTCGGCCACATTTATTAGACTAATGTTGACCTACTGTGCCCAATTCACAGATGCAATACGTCCAGGGCAGTTTTATTAAATGTAATTGATAAATTCAAGTGGTTCCAAAGGGAGAATAAGGAGTGACTTGAGAGGAGATGGAAAGAGAGGGGGAGGTAAAAAGGAAAGTTCGGAGATAAAATAGGGCGAGATGGACAGAAGTCAAAATGGCTACCAAATTATGATGGAAGTCATAGTAAATTATAATCAATATGGAATATAGGATACTTAAATTGAATAAGTACGTATCAAAGACAAGAAAAACTACATAGGTATTATATACACGACTCAAGTGTGTCGACTAATGAGACAATGCACTGAGCAATATTCATTAACAACGATGTTTAGAAGAAAAAGATAGATCCAGATTTTACCTTAATTTATGTGTTTATTATTTTCTTCTTCTTTTTTTTTAAGTTTCTCTTTGTGTGTGTGTAATTCTATGTACTTTGCTGGAGAAAGTTGTTCCGACATGACAACATACAGGGAACAAACAGGCCCTTTACATTAAAAAACTAGGGATAAAATAAAATAATAGACATCTATGCATAGAAAATTGTAATACATGAATCGTCCACTTATCCACATTGCTTTCTTTTCTCTCTTGGTCTCGGCATATCTCCCCTTTAACTCTTACAATAATTTCAATGTTGCAAAGCATGGAGACTTCGAAATGCTGCTGACACCATATTCATAAACATGATCGGCCAAAGGGAAAAAAAAACTGTCATGTGAATCTGAATACAGTGAATATTATTTCTACAATGGGACCAAGTTTGCGAAATATGAGGGGAAAAAACACACCCCATATATTGATATAGCACGAAAAGCTCGACGATCCTACCCCTGTTAGATACTAAAAATTATGATGTAAAGATGCTTCTTTACAAACAACGCGCATGGTCATGTAGACACACCTTCCGTTTGACTTAACGTTTTTCCATGTGAACGCATTGTATTTACACATGGAAGGTTCAACTGTTACCTTTTCCTGACTGTGCACGCTGTACTCTTCCTATGTAGAGGAATTGTTTCGTAAAAAATGACCTTTTGATGACACAAAATGTACAAAGTCTCAACAGGTAAATGCCTACAAACGCACACAAACACGCAAGCTAAAAATGTAAAAACATCAAAGAAGCCTTGCACCTACCATCACTTTTTTGTCTTTTTCTTTTCTTATAAGTGCCAACAAATTCATGTATGTACGTAGACATACTGGCATTTGAAGAACTTCACTTTTATTTTGATTTGAACGATGACGTCCAAAACATTCGCTAATGATCGAAAATGCATGGTGATTATAGGAAGCCACAAGAGCGGTACCGTCTTAAGATTTTATTAAATGGTATCTGTTGGTTTCAATAAAAATGAAGATTTTCAATCTTTAATGACGACTGCAGGAGAGTCCATACCCTTCCTTGTGTTTGATCAGCTCTTCTTAGATAAAACAAAAACGACAAATTAGAATCAGAGACAGTAGGCAATGTTTGGATGGGGTAAACGACAATTTATGAAGCTCCGAATAAAAGGCATTGCATTAATCAGTATATATCTTGGTTACAGAATGTGACTACAACAGTTTAGGTATTCTTACATGGATAGGCGGGGAGAGAAGGGACTGACAATATCAATACAAAAGAATATAAAAGTAGAAGAAGGATCAAGGAGGAGGAGAAGAAGGACAAGAAGAAGAAGAAGAGGAGGAAGAGGAAGAAGAAAAAGAAGAGGAAGAAAAAGAAGAAGAAGAAGAATGGGAAGGGGTGAGTAGAAGATGAAAGATAAGGAATGCTTTGTAAACTGAGAAACAAAAAGGATTTCTGTAAATAGCTCTCCGCCAACAGTGATTTACCTTGCGGTAACTCTAGGCCCACTGCGGCCATCCACTCTCAACGGTTGGAAGGATCAAGAGAGAAGAACAAAACCTCAGCGCCTCACACCTGTACATGCCCGCATTCACAGCTGCCCTGGTGGCGGATCAGAGCGAAACCTCCTCCTATCCCCGTCCCCGTTCAGCTGTGCAGCCAAAGATGGCTCAACTGACCTCCCAAGTCTCTCTTATAAGTCATACGAAGGTTATAGGAGGCAAAAGACCACACGCTGGAGCGATGGGACCCAGTTAACCATAGAATAAAAGCCCTAAAATTGTATCTTATTTTGGAGATATTTCTTATTTACTGTTTGTCACTGCGTGGTTGTTTTTTACTTTGTAAGTTTGAGTTCGTTTTCTTCCAGATAATATCCCGGGGGGGGGGGGGGGGGGGAGGGGGTTTCCAGTGCGATGCCCCTTGAATACGACATAGAGCTACAATGTACTCCCGTCCATGTTGATTGTATTGTTATTTTAGATACGAATGAGAGAATTCTTCGAATAGTGCGAAGAGATTAAAAAAACATACCATTCGATAGGAATTTTGAAAAAAAAAAAATCAACATTTCTTACTGGCAAATCGTCTGCAAGTAAGAACTAGAAAAATTATAATCTTTGGTTCATTCTCATGTGAATATTGATTTGTAAGGATCAATGGGACGATATAGAGGCCGAATCCATCATTTTGAGGGAGATTTAAAAGGTCCCAGTATTTTTTTTTTCCTAATGATACCCTAACTCGGTCAGATTGCTTGAACCAAGGGCTTCAGCGACGCGTTTTATGGAAGGGGGTCGACAATCAATACATTTGGGATGCGCTTAGTGTGCTTGAGCCGACGAGGAAAAAGAGAAGAGTTTTTGGTGAAATGCAAACCAGCCTGGGGAGATGATGTTAACCCTCACGAGAACGTCTGTCTTCTTTCTATGGAAGAGGGAGGGAGATATAGAAAAAGATAGATAGATAGAGAGAGAGAGAGAGAGAGAGAGAGAGAGAGAGAGGAAGACATGGAAAGACAGAGAAGAGTCCTGTCACATGATGAAGATGCTTGAACTTTCAGTGAATGGAACCAGCAGCAATTCAAGCTATCAAGGAATTCAAAGACATTGATAATAATGCTAAAATACGAGTATAAATGATGACAAAATCGGCGTATACAGTTCCTTTGTGAAACCGAGAAATGCAACGTCTTATGGTTGATATTGATTTTATTGACGGTGTGTGTATGTGTGGGTGCGCGAAACGTTAATAAGCCCCAGTCACATAATGCTCTGCGTCCGGCGTTACGTCCAAAAAAGTCATTTTTTCCACGGACCCCCGCGGATCCTTTGCCGTCACCAGAAATTTGTACAAAACATGCGGTCAAAAAATGCGGGCGATACGGACAGATACGACCAGATGCGAATACTTGCGTCCACTTGCGGATATTCTTACGAATTGGCACATAATAGTTCTGAACACTTGCGGAGAGTTGCGCATTTTTCGGATAGTTACGGATAGTTACAGATTGCTATGAATAACTATGGACAATTTGGTTTTCTCTTACGATCCCTGCTAAGTCAGTGTATTATGACAGCAAGGTTATCACATTTTGGACTGTCTTACATCGTACACTGGGGAAAACTGAAATTGAGTTACGTACAAGTTGTGAAAAAAATCGTAATCCTTTAATTTACTTTACAATAATAAAAGATATATGAAATTTTGAACTTGAAGCTTGAATTTTGTTTGTGCAACTCAAATATGAATAAACGTCATAAATGTAAAGAATGTATGTGACCGTGCATCACAAAACAAACAAAATGTCGCACACACTGATTTTGTGTGAGGACTAAAAATAGGTGAAATGGGTCAACCGAGCCGATCTTGACTTGGCTACCCTGGGTAAATAAGGCTTTATCATTATCATTATTAGTAGTATTGTTATTATTATTTTTTTAAAAAAAATATTATCATTATTATCATTATTATTATTATTATTATTATTATTATTATTAATTTCAGTTTAATCTGATAATCCCCTCATTGTTGTTACTCCGGTGGTTTCCATCCTGTTTTTTGTCCCATTCATCGCACAACCAGCACGGCTTGATAAAGATTAAGCGCTTGAATAGACACTCTACTTCAGAGCCTCTTTTCTCAGTTTACACTTTTTCTGAGTGTGTGCATTCTTCCAATATTTAGATAGGTTAGGAGAGTCCATTTGATTTGAGTAATACATCATTTTAAAGCTTAAAGTCTGCTCTTTCAGAACATGCTCCCAACTAACATTTTATGTGTGGCGACTTTTTGTATGTTTTGTGGTGCAGGGTCACATTTAACGTCACTATACCACAAATAAAATACAATATAGATCGAAAAGTTAAACATTAGAGTAAGAAAATATTACTTGCAGTCATGGAATAGACAAACTGTGGTTACGCTGTCGTTGTTCAGTGATATTCATGACTTACTGGGTTATGTTATCATTATTATCATTATCATTAGTAGTAGTATAGTAGTAGTAGTATAAAAAAGAATGTAATACACATTCGATGGAGCGTAAAGCGCATGGGTAAGACTAGATAGAGAAATATTAAATTCGTTCTCATTTTATATAGTTGCCCCTGTCCCACACCTTCCCCGGCCAGAAAAGTTAATAAAAATTCTCAAGCTGTCACCCCATCCCCTACCCAAAATATTGCTTTTTTTTTCGAAAAATATACATTCGAAGAGTACAAGAAAAAAAGTTTAGCACCAAGAGTCAACCGATGTCATGAGTATACATAGTATATGGGTGCCACTTAAAATGACCATTAATTGTGGGAGAAATTTCATAATTTGACCATGCAGTTCTGCTCTCCACCGCTCCGACTGTGTTGTAGCATTCCTTCAGGTAAAGGCGCTGCAGCTTGGCAACAGGAGTAGTGTGCCTTCCCACGAGTCTCTGTGTTCCCATGCGAGTGGAAAACGGAAAACGTCGAAGGACGTAATTGTCCGCAACATCCGTAGCTGTCCGTAAATATCCGTAAGCGGACTAAACTGTTGTGATACGTTAACTTGCGGTTAATTTCGGATACTTACGGTGGACGTAAGCGAACGCAAACGGACGGGAGGTAAATTTTTTTGCGGATGGTCTGCGTCCAAACCACGGGTAGTTACGTTCAGTTACGGGTATTTACGTTTGGTTACGGTTACTTGCGTAAGTTTGCGTCCGTGGCGTCCCTCTGCGAAATTTTGAACATTTCAAAATTTCGCAGGTTCGGCGACGTCATTTTGCGTTTCTTTACGGATGAGTTACGGGCAGTTACGTCTACATACGTCCCTGCGGATGCCTGCGTCCACGCTGCGTCCCCCTGCGTCCACTCATTCGTATCTATCCGCGGCGGACGTAATCCATCGTAAAGCACTGTGTGACTGGGGCATACACGCTCAACCATTTGAATACGTGTGAACACGCTAAGACTGTATACATATCCACAAGATCATGTTTGTATACCGGCACTTACACATACACACACAAAGCATACATTGCATAATTATATGTATGTATGTGTGTATGTATGTATATGTATGTATGTATGTATGTATGTATGTATGTATGTATGTATGTATGTATCTATCTATCTGTCTGTCTGTCTAACTATCCTATGTAATATAAAATATTGTATGCACACATACAGTAATATACATATATTTACACGTATATCATTTACATCTGTGTATGAACATGTGTTTTAAGAGGGTTTTAAACTCCAATTTCACGTTAAATGTCTGTTAGTGCTCTTTCACCTCGTATTTTCATCCACAATGGCTATGTTAACGCCATCAGCTCAACAAGAGATGACCGATTTGTAAAACGCTTCTTTAAACATGCCTTTCTCGCCCCCTCTCTTTCTCTCATTTATCACCCTTCATACGTACAAAACCACCCCTTTTCCCTTCTTTTTGTGGCATTTTTTTTCCACACGCTAGTGAGGTAACAAGGATAAGAGCCCATGGAGACAAGGGAGCAGGGAAGATAAATTAGATGAGTGCTGATCCGCGTCCAATCATGACCAAGTTAGCTAGAATGCGCGGCCCCATGAGGTCCGAAAACCACACCGACTCAGTCTATCCGCTGGTGATGAATTATTACTACGAGGGAAGTAGACCGTCGTCAACACCAGCAGAAGTTCGAACCATATAGCGCCATGAAAGGAATAGAAGAAAGGAAAACAAAATAGATCTAACCAGAAATATAGAAAAACAGGAATGAACATATTACTGCTGTTTTTTTTTTTTAATCTTGACTGTTGAATACACCTGTGAACTATGTTTTCTTTCGCGAAATGTTTCACTGGTTCTGTTTTAGTCATAAATGATGTCAAAGAGGTTTGCTAACATTGCTAAATTTACGTGGTGAAAATCTATAGAAAATGTTTCATTCATTTTGTGCAATCTCAGTAAAGGTTAGCTTTCATTATGTATTTCGAGAAATACTTGTATTGTTTTTGATCTATACCACAACCTCAGAAGCAATCTATTTTGGCGTATCGCCGTATTGTACTCAATAAGCCTACCAATGATACTACTTGATGTTCACTGTAACTTTATTTATTTTGTCCACAAGCAGACTACAAAATACAAGCTGGGCTTTTCAGCGCGTCTCCTCCATTTCATACAACTTTAATCTTAATTCAATTTCATCTGCTTATGACAAGTGATGCGTACTATTGTTAATTTGTACGTAGTAGGCGTAGCACTTTTCTTTGTTACTACATTGTATTGATATTGTGTTATCTTTTTGTATGCAAATGTTTTGCATTGTTGGAAATAAAAAATAAATGAAATGATTACATGGTTATTACCGTATACGACATGAAGATGTAAAATACATCTTTTATGAGTGCACAAATTAGTTACATATGGGGACGGCGTTATTTATTTATTTATCTATTTATTTTTTTGATGTGTGGGGACCAGTTTTACTTTTTTGATTTTAAATACGAGTTTATGTGTGTGTTTTTTTTTCCTGTAGCCCAAAGTGTGGTCGTGCACGTGGCACATGATATGTAGGCCTATAGGTGGATAGAATAAGGGAATTCAATTGATGGAGAAAAAGGCGAACATTAAGAGGAGTTTAGACAGATTAGATTAGATTATACAGATTAGACAAGGCAGATGGGTGTTGGCAACTTATACTCAATAATAGGTTTCGACAATGCACAGACATTTTGCCTCTTGCGTTACGACATTTACGCAGGCGTATCAATTAGTGTTGAGAATTTTGCATGTTAATCGACACATGGTCACTCTAACATTATTTACAAACGTTTCTTCTGCGATCACGACAAGAATAATGCTGACTTGTCAGTTTAAATGTCAAGTTTCCTTTTCTTTATGAAGAGAAGCGGAAAGCAAGTAAATTTTGAAGATAATAATGTATCATCGGTGTAGACAATGCCGTTGTTAATCTTAATGGCATTCAATTGATACAAATAATATAATTATGCAATTTGCTTCTTGTCATAAATAATTTTTTCCAATCTTTCCAACATCAACTGCCCTGGTATAACACCGATTAAACTCCAATTCTTATGTAATCATTCAGATCAGCCTGACCATACACATAAGATATTACATTATGCATAGATATAAAGCGAAAGGTAGAGTCAGGAAGCATCTTAATCATGTGGTTGACATTAGAAATATAATTGTTTATGATACGGCGATGCTTTTATTTATTCATTACTGAGATGTTGTGCCAATTTTGTGATAGGCCTACAATGTCATCGATACTTTCTAATTGGCTGGTCTTTAGGCCTATTTGATGAGATCTTGAAAACGAAGATAATAACAGTTATGATGATGAAAGGGTTTGCACTGTGTGAAGGCGTTTTGATTAATGATAATCATAGCTGTAGTTATTAATGCATTTGGATGTGTATGTCTACACTTTTGTGAAGTTAGGCAGCAAATGGGTGTCATAAGTTATCTTTATATTGCACTTGAATATATGAACTTTACTTTTGTATTTTCATAGGTATCTATATACATGTATATCCACGTAAGATATTTGGACTATGCATACAGCCGTATAAGAAATGTCATGTCAGGCGATACCATATCATACTAAACTATACCATACCGTACCACACCATTACATGACATGCTCTACCATAACTTTCTTAGCATACCATACCATATACATACCATTACTACTTTGGCACAATGCTGCGTATCACTACCAGTATAGTCTACCATGCCATAATTATGTTACCTTACCACTCTATACCATACCATAACATA
Organism: Diadema antillarum; assembly: GCF_040938485.1. Classification (NCBI taxonomy): domain Eukaryota; kingdom Metazoa; phylum Echinodermata; class Echinoidea; order Diadematoida; family Diadematidae; genus Diadema; species Diadema antillarum. Next base: position 470,765 of record NW_027271705.1, read on the forward strand.
CATACCATACCATACCATACCATACCATACCATACCATACCATACCATACCATACCGTACCTTCCATACCGTACCATATTATAAAACCACACCATACCATACCATACCATACCATATCATACCACACCATTACAAACCTGACATTAACAATCGTTACTAAGCATTCGCACAATGCGATACAAAATATCACACACGAACATGCCCCACCTGAATACTATACTCCCGCGAAGTCATTCCACGCCACACCGTGCATACAATATTGCCTATCAGTCCTGCAAGGTACACCATAATGTCAGCTCATTGTATCCTACGATATATAAACATATATATATATATATATATATATATATATATATAATATGACGGCATCTGATTTTCATCATACTTGCCTTGTGGTGACACACTTACTCGACTTATGGATATGCAGATCATACCCTTTCGTTTATCACTCTGTCCTTGACACTCGGTGGAGTTTGAATTCAATTTCTCAAGTTACTCTGTCTCTGTTGTACTCCTCTCTCTCTCTCTCTCTCTCTCTCTCTCTCTCTCTCTCTTCAAGAACACACAAACAATACCTTTAAGCAACAAAATAGATTATTTGTTCTTGTTGTGGGGAGAGGGGGGATGCCACTGTTCAATCATTGTGAGAAACTCATTGAAACTGTATGGGGAAACTGCATCTTCACCAGGTTCTCCAAGTAGGAGGGAAAGAAAATATGATTATAAACCAAACAAACGATCAATTACTAGTAGTTGAGATAACATTGATTTTAGGTTTGTTTTGTGGTCATTTCCTTATTTAGTTCTTATTTAATACAATGTCATGCATTTTACCCGCACTGCGTGTGTTCGTATTGAATGGAATAACTTATTTATTATTTTTTATTACTATCTTTCTTATTATTTATTTCATTTATTTATTCATTTTTTCTCAGGTGGCCGCTTTGGAAGCGATGGATACACATGTAAGCCAGTAAGTACGCGACAGACGGCTCACAGTCCTCTCCGAAGGAACAGAAAACGAGGATATTGCGCCTTACCCAGGGGCACAGCGGCTGCAGCCAGGGACTCGAACCACACACCTCGTGATTGGCAGTCCAGGGTCTTAACCACTGATCCACAACAGGGCACCGTTTTATAAAAAGATGATATGATAGCAACTCTTGCTGGATGACAATTGCCATGTTAATGACAAGAGTCGAACTTTCTGATTGGCTTTTGCTATACGGGAAGTTGCCATTCCAGCAAGAGTTGGTATCCTGCTATATGGGGCCCAGATCCTCATCTAACGCGTACACAAACAGACATACTGCAGTGCCCAAAAGAGTGAGGGAAAGATAAAACTGACAGAAGGGAAAGATGGATAGAAAGTATAATAAGGAATAGAAAAATAAATACAACCATTAATTAAAAAAAATGAATAAGATTGATAAAATAGAACTAATAATGAAATTAAACCATTAGTAGAATATCAAGAAAAAATACGATGGGATTGGACATGCTGTGTGTAGATCACAGGAATATAAACGATGATTATGATGTTGATGATGATGGCGAAGATGACGATTATTGATATACTGATGGTAAAAGTAATATCAGTTATATAGGGATAGTGATAATGATAACAATAATTAGAAAAATTATGAATGATCCTGACAAGAAGAGAAGGGAACTGCAGTGTCGGCCCACTTCTTGAATCTGCGTGCCCACACGAATGACAGCATCATATTTCACTGCTGGTATGTACTTTTGATACATCTATACAGCCATAATCTACACGATTTCACATCATACGCTCTTCTGAATGCTCTTATCAGGACTTCGTCCGACGTTACTGCTACTGTTAAAATAAACTTATACTGAATATGCTACATTCACTGTGACGTGTTTTCATATTCATACTTAATATTCACTAGGGTGTGTTGGCTGTGAAAATACATTATGCAAATGAACGGATTATTCAGAAACTATTTTAAATCCAGTCGTAATACCCAGGAAGCGTGAGAGACTCTGGACTGTCCTTATGATACGGCAGAGTATTACGTTACCGAGATAGCACTCTGTTAATTGATAACGCGTGTATAGTTTAATCAGAGACCGGCCCTTTGGTAAACATCATTTTAATGATTAATCTCTTGCCTGGACAGTAATTTTATTTACAAAGGCTGTCTCGAGCCAAAATATGCTTCGAAATCAAATTATTTCTTACAAATAAACTGGTTCAATGCGATGTGGTTAGAAACACCCCATCGTTATCATTTTGTGTATTTAGTGGAAGAACGAGACTAATGAATTCAGTGTCAGTAAATTCCTCAGTCACAATCGCATAGAAACGCCACAGATAATACAAAATAAATTCAGAGGAGCAGCCCTTAAAAATTGATGATTAAAAAAAAATTATACAAACACAAATAGCCCCAACCTTGTTAGTATGTTTCTACTGTATATCTGTTGACTTTTAAATTTGTTCATTAAATAGAGGCGTTTTAGACGAACTAAACATTCATCTGCAGTAATATTTGTTGATATATTCAAACAACTTTTTCAAAGCTGTTGATATATACAAGTTGGATGTAAGGACAAGTCATTTTGCTCCGTAACATCAAATCAAGAAAGGAATACACTGTGCTGTTAATACATGGGTTCTCTCTTGAAAGTTTAAGAGTTTCCCATGATTGATAAATAAGTGTGTGTGTGTGTGTGTGTGTGTGTGTGTGTGTGTGAGAGTGTGTGTGCGTGTTTACACGAAATATTTCATGCAAATGCGTTTAGTGTACTCATAAAAAGGAAGATTTTTTTTTTGTACGATCATTTTGTATATTGGATATTTTGTACATTCCTGATCATTCAAGTAGAGTCATTACGCAGGTGTACCTTAATAGGAGATGTTTCGTGTATTCGTTTCGCATATCTTAACATTGGAGAGGAATGTCTTCCGACGAAAGAAATCGATATTAAAAAAAATGGAGAAAGAAAAGTAAATATGTGTGTGTATGTATGTATGTATATGTATGTATGTGTGTGAAGGAACCTAGAGTCCAAAACGTATGGACAGGAATGAGGAATCTTGTCACGTCTTGAGCTATCAACGCATCCAGGTATCTGAAGAAATAGTTAATCATTATTATTCGGAATGTGACCACAACGTCATTATCAAGGTGGGTTATGGGATTACAGACAATTAGCTCACTGGCAAATAAGTAATGAAACCGAGAGGCAGAATGAAAGAGACAAAGAGAGACAAAGAGAGAGGGAGAGAGAGAGAGAGAGAGGGAGAGGGAGAGAGGAGAGAAAGAAAAATGTGGATAGTGTGGGGGGGGGGGGGTGAAGAGAGGGAGAGAGGAATTAGATGGTGGTTGATGAGACTGGCGTTGCTTACACTTTGTACTTTGGGACCCATTGGTCGCGCAAAGAACTCGTAATGGGGACTTGAAAATTGATAAATGAAAACCTGTTATACACCAAATAGCCACTCCTAGGTATACGGAGGAGCACCACGGCCATTCTAATCTGTTACTGATATGCAAGCAAGTAGGCATCAAGAAGAATATTTTGTTGAATAGTATACCTCGGTAGATTTCGCTGAAAGACAATAAATTGGACATCAGCTTCGCGCTTCTTTCATCTTGTTCAACATCCAGATAGTAAGTACTTCTGTAAGGACACACGTAGCTGATTTAGGGGTTCTCGCGCCTACATTGGCCTTCTTTCCCGAAGAAGGTTACTCGCACAGTGCTTCACCGTCCTAGAACCATAATCCCGCTTTATACTGAGATGACAATTTGAGAGACTTGTTGGAAACTGAAGAGAAAGACAAACCATGAGAATTCGTGTCATACTTATCGACTCCACTGGATCAACGGTATACCAGCGAGGTCCCTGCGGGATATACAGTATGATAATGTGTATATTAGAGATTGGGAGCGCATTGTTTTGGCTTAGCATTAGCATTGATTATGTTAGTCTCAAATTTTTTTAATTGATTTTGCTATTGGATTTTAAGAAATTTGTTCCAAGTGAATTTCTATCTGTGTTCTTAACCGCAAAAATGGCTACTCAGGATGATTCTATCATGTGTCTAGCGACAGACCTTTGTATGTGTATTGACAGTGATATTTTATGGTTTACAATCAGTTTAAAAGCTGGGTTAATGAAATCACAACCTCACCGCTGACAGCCTTGTAAGGTTCTAAAGTATAGTGTTGGCAAAGACTAGCACATTGATTGATTGATTGATTGATTGATTGATTGATTGATTGATTAGTGATTGATGTTATTTCTGCATTTCCTCTTCATACATGAATGTAACACAAATTCAACTGATCAAAATTATTGAGTATTGTCTGGATCCTACAGTTGAAACAGGTAGGTGATTAACTAAAATATACGGCATTATTCCATGATAATACAAAATGAAGATGAGCAGGTGTTATTTTATGCGTATTCAAACTAACTCTATTCTGACGCCTCACATCATTCTTCTGTGGCCTACTTTTTATCTTTATTTAACACGTTACCCTTTAGGATCATTATTACTACGATAATTATTATTTTCCGTGCTCAAATAACGCAAAAACACACGATAAAAGTCTACAAGTTTTTAGTTTCTCACTCAAATGGAAGAAAAAAAAATATGTAAATTTACCAAAGACCGCGCCTCGCTCTACTGTCGCCTCAGTTTTTAATCTATATTACTCCATATACGCACGGGAAGAATATTACTAATGCTATCATTTGCTACGCTCAAATTATATCACAAGATAACAGAGTAAAGATTGCAGGTGTTTAAAATTATATACCTGATTATGTTCCAAGTACTTCCATTGCATCAGTATCTTGTATGTATGTACACTGTATGTATGTATGTACGTATGAGTGTACGTATGTACGTATATACGTATGTATGTATGTGTGTATGTATAATGTACGTATGTGTGTATATATGTATGTACGTATGTATGTATGTATGTACGTATGTACGTATGAATGTACGTATGTGTGTATGTATGTATGTACGTATGTATGTATGTATGTTTGTATGTATGTATGTACGTATGTATGTATATTGGTAGGAAGATGGAGAGCAATGAAAAAAGCTCAAAAAGTGCACAGAGAATAAACTAATTTAAACAAACATCAACATCCTCGTCATTGCCTGAAAGAAAGATACGGGCAGAAAATTACTCTGAGGTTTGGGTGTTGGTTTCATGGGCACAGATATTGTATTTTGCATAATACATACTATGTAAAAAACAATGTTTTCTTTTCCTTGTTTGTTTTGTGGGTTTCTAGGTCATTGCATACGTCTCGTAAACCACTGAACAAAAATGGTCCAATTTGGTTTCCCCCTTGAGAGGCGTAATGCGTGTTGTTTCTCGCAGCCACATTTCTCTGGTCGAGTAAGCCATGTGGAGGGTAAGGGACCGCTAGAAATGAAGCCACGGGATGTGGTTTTGGAAAGAAAACAATGTTGGCATAGTTTTCATCTAGATGGCATGTAGGCCAACTCGAGGTCCAGATTCCAGATTCTTCTCATGAATAGGCAGAAGAGCCAGGGTTTAGAGAAATATCCAGTCAGAAATGAGCTTTCTGCATTACTGTAATTGGTGTTTCTGGATAAAACTTTGCACGTTTCATCTATATTTATACTTTTAAGCCAGTTGTGCCCACAGAGACAGAAAAATAGAGCACTAAATTCTATTACCTTTTTACAGACATTTCAAGAGCGCTAATTGGCGCGTTAACGCAAGTTGTCCTTCGCAGAATGCAGAGACGCTTTCATATGACTTCTTTGATAATTTCATAAGGCTCAGTTCGTATTATCAAGCGCACCGAGTCAGAAACTGCTATCCTGCGATAGATGAAACTAAATCTGTTTTGATCTCAGTCGTAAACTACTGCATTCGCTATGGAAATTTTACCTACCCAGAACAAGCATCGAGCTCAACTACAGCATGAGTTGAGAAAGTAAATTTATAGTACTCAGAAATAGTAATAGCAATAGTAATAGTAATAGCAGTGCATAACAGTAATACAAATAGTAATAGTAATAGTAATAGTAATAGTAATAGTAATGGTAATAGTGATACTGATAGTAATAGTGATATCAATAGTAATAGTAACAGTAAAAGTGATATCGTAGTAATAAAAATAGTAATAGTGAAATTAGTGGTAATGGAATAGTAAATATATTATTGATTTAATGATTTCTCTGATTATTTTGATGGTACTCTAGATTGTAATTACACACAACATCATAAGGTAAACACGTGTGATTCATGGTTGTTCTATATATTTCCTTTAACATGAAAATCCTGAATTTTGAATTAATTTGATTCTCTTAATTTCCATGATAATCATAAGTGATGTTATACAAATTCAAAAAAAAAAAAAATGAGAGAAAATAATGACTGAGAAAAATATAAGCATTATAAGTATAAAGAACAGATCTACTGGAACTGACAAGAATAATACATTGAATATCAAGGAGGTGAATCATAAAACAAAACAAACAAACAAACAAACAAAAACAAACAAACTTAACATGTAAAGTAAAAGTTACCCGCAGGTGACTTTAAATTGCCTTAACAGTAGTACGAAAATTAACAAATTAACGAATATATCATGTTCATTATTTTGTTTATTTTCTGTTCTACATCATTTTCTACTTATTGAATAACCCTAAAACGGATGAATCAAAGTAGCCACTAGCACGTGGATTTTCGATGTTGCAGTGATATAACAGATAAAACGGCTAAAGAGGTCGGGAGAACTATCGTATGAGGTGCTAGTAATACACTATTTTTTCTTCCTTTTTGCATTTGTATTATATTTTGCATTATGATTTGTTTCTGTTAGGAAAAAAAATCGTGTTAATTAGTATGACTTAACAGACTCTAATAACAAAGTAACTGTAATGTCTCTTATGTGCACTATCATTCTGTTAAGATTCTCTTTTGATAGAGACAAAACACTCATCCTAATAAAAAACAGAGACAGAAACATGGTTCAGTCATTGACTGTTCCATCAGACGTTTGTCTTATTTTATTTGAAACTGCTTATGACAAATCTTCGGTTTAGATCTCATGGGAAGAGTCCCTAAAAATATGTGTACTACAGGTGTAAAAGCAACAACAGCAACAACAACAACTACATTTCGTTATTTTTGTTGCTGTTGTTTTTTTTTGTGTGTGTATCACGCTTGGGATGACAAGGATTGAGAAGTTCCACTTGAATGCCAGTTAGTTGATCGTAAACATGCGAAGCGACATAAAGTTCTTTCAACTTATTCCACCTCAGAATGGCGCTGCCGTTATCTGTACGTTCGGATTTGAAATAATGGTGGCTTACCGGAATGACACAGCCGTTATCGCCTTCATTCCGCTCCTTCAAAATATTTGTCTTGCGCTGTATGGTTTGCCATAAAAGTTTCTCGACCCCTTTCAAAGGCTCGGCACTTAGCAGCAACAAGAGACAAATTAATCCTGGCGGGGATTTCTTCGCCGATTCTAGCGGGTGTACGGTATTCTCGAAACGCAAATGGTGTCACGCCGAAAATGGACTCCGTCCATTAGATCCGAATCTAGCTGATATTTTGACCGACATAAAACTGTATGGGTTGCCGTATGGATTACATTTATGCTGGGCAAAGTAAGTGAGAGAAAGAAAGATGGAGAAAGATATAGAGATGGATAAAATGTTAGATTGATAAAAAGACAGATAGATATATAAATTGATAGATAGATAAATAGATAGCTACATATAGATAGATAGATAGATAGATAGACAGACAGACAGATAGATAGATAGATAGATAGATAGATAGATAGATAGATACAGGCAGACAGACAGATAGATCTTGGATATATAGATAGAGTGAGTGAGTAAGTGAGGGGTTGGAAGAGAAAATTAGAGGGAAGGAGATGGGAAAAAGGAAGCGAATAAAGGCTTTTGGGTGATGGCCAAAATGTAAAAATGTGCAAATGTATAAGGATCGTCTTCTTTTCTTCTTCTTTTTTTTTTACCCTGCAATTCAAAAGAATGTATAGAGGTGCATTGAGAGATACTTTTTCAAGTAGAAAAAAATACCGCGCAATGTTGCTACATCTAAACAATCGATTTAAAACGTATAATATAGGCCACTATATATCTACTATTATTTACATTTCCGGTTGCTTGTACAAATAAAAAAAATATCACCACCAATAACCAAAGATAAATAAGACGCAAGAGTACAGAAATGATGATTCCTCCTGGTATAAGGACAAGCATTTCGGTGACTTCTTTCTGTAACCATTACAATGGTTTCTAGGTTAAGGTAGCGTCAAACGACGTCGTGTCTATTTATACATCTCTTGGGTTACGTAACGGCAACAATAGTTCCATCGGCCGATCGATCAATATTTTGGGTCGGGCAATTGAGTCGGACAGTTTGTAACGGACTCTGCGATGTTTGATCGGTTGCGTAAGATCCAAGTTTAGTAAATATGTCACGTCCATCCAACATGTGTTGATTAGCTTAATGACACGAAGACATTTTTGAATTAGGAGGGCGTGCAGTGGGGTTGCCTTGCTGATTTCGGATGTTACTCGTTGCCTCTCTACCGTGATATGGCCGGGGATATATTTGCAGAAGAGGAAAAATATAAATTTACAAGCTTTCAGCCAGCTGACAACCAAGGTACCACGCTTGATACTGAGTGAAGGTTTTATGTAAGATTCCGGTAAGTGGGCACTCAATATAGGAGGAAGGGCAGCTTTAAAGACGTAGAATGTTGTACAACTTCTCTACGTTTGGCATTTGTCATTCCGTAATACCTTGCCAATTTAGGGACATCTATAGTCACAACTGACTGAGCTCAATGTCAAGATGTCAGGAGTGTCCCTATCAGATTGTACATCAGCTTTTATATATGCAAGGATAATCTTATACAATTCAATACGTTCACTTGCCGGAGTGATGCAATGTATCATTCAGCTGAATCCGATATCCCAATGTACATGTATTCAACGGAGTTGCAAGGGATTGTACTTTAGAGACGTACATTGTGAATGCTATATCCTTTGTCGGTCGTAGGAGATAACCAAGTACAAAGTCTGTAGTTTGTGATTAAATTCACTTGAGGCAGATAAATATATGCGTCCAGTGCAGCAGTGGTAAAGCCCATTAAAACTTGTGCAAATGTCCCAGGGAGAACATCATCAATATCTTTATATAGATAGGCTTTATTCTGCTGGTAAAATGTCAGTAATTGCCAAAGAGAGACACCTTCAAGTAACATATTCATATTCACATGATAATCATTAATGTACATTGTCGCAATGGATAAAATTAGAAGTACCCTGTGCTAGAGTAAACCACACACCAAACTTTCCCATATTTTGTTGCATGATATCAATTCAGCGATATGTGATGCATACACTCGCATCATTACGCAGACTATTTTTGATCGGCTGTAGCTTAAGTTTACTAGTGATCAAACAGAAAGAAAAACAAAACGTCTGCCAGTTGTGTTTCCATATAAAACGGATGTTGATTTGCATCATGTTGTCTGCCAATAGGAGTGTATTTGGAGTAAATTATTTTAAAGATTTTATAAGCGCTGTATATACACGTTGCAAATTCCATTATTATAGCATAAACAACAGTGATGGACGCACCCGAGTAAATACGCCCCTTGATTTTTATCACTGCTACTATTCAAACAATAAATAGTTGGTGTTTATTTATGTTGGTAAAGGGCAACTTGTCAATCAATCTTATTTTGAAAATAAGAACAAAAGAAAAGTAAGCTTATCCTTCTTATGAAAGTGTTCATCTTTTTTCGTGTATATTCTATAGGCTCATGTAGAAGAGGGTGAACATTAGACAATGGTGATACATATCTACCACGCAAGGTTTCCTATTAGATTCATCTGTGAGTGCTCGACATATCATTCTCAAATTTAAACAGGAAACCAACAGTTATGATTTGATAAGCTCATGACAGGAATTCGGCAAGAACCGATTCTAAACAATGAAACCCAGTAGTAAAAAGCGAGAATGACGATCAGTCATCGTAATAAGCCAGTTCGTAATTAGCTCATGTGCAAATTGGTGCAAAATGACCTTTATTATTTTTTTTTTCGGTTGGTTGAGCACTTCACTCGTTTCAAAATTGTTATAATGTATACGCTTGCCCGACGAAATAATGTATAGATTTCATGTTCAAGCAAAGAATGAACTTGCCTATACCAGATCACTGGAATGATTCGCCAATTTGGGGAAGCATCAATTTCTCTGTTTTGCATCGCATGCTTTAACAAATTTTTTCTGTTAATCTTGCCAAAATACTGGGCCTGCTGTCAGATGAAAGTCCTGGCAAGCACCATTTACAAGGATAAGATGAATAACCATTGCATCAAGATGCTTATCTCAGTGAACGTAAAAACCGCCATGCCTGTTGGTATAAAAAAAGGACTCTTTTCTGCTCATGCGCAAAGTGGAACTACGAACCGGTTTGTATAAATCATGGCACCATCCATGATATTAGTTGACTGGGTTGGACCTAAATGTAAAACTTCAGTTAGCAGAGCATACGGGTCAAGCGACATAGCTACTAGACATAAGACATAATAAGATGCAGATGATTAAATGGGAAGGAAAATAGCCACAATGCTTTTGAATATATGCTTCGCACCCCAAAGTTGTTCTACGGCAAAACTGGCATAGTTAAGGGTACAGCTGATAAAGTACAAAGACGTTCTGTTTTTTTGTTTTTGTTTTTGTTTTTTTTAGTCGCTCTTGCTTTAGAGCGGACACTGATCTGGCTCAAACATGTCGTATGAAGAATTGACTAAAAATGATCCAGACACTCTTCCTGTAACACTGCATTATTGAACATCAACTGGATGATATTCAATGACAGTCGTTTAGTGTTGACCCGTTGAGGACGGACTGATTTTGCTACAACACCCATTTCCCATAGACATATGCCCGAGTATACTCTGGACTCGTCCTCAACGGGATTAAAAACACTCTTGATAACTTGATACCATAGTGATCAATGGAACGTAGGGTTGCTTCAATTATCTCATCGACCACGCGTCCATCGCCACTAAAAGCATGCCATTCGTTAAAAAGTGAAAAGTGCTTCTGCTGATATGAAAACGACATTCGGACAGACCCTAGGATGAAAGCCAGTGACATAAAGTGTAAGCCCGCCAGAGCTGCACATGTCAACTTCATGAACATGGTGAAGGTGAGATGAATCAAAGGTCATTCAAGATGAACTCGGACATCCTCGGAAATCTATAAGTCTTTCTCGGGACAGCACAATGTCTGCTGACAGCATCTCGAGTAAAAAATAATTGAACCGCCAAATAAGAAACAACAACGGCAATGATAAAACCCTCGAGTATCCTTTATTTCGAGTATTCATTGTGCGACATTACAGTTTTGTAATCGCCTTTTTTTTTTGGAGGATGGGGATAGGGATCACGAGATGAGCTGGAGATTGGTGGCTGGGTGATAGTGGTAGCAAGGGTTCCTTTCTTCGCGAAGTATTCATAATTCCTTCAACTGCAAGTGACATCATTATCATTAGCCTATATACATATATGTTGTACATGTACATATCATATATATCAATATTTATGATACAGAAAGTGTATTATCGTATGTCTATACATCTACTTTCAACAGAAAGATAGAAATAAAGAGCGTGATCTCCAGTAAAGAGAGGAGAGATGTGTTACAGTGCAACCTTGAAAGGATGACTGCACGGAGGTAGGTGAAAGACTCCTTCCACCTCCCTGATCACAGTTTTCAATGACAGTCACAATATACGAGATGAATCTCGGAGAGCATAAGTAGCTTTACAAAAAAAGACAGGCCGTGGTGAGGTAAATGTTTATTTTGTCGTAAAATGAATCAACGAGTAATCAACATGGCGATAAACTTCCTGAAGCCATGTTTATTCATATCAAACATATCTCGCAAGCGTCTTGATTAAAACACGTCCCGTCTATGTCGTTATTCACCGACCACCATTATTTTCCCCCGCTGTGGAGTGAAGCACTCTGGTGAGATACCACCCCGCCTTAATCATTGAAATTCTTTGCAAAGTTATGACAAATCCATAAAACCTGTCTGCCCCTCTCTCTCCCTCTCATGAAATGCATAAATCATAATATTCTTTCTGTGTTTATAATCTGAGCACTATTTTCGGAGGTGAAATATATACAAGCTCTTGTTTCACTGTCCAGAGATTGATTACAAAAGTTACGATTTCGTTTCCGCTTACTACTGTGCACTTGGAAATTCACTGCTCAAGAAATAGTCCCCAAGTAACACGTCCCAGAATCAAACCGTAAATTGAAAATATAGGAGGAGCGAGAAAATTGAAACCACAATTTGCAGAACACGTCAAACACCACCAAACTTACAAAAAACAAAACAAAACAAAACAAAACAAAGCAACCATACATCTCGAAATAAATATCTGCAGAACATGGAATGAAGACAGGAAAATGAAGGATGAAACAGAAAACAAAAACAAAAACTAAGACGCACTTCGATTGTTCACATAAGCTCCAATATGGCGGTTGACCAAGGTACTTGAATGAATGGCTGCTCTTATCGGGGACCAGTTAACAATCTCTGCATGCACATGGTATTCATGCTTAATGCACCTCAATGCCTGGATTTTTTTTTTTCGTTGTGTGGGTCAGAACGATAAAGGGTAGCCTTCAACTTGTCAGGGATTATGAGGTCACACCCAACACTTGCATAATGATATTACATGAAGTTTGATTGCTTTCGAAAAAAACAAATAGTAGAATTGTATACTACCGAAACGCCTCTCTCTCGTTAGACGTCCCACACCTTTATAGTATCTTGATCTAGTATATCTAGTAAATTTTGACAGCGATTTTGACCAACTTCACTTTATTGTGAAAACATTTATAATCCCAAGTAATGTGTCTAATTTCTGTGAAAGTTCTCATTATCACTTGATTTATTCAATTTGTGTGTGTTTTATTTATTAAATTTAACTTGAACAGGGAGTGACACGCCGCTTGATCCCAAACGTTGTTCTGTGTCGTTGGATAGCCCTTTCATGAGGCCCCCATCCATTTCAAGCTTAATCGCTTACGATGGCAGTCTCCTGCATTCAATTATCTCTGTTATTTACTGAAAAAATTGCTAATGTGTATCTACTTGCGTACTGTTATCGTTTTATTTTACTGCACTTGCTATTCCTTGAGTTTGTTCTTTTGAAATTTGTATTCACTTTTTTTTTATCTGATTGAATGTGGAAATAAATCAAATTAAATAAAAAATAATAATTAACTCCATTCCCGTAAATTTGAGATATTTGCGATTAACTGCTAAAAGTACCAACATCAAATGATAAGAAAATAATGGAACATCTTTATTTAAAGCTGTTATCTGTTATGCAACAAGCGAGGTGTCCGTGAAGACTTTTCAATTTGCTCTATGTGATTATGGACTTATTGTAGAATGTTCAAAAATGGCGCTTTATCCGTTTTATCGATCAAACTCTTCAACTGCTCTTTAATAGCATTTATTCCTGTTTGCTCTCTTTCAGACGTTTATTTGAATGTGAGTGTGTGGTTCCTGCAGGGGCTGAAGCAGGCTTTGCTGCGAGGGAGCGTACCCAAGAGAGAAAAAGAGTTCAATTCAGAGCACTTCGATTGCGTCTCTGCTTCTCGCTCATGTTAGACATGTCGTTAAGTCCGCCATTCTTTGTTTAATATTTGTTTGCTCATTCCCCCCCCCTATCTCTTATCCTACTCTTAGGAGGGAGACGCCAAGAAACTGAGAGGGAGGGATAAAGAGAGAGAAGAGCTGGGAAGACTAAGGGGCAATGGCCATTACGTCAAGAGAGGCTGCGTATCTCAAGGCGTTGGAGGAGGCCGAGGAAGCGTTTAAGAAAATTCATCAGGATCCGTCTGACTGGAAGTCGAGTAAGACAACGGTGAGTCACAAATGATATTCAAATAAAGCAACACAAATATAACATATATCCCGCCCTTCACTTCTCTCTCTCTCTCTCTCTCTCTCTCTCTCTCTCTTTGTCTGTCTGTCTCTCTTTACTTGTGTATGTTTCATTATACTGTAATTACGTGGCCATCTTACCAATTGAAGTCTGATGTATAATCAAGATGATGAACTCTTTAGCGTGTTTCTTTCACTTCCCCCTCAATTCGTTGCTTTTTCTTAAAAATTTTATCTGCTTTAGTTTCTCCATTTTACTACTTCAAGCCTACGTCTTACATTCCTCTTTTGCAATACAATGCAAATAGTACATTTGTCTGTTATAATCTACGAGGTCACGACAATTGCCCAAGTTCAATTTCATTATTGCATTATTGAGTGAGAGTTTATAAAGCATCAGGAGCGCTTAGTCTACAGAGTCTGGAAAGAAATATGATGTAGCATATATCATTATATACATTAACGACTTGACAGTGGTTTTATTACATTGATTACCCCTAAAAGAATACATGGCTCTAATGTGCAGCCGTCAACAAAGACAAACGATAAATGTCACGTGGTGCCAATTTAGCCAATCACAAATCGTGTTATTGATACATTATTTCAAAGTTGATTAGATCTGAAAGCAGACACATTATTGTATTTCCTCACGACGACTTACTCATCATTCATTATCGACATGAGGACCTGAAACGGAGATGGTGAAATATCACCGAGTCAGACTAGAAGGGCACACTGTCAGGACTGCGAACGAAATCCTTCTTTTACGCACACAATAATTTTAAGTCACATGAGTTTAACACGTAAGCCTAAGCGATCAGTGAGGATAAGCAGTAGCCGTGAACTCTATCATGATGAGGAAAGTGCGCCACCTTTGGCCGAAAGTATAGCGAAATACTTGTATTTCGCGCTCATTAGATGCTCATTGATATTCAAGGATACCGTTAAAGAAAAAAAATAACAAACAATTTTGTCTTTTCTCTCTTTTTTTTAAAGTCTGCTTTAAAAAAAAAATAATACTGTCATAACATCTTGTGGGGTTTTGGTACCTTTAATGAAAACCTAAGATAAAAACATGCGGAGATTCACGACTATAAAAAGCAAGCAAACAAACAAACAGACAAACAAACGAAAATCCCCAACAAATTTCATGCTATGCGGAGATTCACGACTAAAAAAAAAACAAAAACGAAAAACCCTAGCAAATTTCATTCTATGAAGTAATATAAACATAATCCATACTCCTGTTGAATATCATGTAGTTGTAAACTGCTGTCTTTTGTCTTTGTAGTTGTAAGCTTTTCATCCCCCTTATTTCCCCCTTTCCCTCAGAGGTACCCACATGATACAGGCATAGTTTCTTTTTTTTTCGCAGAGGTGTATAAAGAGTGTATGTTTCTTTTTTGTACTGATCGTGTAGATATGAACATGATGTTATCCCTGTCTGGTTATGTATATTTTCAACGACTTGTATGTCAAATTTATCATATTATTGCGTCTTGTACATTCTGTTGAAAAAAAAAAAGAGGTGAAAATACAGTTTGCATTTGAATTTGAATGACAGTAGCTTCTGATTACCATTCGAAACTCTTGCAACACTAAAAAGAAGGGAAAAAAAACTCAGCGTACAGGCACAGTTTTACACTCACACACACACTTAGCCCAAACGCACGTGTCTGAATGATACGGAATGGCAGGGGCTTAGAATGTAGACCACAGTGTATCTCTTATCCTTACCGCATATATCAAAGTACAATGTTGGGTACACATTAGCTTGGTGTTTAGGGAACATGAGCGAAAAACGCCAACAGCATAAAGGAAGATTTCTTTTCTAATTTGGTCAAGGCATCTGACGCAAGGGAAGGAAATGTGAAAAACAATCCTTGTGTTTTTATGCGCAATGACACGCAATAGGCAAACATGGCATTGTAGTCTCTGTTCTTTATCATGATAAAAAGCATGGAAAAGAACAGGTATTTATACCCTGAAAGTTGAGCCCAAAATTTATTTTCATATCACCATTCAACGAAAATCTGAGAACAACACAATTCTGCAGTACACTACCCTCCACCTTAACTCGTCTATGTCGCCTTAGCTGCAAGCTGACTGAGCTAAAAAAAAAAAAAAAAAAAAAAAAAAATGCCCGTCTTCCACCGTCTTTTGTATACGAGACGGGTTTCATCCACTGTTCACTGTCTTCGTCAGACAATGAGAGTTCTAGGTTCAAATCCCAGGGGGTATATTGATACCGGTGTCTTTTGTAAGCATGATATCCGATCGCTTTTATTGTTACATGGCGTGTTCATCGTCGAAGCATCTTGCTTCTCCGACAATCTGACATATAGCGTCGTGTCGTATATTTGGAAGTCCAAAATTATGGCGTTCCACAAGATCGCAGAAAGCTGTTTGGCATCAGTGCATTTCACCGTACAACTGTAACAACCATTGGAAAAAACTATACCTTGTATAACAAATAGGCCACTTCACGTACGAATCCTCCATGAGAAAATGACAAATAAGAAATGACAATAGTAATGATGCCTTGCATAAAATACAGTTGTCACATTTGTTATGTCGATGATATAATAACTTTGAGAAAACTAACGCCAATTTGTCCGTTTTGTAAGCCTGTCTCTTCTTATTTCTTCTTTACTCGCACACACGTCAGTTCAAGCTAGAGACGCGTGGATGAACATTACTGCCAACATATTCATCGTCTTTATCTTCCTGTTGTCATGGTTGTGAACAATGCATGCACCTTTCTGTCAAAATGCTGAACTCTATCTCATGCTTAATTCTTTGTTTGATGTTTGTAATCTAACTTAACACTTACAGATCTTTCCAATGACCATTCCAATTTGACTTTCCAATTGGAACAGAAGTCGTCTCTGTTTGAAGACACTTGGTGGCGTTCGTAATTAATATTGACGCGCGTATTACACACTCAGCATGTTTAGTTAGCTTACTTCCGCCATAAGATTCGTTGTGTCATTCGAAGGGCATAACAATGGACGAAACGACTTAAAGGGATCGTACAGTTTTGGGTGAGACCTACTTTCAGGTTTCTAACATTTTGGGGTGAAATAATGAGAAACCTCTTATGAAATATGAAAGAGCACGTAATTCTATGAGGAATTCAACGTTTATTTGATGAAAATTGGTTTTGAAATGGCTGAGATATCCAAAAAAGAGTGATTCTGATAAAGTGTGGGACCCACACTTTGTTACGATCACTTTGTTTTACTTTGTTTTTGGATGTTTCAGTCATTCCAAACCCAATTTTCATCAAATAAACTTTGAATTCCTCTTAAAATGGTATGCTCTGTAATATATCATAAGTGTTTTCTTGGTATCTCGCAAAAAGTTAAAAGCCCAATTCTCATCTCCACCAATACTTTACCATCCCTTTAATATATTTGTACTGTAACGAAATACTCCTTTCCGCCCTGCTAAAGCATCGTCGTAATTATGACATGCTTGATGATGATGAATATATTTGTTTCTGTTAACTTAACGCCCTAAGACTCTCACGGCACTATAAAAGCCCCACCCAATAAAAAATCAAACAAAAGCAAAAATAAACAAACACGCAAACACACACACACGCACACACACACACACACACACACACTTCAATGACACGCACACACAAAGTTAGAAGCATAGGAATTGCTCGACAACAGGGATTGTGTAACATGGTTATTTGGAAGTATGCCTGAATATATCCGTCCACAGTATAAGAGTGATAAACAGCATAGGACAGTTTCAGTTAAATGGATATACATACCAGCACACGTCTGTCTTCTATCGATTACTACACATTATGGTAGATAAGGTTGTGCCTCCGTCTTCCTCGGTAGCATTATTATGTTTCTCGATTGGACACTGACAAAGAGGCGAGTGGAAATGATGCTGGGTATGACAATGTTATTACATTACTATATTCCTAGTGGTGTCCAATATCATTTTCGTATTAATGCGACAGCAGTGAGCAATACATACAATTCCAAACGCTAACTCAGGATATTTCGAGAAGTATACACGTTTATTATACACACTGTATGCTTGGAATCTATTTTGCTCCGATTAGTATAAAGCATTGAAATTGGTGAGCAAGTTACTGATTTTAAATTTCTTCATATATCTGTGGAAGCTATTAAAATAATTCAAAGATATGTTCGGGATATGAATTTGATCCGCATTGGGGAAATGGGGTTGCTCGGAACGACTTTTCGTCCGGTGAAAAGTTACCAATTTGATCTCATCCGGTCGCGTGCAACAAATTACATATCAGCTATTTTATCTGTTTTGAGCCATTGAATTCGCCTACCCCTGCTTCGGCGTCCAAAGGTTGACACACTGTTGTGTTTGGATATATGTAACTATCTCTTCCGTCAATTCGAAGAGCACAGCGGTCCTGAGCAGACATTAGCGTGGTTGGAGCAAAATGTCAGTTCGGAGGATCGCTTTCTTAGTTCACCATACGACATGATTCAGAAATTGACATTTTAAACAACCCTGACTTTCTTCTCCTTTTCCATACTGGATGCTGTTTGTATTGTGTGTGCATAGTTTTCTTTCTCAGCGCACATGCGTGCTATGCAAGAGAGACTGTTCCTCTCAGTTAATTAATGTCTGCATACAGGCTGGTTTACCACTCTTCGAATCAGTTCTATGTATAGAGTATAAAGGACAAAGCATGACAGCGTGAGATGTTGCTGTCTGTAATGATTGACATTTCGTTGTCGATATAAAACTTCTGCGACGTTTGACGCACAGGGAAAGGATTGGGAATCTAAGGTTCCTTTTCTCATTTTTTCCCCTCTATTTTCTTCTTTTTTACAGATTCTCTCTTGCTCTGTATTTCATTTGAATTCATGTTTTGAAGATAGCTCGGAGTAATGTCATGATAATGGACATTATTGTATGATTATGAAGGAAAGATGTGGGTTATAGGGTCAAAGATGCATGGGGGTCAAAGGTTAAGTGAGAATGTTTAAGTTCCCAAATAATTGCTTTGGAAATAAATTCAGTTATTTCAAAATAAATATCCGGTTTAAGGAATATACAAAATTAAATATATTTGGGGTTGTGTAACTAAAGTTTAAAACATGTTATTTTGATATTTCTTATTGGGTAATTACGTGAAATTGTAGTTTGACGCTGGTAAGAGGGGGCGTTGTGGCATAGTGGATAAGACTCCCGACTCCCAAACGGAGGACTTTAGAGTTTAATTCCCGTCCAGTGCCAACGTCCTTGAACAAGATATTTTACATACAAGGTCCCTCTCGATCAAGGTGTATAAATGGGTACCTCGCAAACGCTAGAGCAATAATAGTGACAGGGCCCTCTGGCAGTGTAGTGGCAACACTGAAGAGGCTACTCTGGGTAAATAAGACGGTATAATCATTGTTAACATTATCATTATTATTACTATAAACGTATATTATTATTGTTATTATTATTACTATTATTATGAGTAACATCATTATCATTATAATAATGATAATAATAATAATGATAATAATGATGATGATAATTATAATTATAATAATAATAATGGTTATTATTACTATAATTATCATTATTATTATTATTATCATCATTACTATTATTATCATTATTGTTATTATTTTCATAATCATTATCAAGATGTAAAACATATCTATGGGAGACTAATGTTATGTGGTGGAGGTACATGTATACCCAGCCGCCATATTCATATTTCCAGTTTATATACTCTGCCACAGATATTCTACTATAGTGTTTGTTCAGAATTATACCTGTAAATTTAAATTGTCTGCTCTTAATCCATTTGATTTATAGTTTACATAGGTTATTTATGTCTACAGTACAATATTTGAAATTAAATTTGTGTGTATTAATAGTATGTATCATATCAATGTTCCTTGAGGGCAACATTGTGTAGGTTCAATTGCCTATACGGGCATCAGTAAATGTCTTTACTTATGTGTGCCCTCAGGCTGACCCACATGTTATCACCATCTTTACCCGTATCATTGTGTGTTATATGTACAGTACAGTGTATCCTTTTGTAATGTTCACTTTTGTTTTCATCTTATGTTTCTAATGTTTATGCTATGTATATGTTCTTTATCTGGTCGATTAATGATAATAATAGTATTAATAATATTATAATAATGAGTAGTTTGTGTGCAATCAAACAAAGCTACACAGAATCTTCGGTCGGCAAATCGTTTGAAAGCTAATTGCTATTTTTTTTTTGTGCGTCAGGAAGTATTGAATCGATAATAAACACCCTCGTAAAATATGCATTTAAGCTACATCATTCTGAATTATTATATGGGCCTTGGGGTTTTACATCCTACAAGTTACGCAATATGCAAACTTTCTTGAAAAGTTCGAATGGAATATTTCTCAAAACAAATACACAAATAGGATTGGGTTTTTAAGGGAAATGCACATTAGAACAACAATGGAAAGAGAAAGCATGTCACAAAAATAAGGGAAAAAAAGAAGAAGAAAGAAGCAGAGAGGAGAGACTAGATTTCTTTAATAATGTATTCATATTAGATACAAGCGTCTGTCATATCAGCCCCCACTAATGCATGGTGTAATCGATACCACTTGTCAGAAAGGTTTTGCTGAGTTCTACAGATAGCATTTGGTTAGGTCTCTGTATTATCAGGATGAATTCAATATTAGGTGCTGAAGACGTCAAGCTATGAGGCTTCTTCCCTCTTCTTTTCTAACTGGTTCGGTTAAAAAGTCTTCGATTTTTATCAAGATTTAGCAAATTTATCAAGTTTTATGGAGCTGGGACTACGCAGATAAAAAACAAACAAACAAAAGTCTTGCATTACGATAAGAATCAACAAGGTCGGAAACACTTGAAATTACAATGCATGCCCCACGGAAGAAGAAACTTAGAAACAGAAAAATACGTCTAACAGTACTGACATTTCTATATTGACGTCACAGTAAAATAATCAACAGCAAGCAAGAATTAAGTATCACAATACAAATCATCAATTCAGAAGAGCAAACAAGGCGACATGCCAAACTTTTACCGTCTTTCCGTTTTCATTATGAATAGTTTATCAAATTAGTGCCAGTCCATACTTTAATATACTATCAAAATGTTTCATATTCATTTAGATTTCATCCGAATCATTATGTAATCATCACACTGCACAATTCACAGTCATATATTCAACTTTATGAAAATAGAGTCCATAGATATTAAGTACACAGTACTTGAAAAAAATACTTCATTCTGGGTGGAACAACAACAACAATAGCAACACATACGCCTTTTAGTATATAATTTATTTCCGCAACTCTCATTTCAGCTGATATAAATTAACTACAATATCTTTACGTTATAACACAAATTATTTGAATGACACTCTTGATTTGAAAATACTTACAACTCTTATAAACACAAGAACACAAACGCACACACACACACACACACACGTACATCCCCCACACACAGATACAGCCGCAGGAATACACTATACAAATCTTAGAGGTTAAGGGGCATAGAGTAATCAATTATACAGAAACCCTAGTCAGAATCCTGACCGATGTTAGTCAATCACGTCCGGATTAGAATTCTTCATTTAAAAAAAAAAAAAAATGTCCATTTGTATCTCTCACTGTAGCGCGTATTCATTTGCGATTCTCCTAATGAAGCCATGAACGTTCTGTGACCCAGATATTCATGTTTCCACTAATCACTTAAAGCACCATCAACCACAGTATCAGAGACATTCCATTTAGGACATTAATTTATTGACGTCAAACAAAGCGAGCGTTATCCCCCAAAGCGGTAATTCAAGCCGACAGGGCCAATATACGGCTTCCCCCATTCTGTGCGACGTGAGGGCGGTATTCAATGATGGAAGTACAAAAGCATATGAAGCAACCATCTCCGCCCTAATCAGATAAAGTGATGATATTGGGAGATGCGGAGAATTAGCGTTACTGAAGGTCATCATAAACCACGTTTCATTTTAGGTTGATAAGCAAGTCGGTGTTCCTTCCTTTGCATCGAAGCCCATGCATACCAACATACGAAAGAAATTGGCTTTTTAACCACAGGCTATTTTGCAGATGACATATCTGCTATAATATCTCGTTTATGTTTCTCTCTCTCTCTCTCTCTCTCTCTCTCTTTTCCAGCAAAAAAAAAAAGAAGAAAAAAAAGGGGGGGGGGTCTTTTAGGCAAGTTTCGTTTGGATATAAAATCATCAGGGTTCTGGTTTCAAAATGATTCAATTTGTGCGGCTAACTCATGAGCCTTTTTCAAAGTACTATTCTCGTGTACATTTAGTAGTAGAACATGTGCATGGACCAACACCAAACATTCACGGATGGACGCGGCGAAGACAGCAGACCAAAGAGGTGATTTAATCAAATCCCTTGATGTGACATAAATAACAGAATGAATACTGTCTAGTACATTAGGGCTAAACACAAGCAGAATACCACAGTATGAAACATGAAAATTACCTCATAATATACTCTCCTTTGTAATATCCATTGTCTATTGATATAACGCTAGGATCTTTATCATTTCCTTAATCATTCTGTAATTGTAATGAGCAAGTTGACCCGTTAAGAAACCCATCATTTTATCCGTCGTTGTCGTTTAGTTTCATTCTCTTTTATCTCCTATCAGAATCACCCTCCTCTCACTGGACAAACATTCTATCCGTCGGCATGAGGGTGTTTCTCTTTGTGACTGTATTAACATCATCTGAAGCCCCTTTTTGCCTTCCATTTGTGCATTGCCACATCTCATCAATGCGGTAGAACATGATAATAGTATTATTTCATAACAGAACATCATTATGTATACTGCATTAATCAGTCCCTGGGACATAAAGCTGACCGTAATTGGATGTGATGGAAATCTTCTAAAAATAAACTTGAAGCTTCTGACAAATGATATAATGCACACTAATTTGAAAAAAAGAAGAAGAGAGAAATGCATAGATCAGGAAGAAAAGAAGTGAAGGAGAGAAAACGGAAAAAGGCAGATATATTAGCAAGTAAACCAAGTAAAGATTAGCAAGTAAATGAAGCTGGGCTACGATGGGCTTGTATTAAACTTGCACTTATTTGTGAAAACGAACGGATGGGATATAGACTTGAAAACAACATGTCAAGCAGTAAGTTGGTCCATTTTTTGCGGGCTTTTTATGCAGAGTGGAAATCACAAGACATTAGTTGCAATTCCATTGCATTTGTGATTTTCACATTCAATAAATATCCTGTCCATCAGACTTTAAGATCTTTCTCACTTATTTTTACATTTTTCGAACGACATGACGAAGATGTCCTTAAATAACAAAATGCAGTACAGCTGGATACTCTTAGTCAGCATAAATGCGATTTAACGAAATAGTCAGTGACACAATAATGTTGGGTGATGTTCGTTATTCTGAAGATTCGTTATACCGGGGCACACAGATTCCCTATACCTAGATGTTCCTTAATCGGAAAATGAAATAGGGTTCGTTAATGCGATCATTTGTGGCGCTATTCTGAAGGTTTACTGGTGCATTACCCATTGCTGTGCCTGCAAACAACACTGGTGCATTGTGATGTGCAGTGAACTGGTTGCATGGTCACATTTTGAATTTTGCAGCTAGTATTCAAGGTATTATAATTTATGTGCATTTACATGTCCATGTACTATAAGATTTCTTGGGAACAAATGTACTTTGCATGCTATTATGGTGAAATAACTTTTACATGAAATGGAAACAAATTAACACAGACTTAAAAACATTTAATAATAATGATTAGCAGCACCAATAATAATATACTGATTGAAAGAATGTGAAGGAAACATGAACAGCTGAGTAGTGGAACACAGGCCCTAATAATGTCTGATGATAATTATAATTTTAATACCAAGCTAGCACAGAAAATACTAACCACAACAGCAACAACCATCATAAAAATACCCATTCAGCTTTCAAATAAGAATAAAACAAAAACAGAGACAGACAAAAAAAAAAGCGCCATGGTGAATATCTTATCAGGCATACAGTGATACAGGACATGTGAGATAGTTCAGCTCTCACTGAACTCTCACATGTTTTCACCATACACCAGGCAAGGAGGCAAGTTATTTCACCAAGATTAGGTCCTATAGTAGTCTCCATCATGACCACTCTGTTGTAGATTCGAGCCCTCCTGCCTCAATATATCCCCAGCATACAACAAAAAAACATTCAAATAGTGTTTTCATCCCCTGGAGAACTAAAATTGCTCACAAAAATATGTTAGTGGGACCAGAAAAAACATGTCTTGGCGGATGTACGCAAGTTTCCCCAAAAATATGACAAGAGAACCAACACGAGCGAACAATGAAGTGATACATCAGACTAAAGAAAAACCCCAACATCTGCTGATCTACAGGTGAATTTCGTCAGCACTAGTCAGGATTTACACTTGACATTGCGTCGTAATTTGATTAAAACAAGAACAAAACAATGGCTATTGTTAAACAGTTACATTGTCAAAACTCAACTTCTTCTTGGCCGATGTTATTCCAAAGATTCGCCAGTCTGAAATTGAAATAAGATTAGTTATTGCTCCTCTAAAACCTCTTCCCTCCCCTTTCCCATCATCAAGCCCCTTATCAATCTCACTACAAGAGGAGAGTTACAAAGCAAAAGACAAACACTGCAAATTGGAGGGTCATATCCAACTATGAAAGACAAAACGCCATATTTTGGCCACCTCTCAGTTCTTGGATAAACATTAACGACAGCTCGTAAGCATTTTACAAGTTCCAATTTTGCGTTGTGAATATTATAAAATTTACATATCAATTGCCCTTTTTTTTTGTGATCCAGGGACCCCGAATGGGACCTCGTCTCATAAAGACACATAGATCTCCTTTTCCAGTCCCCTTGATAGGGATCATTTGTTGTTTGCACACACCTCACCTCTGTGGAAATCAACCACATCAAGAGACTTCCAGCAACTCAGTTTCCCCCATCTCATTGCCCTCGCTGCTATCATTGCCATCAAAGCGGATCCCGCAGGACCCTGATTTCGCCTGCCACCACTGATGCCCGGTAGATTGCAGGCTTCCCTGAGAGTTAGAGTGGCACGCAAGAGTATCCACCTTCATGATGCCCGTATCCTTTACACACTCGACCTTTTTCGACGTACCCTCTCCTCCTCTCAAATGTGAACTCGAGCCCTCAGCAGTAAGACGACGGTGGTGTGTTAACTTCTGCGATGTGCGCACGCTCCGCTGTCGTAGCATGTGGGAGCATGGGAAGTTGGGAGAAGAAAATACGGCAGGCTGTTAGAAGATGAATAAGATTGTAATATCATATCAACACAATATTTTTCTTGAAATAAAAATAGACCATCTTCTCAGTAATGCTATTGGGAGCGGCGGAAGGAATAGGCTTACCTGGGATCGATGAGGTCCGATTGATATTCAAAACATCCCAGCTAGCCTCGGTAGACCATTGAATCTCTCTCAACCCTCAGGACTGCGATGATTATCGGAACAAGTCTCGCTTTCATGTTTCATACTCTCCAGAGTACGTGCTTAAGTTCATCATGTATACTCTGCTCCATTCTTTCATCTCTCTCCCTTTCTTTCTCCCTCCCTTTCTCTTTCAATCTCCCTCTCTTTTTCTCTCTTTTTTTTTCCAGCCAGGTTCTGTCTCTCTTTACTCCTCTTTCCCACGCTCCTTATTTTCCCCACTCATCTTTTTTTTCCTGCCTCTGTCGTTCTCCGTTACTCTCAGTTTTGATTTCGTGTTGTAATTCATCTGTCTGATGCTTATCCTTTTCAATTGTCCTCATGTTTCCTTTCGTCCCTCCCCCTCTCTCTCTACCCTCATCGGATGGAAAGTGGTGTCAGCCCAACGTGTCTTCTTTGGTTTGCTTATCTATGAACAGAAAGAAGAAAGAACGTTTTCATTGCTATGGTCAGATTTCCAGATTTACCATATTACAAAATATGACAAAACATGGGAGAGGAGCTGCAATGCTTGAATTTATCAAAACTTTATGACTATACAAAATGAAGGGAAAAAATGTGTTGTGGTCACTGCGTACCTGTAAAAAGAAAAAGGTGAGCTTCTGGAATAGATGTGTTCTTTGATACTTTCATATATTTCACATGATATTATTCACGCATTCCTCAACTCATTTCTGTCTCCAATCAAGGTTTGGCATAATGCCTGGAGTACACTGACACTTAACACATTCTTTTTTATTAGAAATCGTTGCAGTCCTTAACGTGACCGTCTATAGGATTAGCGAAATCTCATGATGATATCAACTCATTTGGGGGCGACAGGGAACCATGACTGTGGGGCACTCGGCCGATAATGAGTGCGAAGTTTGCGTTTCAAAACCATTTTTCACTAAAAATGTATCATGTTGGAAAACACGTGCCATGCATTTATCCATCCTTGGTGAAAAGAATGTAGTCTATTTATGTCTGTCATATCGTGATTTAGATTAGAGCTTTAAGAGTCGAAAATTTCGAACATTTTTCATCTTTCCTGATTGTGACACTCACTGATTGGGACCTTGTCTGCAACGTTTCCATGGCAATTGCTCCATGAAATATCTGCACGCTAAGCCAAACATAAATTCTACCCACAAATAAAATCCTAACCCTAATCCTAATCCTCACATGAAACTAAACCTAAAGCCCTATCACAACCCTAACTGTAACCCTAAATCCTTGGAGAAAATAAGATCCGAGCAATCGTCGCAGAGGCAAATGTCGTGTCACCGTCTGTAGAATCCCCCCCCCCCCATTTCTTATGGTGGTAACCCAACTCTGCATCTTGAGTTTAAGGGTGCAGTTGACCTCTCTCCACCTAGAGGCAGTGCTCCATCTCTTTCTCTTCTTGTTTTCCCGTGTCCTCACACAGAATGATTTTCAACTACAAAAATACAAACGCACACACACACACACACACACACGCATTTGCACATATACACATGCATTCATTATAGATACTTGTATAAGTGCCGACATCGAGCAAGCGATCAGAATATTACATGAGTAGTGTCAAGGAATTAATCAATGATGAGGGTAAAATAAGCTTTAGAGACCAGCAGAGGAAAGCCCAAAGGGACAAGCATCTTGAGGTTACTCATAAACCTTTCTCTGCACAGAATAATCTCCTTGAGTCTCAACTACTAAAGAATTTACAAGAGATGGGAAAAGATATATTCCTGTCAACCAACTGTTACATGAAACAGTTTGAAATTAATAAAGAAAAACGATCCTTAAACCATGGTATTGGTTTGAAGCATCTTAGTGTAATCGCATTGTTCGCTACTAGATGTGTGACTCTCCCGAGGAACGCGCCAGAGTTCAATGCATGTTTTATATCCCCCCCGCCCCCATGGTAAGGACTTCTCCTCTTACAAACACTCTGGACAGCATGACACCGTCTGCCTTCTAGGGGAACGCACATATAGGTTATAGTCCTAAAATAGCAGCAGAGCAAGTTCCACCTCCCACACGACTAATTGGAAATAAAAAAAGTAAGAAAGACATGCAGAATTGAGGAAGAAAGACAAAGGCGAGGAGAACAACAAAAACAATAAACCAACTCTAGACTCCGAGGTCGTGATGCATTTCAATGCACTGCCATCACAGAAGGTAACGACACATGTATACAGATGACCTCCCTGACTGATTCACAGTCACCGTAGAAGGGGAACCTGATGTACGCGGTCGTGTCCACACTTTTGCCTTATCCCGAAACATATCGAAAAAGCACTTCAGTTGTCAAGTGTACTATGTCAAGCCTAGGCGCAGTAATAGAGATGACCGCAGTAACACGAGGATTGCACCTTTTTTGTGTATATTGATATACACGCGTGTTCTATGGTGTTATTGTGGGCGAGAATGGAAATATAGTCACAGAAAATTTGTTCGCCTGCCCATTTGCCTACATTACTGTCTACTTGTGAATCCCGTGAGATAAGTTCAACACTATAAGCAATTTAACATATTAAGAATAAGTATTAAGAATAAGAAGTAATGGTCACTTGATGGTAGGAAGTATTTCAGTTCACATGAAAGTGATATTTGTGTAAAGGAAAGGAGAATACCAGCTAGTGTCGAGTACTATTATCCATTCACCTTTTCATGGACATGAGTATTCATTGAGCAAGTCGGCCCTAATACACCTTAAATACGTTTGCTGCTCAGGCGCGTCAAATAGATGAATAATTAATATATAGTAGATAGATGGATAGATAGGTAGAAAAATGTATGATTATGCATATATATATATATATATATATATACTCATATATACATACATATACATAATACATATACATACATACATATATACATACATAGGACCTACGTACATACATACATTATGAGTGTGTGTGTGTGTGAATATCATTCTTTTTTACTGCTTTGTGTTCCTTCTAAAGGTTGAATAGTTGAAGGAGAAAATAAGAAAATAGACAAGATGAGACAGAAAAAATGCTTTATAAACAGTAAAAGAGAATTAAATGATTAAATAAACCAGCACATACAGGAGGAGTACTAGAACTATTAGAAATGGAAGAAATAGTGGTGATTTTAAAAAAAAAAATCGAGAAAAACATGGCGGCGCCAAGAGGCAAGCTATCGACCGCCCAGGAAAGGAGAAAAAAGGGGTAAAATTGCTCCTAAAGCTTAGACTCTAAGTAATCCTGACAGGATCTTAATAATGGACCACAAGAAACTCGATATCTAGGACGAAATGCTCTCTGCAAACACGCTTATTCAATCTGGCAGTGTTTGTGGTTTCCTCTCTGCTTTTCCATGTCTGACCAAGATGTGTTAGGATTCGCCATACGTATGCGTTTTTCTAAAATTTACGAGGCTACGTTCGCATTTGGGATTTCCAAACAGACCTTAAATGTCATGTAAGTGTCTTCTCAGGATTCGCCTTGCAGACGTTTCGTACAAAGTTTTTACAGAAGATCTCTCCGTCTCTGTGTTGCTCTGTCTTTCTTTTTTTAAAAATCTATTTCTATTTTTCCCTTTAATTTGCAGAAGCACGTGAAAGTATGGTCGAAGAGGTCGACGCTCTTTCCTGGTTACATGTGAGTATGATGAAAACGTTTTTGTGTGAGTGGCACCAGTTTGATGAGAAGTAGGGTTGATCTTTTAGCAGTTGACGTTAAGAAATTGTTTTCATTGACGGTATGGTTAGCATAACCATTGTTTGGTGACATGAAATATGTGTAAAATAAAATCTGTAGTAGCCATCATAAACTGCAGATAATGGAGTATGTGTCGAAGGTTCGTTATTCTGAACTTTCGTTAATCCGAAAGTGAATTAAGGTTCCTTTTCCCACATTTTCGTTGTCCCGAAGGTTCGTTAATCCGAAAAAGAAATAAGGTTAGTACTCACTAAATTGAGTACGTAAATTATCTTCATTTTCGAATTGACGAACCTTATTTAATTTTCGGGTTGATAAACAATTTATGTTCGGGATAAGGAACCAAATTTCATTTGTGGACTAACGAACACCTAGTTCTAAGGAATTTGTGTGTTTCGGAATAACGAGCCTTCGGAATAACGAACATCTCTCGTCATGGCCCGTGTAGAACACACCAGATATGAATAGACTTTGCGAAAAGCAGCTATGATGGTACTATAGAGTTGGATTCGCCATGTCACTTTAGCGCTCACCTTACTTCATTAGACAGGTTTAACAGTATTTTGCTCAATCTACAGTGATTTCAACGTGATTTCTATAACCAAAGTGTGGCAAGAGAAGCAGCTCGTTGAGAGAGAGAGAGAGAGAGAGAGAGAGAGAAAGAGAACAAAAAGGAGACACACATACAATTGTCATGTATGTAACTTGCAAAGAAAGAAAAAAAATAGATACCACAACAAGCAGGTAAGGCGTCAATAATGTGCCCTTCTCATGGAAACGCAAGATACGTTATGAGGTCCGTAAATTTGTCATATTTATAAGATATTTAGAAGCTTACTTAGTTCACACTTTTTCTTTGTTATTAGAATTAAGGAAATAAAAACAATTTGCTTTAGTTCCCTAACAGCTCCGACTCCGCGTATACTTTATCCGTTCCTGTGTGTTTATATTTTGAATATACGTTTAGAAAAAAAAGGCCACTTTAAGTATTCAGTTCTATACAACTATTCAAAGTCTATCTAGCCATTTTGAGATTGTTCAGGGGAAATCCCAATTTGTAGACATAAACAACCACATTTTTTCATTTCCCATGTAAATTTCGACAATTTTTTTTTTTTTACGTTTGTTATACAAACATCTGGCCATCTTCTTATACGCAGGCACCGCATTGAATGCATCGTGAATGCATCGTTGGAAGAAGCCTACGAGCGGTACATGCCCACCCCACTCGGTTCACGCCTGGAATGGGACAAAACTTTACAACTCCACGAACTTCTTCAAACACTTGAAGAGGTAGGTCGAAAATGAGACAAATTTCTTCTTTCCAGAGAGGGAGAGAGAGAGAGAGAGAGAGGGGGGGGGGGGAATGGGGAATTCTATAGTCCACATGATTTAAAATGGTTACTGTGAACGTGGTAATCATTAGCATTTGCGTGTTGTTGTTTTTTATAAGGGATATTGCTGTTACGATCAAAATACTGAAAGCCACTAGTTACAATAAATGCAGATGAAAGAACAAAAGCAAATTTTACTGCTTCAAGATAGTTCTATAATGTGAGTTAGGGATAGAAAAAAACATATGCAAAAATTAATGTTAACTATGGTTAGATATACAAATTGTGAACAATAGTTCATTAAAATCGTTTCTAGAATAAAGCGTCTACAGTGTTTGTTGGGAAATTCTCATATTGTATAAGGATGTTTCGTGATACAACTGAATTATACATATGCATAAAATGTGATAACTTTTTTAAAAATCACTCCTGCCAATGTTAAAAGAAACCTGTACTGACATTTTCTACTTGTCTGATAATTCTAATCTACATTTTTTGATGCCTACAACTGGAAAGAGAGGATTCTAAAACCCAGGATAAGCCTGTAATGATTTTTTTGAAAAAAATGAAAACGAGCAAGCCAAGGAACGATCCACACAATTTGGCATACGTCACAGGTGCCAACCTCCGAATTTAGCAAAACGAACTACACATGTCAATTTACTGATGAAATCTCCCACGAAGTACTGCAAAAACTGTTATGTAGTAAAATTGCAATATGGAGCTGAAATAAACATGTTAAACAATATCTATTAATTTCTAAAAGGAATCTCTTCAAAAGATTTTTTATTAGAAAAAAAAATTGTGGGGAATATTCCAGATATGCAAATTGAAATTGGCATCATTGTCCAAACGTGCTGCCCATAGAAAACTGTATGTAAGTAACGTTGCACTAACTAACTATGCATTGATAAGCGATAATGGTTCGACATCACAGTTCAAACTATCTAACGAAGATGAGGACTGAGTGACTCTTAAAATCTAAATCCAAAAAATAGTCAACGGCAATCACGGTTTACGCCTAGTTAGTTATGCACCCAGTAAATATAGACTCCAGACTAGAACTAGGACTAGGACTAGTGAGCAGTCAAGGACCGAGAAGATTCTACTCGCCGCCCCGTCGACAGCTGTACGTGCACAGCGCTCAATAGGCACAGCGTAAACATTTATTATGCAATACATACCCCTGCTGCCAGAACTTGAAGAAAGTCCAGACGCAAGTCCAGACTCCAAGGTCTAGCGTTGCCGCTAGATCTAGGCCCTTGTCCTGCAGGCCCTGTTGTTTCTGTGCTGAATTTTGCAAGTAAGGTATCTGCTTTATGGATTTTCAATGTTTTTGTAGTCGAGATAAATCTCATGGTGGTCGTATTAACACCAAGGACTAACTTAGATCTAGTTTTAGTAGGACCCGGTCATACCTCGGAAGAGTGGCCTGACCACGTACATACAAACAGTGCCGCCGCTTCGCGATCCAAGCGCTGGTGTAGGCATCATAGTGCTAGAGTACTTCCGTATCCATGTAGATATCTCAAAATTCGCTTAACCAAATTGCACCAAAATCACAAGAAGTATTTTATGACTCATGTCCACTTGCTCACGGTAATTGGAACCAAATCGCAAGTCGGGAAGCGTAAGTGAAGTTGTCGACTTTCCTGCCGTCGCTAAAAACAATCTACTCTGTACGACTAAACAAGAGTGATCGCGGCGTAGTAGCCCTACACAGACTGAAGTTAGCCATCTAATATCATGAGACAAATCTTTGAAGTAATCGGGAGCAAAAAAATCAATTTATAAATTATTTGAGCTAAGTTGAATGAAAAATAAAGTTCGTAAATCACACAAATCGCCAAAATCATGACTTTTTTTAGTTTAGTTCCCGCGTAAATTCCCCGTTCGCACAGTACTAGTCGGCTAACTTCAGTTCTAGATTGTGCATGTCGCGTTTACCAAGATCTCTCGCGAAGAGTGAGTTTTTTTTTGAGTGACAACTTGAAAGTCGGCGTCAATATTGATACTTCTCGATTACCGATTTCGTTCAAATATAATACAGTATTTTGAAATATGCTTAGAAGTATATCCTGTAATTTTTGGTGCTGTTTGGTTCAGCGAAATTTGAGACAGCTGCATGGATAGGACAGTACACAAGTGCCGCCTGCTAGCTAAATTGAGCCTAAGCGTCGTCTGCTACTCGGCACGATTTAACGCACGCGTATGCAAGGGCTAGTAATCAGAGATATATTTGGCACCTGTGACATCACGACATCCGGGCTCGTCAGCTCATTAGCATAATTCTCGCCAAAAAAGTTCAATTTTCAACATGAAATTACGGGCTAAATCGTTATGAAATTTTGATTCTGTTTGCACCGCTGGGTCTTTTAGAATTAAAAGAACAACATATAAAAAAATAAAAAACCGGTACAATGCCCTTTTAAACAGTGGCTTTAAGCCATGAGGCTTAAAATTTTGTTTTCACCTACCACAGTACTGTAAGAAAAAAAAAAGCCTTGAAAGGCTTCAACAACCAGAAATTATGGTATGCTCACGTGTTTGGGCACTGTTAATTCCACCCTCTAGAGGATTCGGTACTTACAAGATTTAGCGACAGGGAAAAGACTCTAATCACCGGCACTTGTACGGAATCAATATACCAGTTAGTTCCGCCAGATTCCCCGTTTTCCGTATTGAACGGGCAAACATACAAGAAAGAGATGTTTTGTCCTCTATTACCGATTTCTCTGATGAGTCGTAAAACTAGATTTCGGGTTGTTTGGCAGTACCTAAACACTTCAACAAAATGTTATTCTTTCGATGTAGGCTCCCTTTAAACACATTAACAAAATCTCCTCATCAAAACAAAAACATAGCAAAGAAGAACGAAACGAATTAAATCAAATAAAATGAATTGAAATAAAATTAGACAAACAATAAGACAAAAAAAAACAATAACAGTATGTGCAACTATCTTCTTGATGTCTTGCCTGTGACCATTAAGACAAGCCCATTCATGGAAAACGATTAAAAAAAAAAATCCCGAACGTATTTTCTAATCACTTTTTCTTTGCCCCTCTTTTGCCACTAAATTTAAGAGAGAAGACAGTTAAAGTATTGTTGTTGTCTTGAGTGGTTTTCAAAGTTATCCAAATCCAACTTTCGCCCGGAGTCTTACGGTTATTTTGAAAGAAGCCTTTGATTAAAATGATTGGGCGAACGGTGTTTCGATTCGTGGAAATGCAATTTAACTTTCCATGTAATTGTGCTTTTTTTTAACTGCAGAGGGATATTAAAAACATACAAACAGAGTCACTGTGCCGCAAAGAAGGAAATTGCTTGAATCCATATTATTAACTTTGTATCGATTTGCGGGCGAATAATTGAGCGTCAGTAAAGCTTTCGAATTTTTCTTTTCTACATTATTGCGCTGGTGTCCTAAAATCTTTTTTTTTTTAATATAAATTGGATGGCACTTTATCTTGAAAACGGATTGAGGAGAGACACCGCTTTGCTCCCAGTCACTTTGAAATATACCTACCCCGTTTTCCAATTTGATCAGTTTTTCACTAATTATCCTATGAAAGTATTTGTTCAGGATAATGAAAAATGTTTGTCATAACACCTGAAATTAGTGACTGGCAAGGCAGGTGCAACTATCTAGCACTCTTAGACGTGATGGAATTTCGTCTTTACTCCATGGTCGTTCTCTCTTTTAATCGACAGACTAGATACTAAATTCCCAACTATGAATTAACCCCCACCCAAAACAAACAAACAAACAAACAAACAAACAAACAAACAACCAACCAAACATTAAAGCAATACTATATACTCTGCAACTGCCTTTTAAAACTATGTTAACATAAATGCATCACTACAAATCTAACCCTTGAAAGAACTTGGAAAGCCATATTCCATACATGTATGGCATTACACGGACTTTACTATAAAAGGCGTTATCAATCCGAAATTGTACATTGTATGACACAACCAACTTACATGACTTGACCATTTTTTTTTTCCATTTGCATTGTTATCATTGTTATTTACACACGGGCAAGAATTAAAAACAGTACACGAACCATTTCGTTCTTTGCAGAGAAAGACAAAAAAAAAACCTCAAAAAGTGTTCCATCACGAAGCATATCTCGTTGACGTTGACTGACTTTTACTTTTAAAGAGCTAGAGCTCCTTTGGGACTTTGCCTGCTAAGGGAGAGATGGAATACAATCAACAATGCAGGAAAGACTGGAGAAAATAGGACGAGTGATTATAAAAAGAGGCTATTTTGATAGTAATTTCAACCAGAGAATAGAAAGATAATTGCGTTGATAGATGTATCAATCTATTTGTAAGTGAAACATAACGTCTTTTGAAGTTCGGTTTGTTTGCGTGTCTAAAGTTCATAGACACTATGAGTCCTGTGATTGTGCAACATTATATTGTTCCTTTTTGAACATGGGAACTCCTTTTAATGATCCACTCCTCGCACGCTTCTCTGAAACAACCAAAACTTCAGAATAAAGAATAGAAATAGACTGATAGCTCCATTGTTTAACCAAGGAGGCTTAAGAGATGGAGTTCCAACAGGCTGTAAATATTAAAACAGCTGACAGTTTTTTATGGATGTATAAAAGAATTCCTCAGGTTCATTTGTGGCTTTGATAATTGGGGTTCGACGTCGCCGTCTTTCTGAGTTATCTGAAGATTCATTTTGAATGCTAACATAAAATGTCGGCTATATTTTGCTATAGTATCTTTATTGAATGCCGTGAAAATTCTTCTCTTGATAAAGGATGGAAGACAAAAGTCAATCCCGTCAAAAGTTAATATGGGCATATGCCATAAATGTAAATCTGAGCTGTATGCTGTGAAAGCATTTGAAACTGTACCCTCATTGGAAAGCCGAATTCATCTCCCCCCATCACTTCCTAAAAATAAAAATGATCTACTCTTATCTTAAAGCATAAGTCGTTATTCATCAATATGTCAAATCAATGGCAAAACGTGTTTAGTCGAGAAATTTTTATTCTTATTTCATCAATTTTCGAACAGTCTTTTGAATGCGCATCCTCGTGTCTGTATACCAGTATGTGCTGCTCATCTTTTATAGGTAGGGACGGCGATAAGTATCTGATAAGTATCTGGTTTTACTTTAGCATGCTTTTCTTCTGGAACATATGTGTATGTTTGTGCGCGTGGAAAAGCTGAGTAACAGAGAGACAGAGAAACAACTATGCAGAGAGAGAGGGAGAGAAATTAGGAGACAGGATAAAAAGGAAAGGAGGTATTAAATAAAGAGATAGAGAGCAGAGAGAGAGAGAAAGATTAAGAGAGCGGAGAAAGAAGAGGAGATTAAGGAAAATAAGAGATAGATTGGGAGAGAAAGAGAGAGAGAGAGGGGGAGGGAGGGAGAGAGATTCGTTGCCCTGGTAACGAGCTCTTTTACTTTATTTGATGTAAACCGATAGGTTGGACCCACAAAAGGCAGGTGTGAGGACTCTATTCTACACTGCAGTTTGCTCAGGAAATGCACTGTTACCATTTGGCGGGAAAATGTCATCCATTATAGGCTGGGCAAAATGCAAAATGCACTGACAAAAAAAAAAATCAAAATATAAGTGCCTTTCTATTCCTTTAAATGGAAAAGGAAGCTCTGACCTCATTAGGAATGCCGCTCTCGCTCCAACAAACTAACAAAATCTCACTTCGTTTTTGGCCAAGAGAGAAATTTTATTAAGAAGAATAAATGACGACAGCATATTCTCTAGGGAGCGGCATTCCTCTACAGAGTAGTTTTTTTTTTCGTTTTTATGTTGGGTGGAGGAGGGGGAATATATAAAAGTAAGTATTATCCATTTAATGGGAGTACAAGAGTTGTAAAATATTCAGGATAGAAAAGGCAATGCACGTACGAGCACTTGTCCATTTTTACATTGGTACTAGTATGAACAATTTGGCATCGTATATAGAAACATAGATGTGCGCGACCTACAACTAGAAGACAATGACAATAACATACATCAATGATAATTTCATATGTGGGACTTCACAGTGTACTCCTTTTCCGAAATAATGCACGCACCGTTCAAATTTGGAACCTGACTCCAACATTATCATCATAGAAACGATAGTTACGTGTGTTTTAATGAATTGATATGAAAAACAAAATAATTCCCTCCTTTTTTTGTGCGAAAGATAAGGAGAGCAATTATGACTTCCTAAAATGGCGCCATTACTGGACAGGCGAAAGACATACTTCACCCTCCCTCTTCTCTTGCATCCAGATAACCCTCTCTCGTTCCCTCTTCCGCTCCTTACGTGTCTCTTTCTGTTATCTGATGGCTTTAATTTCTTCAAACACGCACCCACACCCACACGCGCGCATACGCACACGCACACGCACACGACCAGAACAAGACACAAGATACCTTGAGGGTAACAAGCAACATCAACATCCATGGCTAATTTCGTCTGCTCCTCCCCAAGACACGGCTGCCTGTGTCAGCCATCAAAACACAACTCGAACCGAAGGATGTTGTCACAACCGGCCGATATTTACGCGTGGCGTGTCGAGGGCAGGGACACGAACGATAAGATCTATTGAGGGTGAGCGTAGAGCCGTGCTGTAACATTAATTCTTGCGCTTAAAGATATTAACAATTATTCGTCCGCGTATCTAAATGGCGTTTCGACACGATATTCTGAATGTAGCTTGGCATTACGGTGTAGATGATAAAACATTAACATGAAACAATTGCAATGACGTAGCATTCTATGAGACTGAAAATTTCCATTCTGTTCTGGATATAACGGTCGAAGATAGTGACGTTGATGTCAATGTAGTGAAAATAAGATTTTACAATGTTGTATGTCGCATCAAAACTTAAAAACAGGTGGTTTGGTCTACAAACAATTCAAGCATATAATGCTACTACGTCATCCACTGACATGTAACGTTATCATTATTTCTATTGTCATCATGATAGTAACAATGTATATGGATGTGAGTTTTCTTCAATATGTCTCGCTCTGTACAAAATGAAAATCGTGAGATAGCAACTGCTGGTATACATTTTAAACAAAAATTTGTATAGTATGCAGTGGGAGACATATTGATGACAACTAATACCCCGTATCTTCACCCCTTTGCTGAAGAATCTCTTGCTTTCATTTAACGTCAATATTAACAAAAAAGGTAATGAAATAAATAATGTGATGATTAGAATACGGTGGTAATGATGGTTATCATTATCATTATCATTATCATTATCATTATTATCATTATCAGTTTTAAATTTGATTACTATTATTATAGTTCTGATGTGTATGTGTTTGTTTGTGTGAGTAAGTGGTGGTATAATATTCTACAAGTAGTTGTTGTAAATGGTAAAGGACGGTTTTCTACCATAGGACCATCCGTTTATTCACCATAACTCACCCTCTACGAACTCTTCCATAATCATCAACACGGACAACAAAGAATGTGCAGATAGGGAGGGGAGTATCTTAAGTTACAACCGTTTCGAAATTCTCAGTCAGATTCACAACTTCTTCACACAATATCTGGCCCACATTCCATAACGTACGAAGACTTTTTGGTCTACTCACAAAATGTAATATACTTGTACCTATACGAAGGGAGTTTTCTTGCTTGGTGGTGGGAGAAGGGGTTGAATTTTTGATATATGGCTTCTCCAAAATTGGGCCAAGATTCGTCGAACTTGGAAGAGAATGACGGGGCCAGTGCATGGTCCTTATACCGGTACTTTCGGAGTCTGTTATTTTTCTACATTCTTGTAATTTTCTGCTAAATTATTCCTGGATCACCATTATGATAACTGTCATTCATACAGCAATGATGCACAGGCTCACAGATTTATTTATTTATTTATTTATTCAGTTTTCTTTTAGCAGGGTAGCCCTTTCAGCTCACTCGGAACTGCTCTGCCAAGGGGCCCTGCATCACGGACAAAGTACAATTTGAGTAAAAAACACAAAGTTACAAACACGGTAACAAAGATGGAACATAAAACACAAAATACATACGTTCATATAAAGCGTACAAGAGGAAAGAATTGTACACAAGCCAATGAAACAAAAAATGGAACGAGAAAAAAAAAATACAATCAAATCCGGGAGAGAAAAAAACAATAATGGTATAAGAAAAGATCTCACTAATACACACACCAACACTCACGCACACACACACACACACACACTTTCACCTCCACACCAGTACACTGGCATCCACACAAACCCGTACACGCACACATACGCGCACGCAAATACATACCCACACGCACACATACCTACACACAACCACACCCATGCCGCCATGCACACAAGATGTCTAAAGTCTATCAATTAAGCTAAGCATTTTACATTGCCGTTTGAAAGAGTTCACAGAGGTGGCATTTCGGATGAAATCAGGTAAATTGTTCCAAGTTTTAGATCCACGATAATGAAAAGATTTTTTATAATATTCAGTTCTGGGAAGTTTGATATTGAGAGGACAGCTAATTGCATATCTAGTTTGGAAAAAAGGATTTCGTTTTGTTATTAAAGATTGCAAATACGTTGGGGTCAGTCCATTGATGAGTTTATATACAAGGACACAATATTGATAGTGGATTCTCTGGGTGACTGACTGCCATTCTAATCTCTGAAGCATTAGCTCATGTGGGGTCAAAAAATCTACGTTAAGTACGAGGTGTTTCAAAAAACATTTCCCACTTTTGATCATAAATATTTTAAAAACTGTTCATTCGATAAAACTGTCATTGATATGAGTAATAGCTGGATAGTGTACAATTTGGTTGAAGGTGATGTGCACGTGAAAACATAAATCAGTTTCATTAAATCTAAGATTGATTTTGAAGTAAGGTTTCAGATTTTGGTCAAATTTTAACCCTCTGTACAAAAATTGAACTTCGCACAGGAACCAATGATGTGTATGTGAGTGTGTGCTGACAATGGCCCTTAACAATGGACATGCCTGAACCACCTGTTGACTAGGCGTCAGTCTGGCACTCCCTGGCACATGATTGCTTAATCAATAATTCATGCGGATTGCCCTGGGCACTGCTAGTCTGAATTCATGCACGGTAAAGTGCTTGCAAACACCACATTTCATTCCAGCTGGCAATCATTTTCAAATTTTGCTTCACTTATCACTTAATATTGGATATAAATAAGCATAAATGATCTAAAGTTCCTCATTTTAATACAACTGTCTACTAATTAAGTAGTCTGACAAATTTTTCGCTTTTTCGATAAAAAGAGATCATTTCTGGTAAAGAGTTCAGCAGCATTTATCATTAGGGCGATTTGTTTCAGAGTAGATTTATTTAAGGCTCCATATACACAAGTGTATATACAGATATACTCTCTCGATTTTCTTTACTTCCTGTCACCACGTTTACGATAGAACAGAAGGTATTCATTGTAATTTTGTTTTTCAGAAATAGAGAGAGCACTGACGCGACTCAACGACAGTATCGACAGGCGTTTGACTTTACACAGATACTGCCAGAGGCTGACCTTAAAACGTGCTATGATAGTGGAATTTCTCATGAATGACTAGCTATGATAGTGGAATTTCTCATGAATGAATAATGAAGCATTCAAACCCTGGCCATTGTCCAGGACCATTGTCAAGGTGTTAACCACACACTCCCATACACACCCATTGACCCCTGTGCAAAGTGAAATTTTGTACAGAGGGTTGAAAATAGAACAAAGTCTGGAACCTAACTGTGAAATTAATACTGGATTTCATGAAACTTATTTATGCTTTCATATTCAAATCACCTTCAACCAAATTGTATACTATTCAGCTATCACTCATATTAATGACAGTGTTATCTGATATATAGTTTTTGAATTATTAAGAATCAAAAGTGGGAAATGTTTTTTGAAACACCTAATACTAATCGAGCGAATCTGTTCTGTAGCTTCTGTAACCTCGTTATGTAACAACTGGCTGCACTTCCCCATACAACATTGCAGTAATCGAAGTGAGGTAAAATCATGCTATAGTATAACATTTTAAGTATTTCACCCGGTAAATAACTCTTTGTCCTTGAGAGGTAACAGGTCGTCCTAGAAATTTTCTGCACTGTGTAGTCAACGTGCTTGGCCCAAATCAAATGACTGTCTATTATCACCCCAAGGTACTTAAAATCATGCACTTGATCAATGGGTTCGTTACCATGCTTCACTGAAAGTGAAATGCCCTTTGTTTTCCGTTTGGAACCTATTAGCATTACTTTTGTTTTCTTTGTATTTAATGAAAGAGCATTTTTATCCAACCACTCACAGACTTTTCTCATTTCAGTTTGAAGTAGCTCTGAGATAAAATTGCCATTCTTCGAGCGGACAAACACGGCTGTGTCGTCGGCATACAAACATACTTTCGTATTACAATCAAAAGGCAATTGACATACGTCGTTGATGAAGACGGAAAACAACATCGGGCCCAGGAGTGACCCCTGTGGTACACCTGTTTGAACAGACTTAAAATCAGACAGTACCCCATTGACAGATACGCATTGTTCCCTTTCGGTAAAGTAACTGGTGAACCATGAGAGCGCACTCTCTGTAAAACCATACTTCGACAGTTTATCAAGCAAAATACTATGACTCACCGAGTCAAAAGCACGTTTAAGGTCAAGAAAAACTGCACCGGTCAGATACCCTTCATCAATATTTCTCAGAAAATAATCATTCAGATCAATTAGCGCAGTGTGTGTGGAATGCATTGGTCGAAATCCCGACTGCCAGTTACTCAACAAATTATTGTTTTCAAAATAAGTATACAACTGACCATATAAGTTTTTCTAATATTTTCATTACATGAGAGAGAACTGAGATAGGCCTGTAATTAACAACATCCTTTTTGTTTCCACTTTTATAAAGTGGTGTCACCCTGCTCTTTTTCCACTCCTTTGGTATACAGCCCGTTCTGAGTGAAATATTAAAAAAATACGTCAGGGTTTGCTTATGAATACTACACCTTCTTTAAGTAGGCGTGGGTGAATATCATCAAGTCCTGGGGCTTTATTTTCATTTAAATTTCTCAATGCTTTTATAACATCATCTTCGGATATATCATCAAGGTGATATTGCGTGTCTGTGTATTTTGAACAACTGCTTACAGAAGAAATGGGTCCAGACTCTTTACATAAGGAAGTAAAATATTCATTGAATATGTTAGCTACATCAACCGGATGTTGCCATGGTATCAGTAATTGTTTCAGAAATGATTGCCAATCATAATGCCTCCTTCAAACGCGGACCTAGGATATACGCGGGAGAACTTTAGCAAGGCAACTATAGGAATTGTTGAAACAAAGCGCGGTCAATATTGACGAACCTCGATGAAGATTGGTCTAGTGGCGAGTAATCACTTCAAGTGACATCTAGTGGAGGAAGGACAAAGGGATGGGGTCATGAAAGCATGACATACAACGAGTCATGGATAGGAAGCCGTTACTGAGCTGTGCAGACGGCAAATGAATGCAGGCTAAGATAACATGGACGGCGAAACCACTACTCTACAATGACAATGGGCGTTCTTGTCCTTGTACCAAGTTTTCCTTCCGTGAGTTTTCTTTTCCAATTTTAGAAGTGCATACACCAATATGGAATTGAAGCAACGCTGTCACCATTATCAGTATTCATGTTATATCAGTGATCACCGACAACAGCATAGATATTCTTACTTGTATCCCTGGCTGTTTGCAGCAATTACTCTCTAAAAAAAAATCGAGTGAAAATATTCACTCTTAAAAGAGTGAATACGAAAAAGAGTGAATTTCGAGTGAAATTGGAGTGAATTTTGAGTGAAAATGTTAATTTTCACTCATTTTGGAGTGACGTCAGGGATCACTCCAAAATCTTCGAGTGATCCCTGACGTCACTCCGAAATGAGTGAAAATGAGCATTTTCACTCAAAATTCACTCCAAATTCACTCTTTTTTGTATTCACTCTTTTTAGAGTGAAAATTTTCACTCGATTCTTTTTAGAGAGTACCCCTTTTGCTCCTTTCTTCCTCAGTCTATGGTCATGTGAATCATTATCTATGCGTTTTTATCTTAAACATTTGAACAAGTAGACAAAACAGCTTTCGATACACACTTTTATGATTCTTTAACTTCTTCCTTATTTTTAACCAGAATTAAGAAGCTCGAAACAATTGTGAAATGGGAAACTGCCAGGTCAGATATCTGTATAGCAGAAACATACACATTGCCTTGTTCACAAACGCATAGTACTCGTGCAATTTTCAGTAATTGCAATTTGGTGTATTTGCAAGTGATCTGAAGTTCATGTGTATACATCTCAACTCAATAGCTGACATTTCCCAAACTGCCGTTTATGAAAATTTGCTATATCTACATCTATACTGAATGAAGTGTTTGA
Source organism: Diadema antillarum (assembly GCF_040938485.1). Classification (NCBI taxonomy): domain Eukaryota; kingdom Metazoa; phylum Echinodermata; class Echinoidea; order Diadematoida; family Diadematidae; genus Diadema; species Diadema antillarum. Next base: position 513,688 of record NW_027271705.1, read on the forward strand.
ACGCGAAATTGGTTTTTTAAAAAGTAATGTACATACTGGAGGAGAAAATTAAAAGCAAGTCATTAAAACCAAACAGTAACATACTGAGTGAAACATCATGAACTATGAGAAAAAGTTATGCTCCATTAATTTCACATTTTTTCTTCAAAGAGGAAACTTTCAAATGAATTTGGTTCGTGGAGCATGATAAACGGTACCTCTATTCCTCTCGCCAGTCAGGGAAAAATCTGCTGTGGTGAAATGAAGTATTCTTCATGGAAATTCTCTGACGATATTATCTTATATTATTAAATGGACAACAAATGAATCTGAATCTAAATCTGAACCTCCTTGATTTTCGGAGTTGTTCTTATCTCGTGGGGGCGCTGTGGCATAGTGGATAAGACTCCCGACTCCCGATCGGAGGACCCGAGTTCGATTCCCGCCCAGTGCTTACGTCCTTGGACAAGATGTTTTTACCCACAATGTCCCTCTCGACCCAGGTGTATAAATGGGCACCTGGCAACGCTGGGGTAATAATAATGGCAGGGCCCTCTGGTAGAGCAGTGGCAACACTGAAGAGGCTGCCCTGGATAAATAAGTTATTATTATTATTATTATTATTATCATTATCATTATTATTATTATCATCTCCTGCCTTTGCATTCCAGGAAGAAAAACTCACTCATATTTTCTCCCAGGATTTTTTTTTTTTTATAAGTGATACATTTATTCTGCGAGGCAGTGTCAAAATTTGTTACAACATGATATTCTAGCATGTCTGGAAGGCTATCTTTTGTGTGTATGTGCGTTTGCGTGTATGTGTATGTGTGTGTCTGAGAGAGAGAGAGAAAGAGAGAGAGAGAGAGAGAGAGAGAGATAGGGAGCAGAGAGAAAGAAAAGCAGGCAGTCTTAAATGTCTAAGAAATCTTCAAGCTCATAATGTCCATTAACAGAATGATGAAATAGATATCAATTAGCCTTGGCATCTTTTCATTACATTTTTTTTCTCTCTTTTGAACCTAAGCTTGGAGAAATTAATGTGCGCACTTGGTGTTGAAAATCAGTAAGAAGAAAAAACGTATTACTTCGCAAAAAGAAATGAGGTGTGTAATAAAAAAAAAACAGTTTCAATTTCCATGGTTATACATGCAAATCTGATCTAAGAGATAAAGACTTTTTTCTGGGCTTTCTTGCTAGAAAGTTTCGAATCCATGGTTATACGCATAAATGTGATCTAACTGATAAAGGTTGTTTTCTAGCCTTTCTTGCAAGAAAGTTTCAATTTCCATGGTTATACATACAAAACTGATCTAACTGTTATTTAAGATAATCGATTTGGCCTTCATAAACGTTTCCACTGCGGGGAAAAATATGGCGGTATTACACTTCGCTCGGCGAAGGAGATACGAAACGACTATGCGCCCGCGGGGTTAAACAAAAAACGGAAGTAGGCGTACATGGGGCAACCTGGATATGTTGGTCAATATTTTGGTCAATTATTCAGTTTAGGCGATTCAATATGTAAGACAATACACACAGCGGTAGTGTGTGTATGAAAATGTAGGAAAAATGTATGAGTAACACTCTGAGAAGTAGTGTATTGACGTGAACGGAAAGCGTGGTGAAACAGACCTGTGTACATAGTGTATGATGAAAGCAGGAAAAAAGCACGCAAGATAATGAAATTAGCTACATTTTTGAATAGACGCGAAACATGAGGGATGTCTATCTAAGATTTCTCCTAACGACCAATAATTTGATAATGGTAAATAGATACATGATTCATAAGTACGAATGAACAATTTGGAGAGCACTTTACTGACTTATAAACGGACTTGCTGAAAAGCAGCCTTACGGCTGACTGGAATTAAAAAAAAAGAAGTGTTTAGATAAAACAAACAACGCAAAACAAAACTTTACAATACTTTTATGTTGATGGAAAGGAGAGGGGAGTTCAGTTTAAGCCATGTAGGAATAATGAATTTATACCAGGTATGTCTTAAGGTTGTTAGATAAAAAAGAAAATGACTCGAAAAATAAAACATTATAGATTATAAAAGGCTGGACATTGTCCAGCTCAGGGCCGGCTTTACTTTTTTAAAAGAGAGGGGGCCCAGTCTATGGGAACAGGAACGTCAATTCATTTTGAGGATGAAGGGGGATATATTTTGGATGACAGTGGATTAAAAAAGAGAAAATAAAATAAAAACAAAGGTTAACTTTTTTGTGCGTACCACTTTCGGAGTTAATCGGCTGACAAAGAAAGGGTTTAAGGGCCACTCAGTCCGAGGTTAGCCCCACCCCCCAAAAAAGTCTTCACACACAGACAAAAAAAAAAAAAAAACAAGTAGTAAGACCCTATAGGTATTATGAAAAAAAAAAAAAAACAAGTGGTGGTTTGGGGCCCGGGCCCCCGGTCGCACCGGCCCTGCAGCTGATGATTCACAAAATTTTAAAGACAGTAATCTTGTTTGACTATAAAAATTTTCCACAAGTCCATTTAACGTCGTCTGGTTGCTGGTTGATAATTATACATGCCCCCTGCACGACGAAGCAGATATCGCATTTTTATTATAACTATTGTTCACATTTTGTATATTTAACAATACTTGATATCGATTATACTGGTTCAAATTTTACATTGGTTGTTTCTATCCCTAACTCACATTTTAGAACTATTTTGAAGCACTAGTGCTGGGATTTTGTTTCAGTTGCAAATGATAAATATGCCTTTAACTTGAACGAAGACAACAGCACAAACTTAGATGCTAACGTTTTTACATTGTTGTCTGATTCTTTACAATGTTGTGTTCGCTTAACACTGGTTCTAAAAATAATACCGACATGTATTGTTCTTTTTTGTGTGACAGGGAACTTTTATGTACAGGGCAATAACCCATAGCCAACTCATGGGGCTGATAGCGTCACGTGAGTTTGTCTACCTCCTCAAGGTCACTCGGCAACTCGAGGACAACTACATTATGACGTCATGTATCAGCATAGACCATCCCAGCTACCCAGCCAAGGATAACCCAGTGCGAGGCAGGAACTACCCGTGTGGAACGTACTTCACGGTATTACCAGAGTAAGTGAAGCTTGCTATGGCGTCTGCAGCTTATAGGCCCACGGCACACTACAAGATCCAACCGGCCGCACGGCTCTGGAGGCAAGCCAGGTCGCGCGACCAGTCGCGCGACTCGACACCGCACACTACTGGTATGCGATGACCGCATAGCTACGCTTACGAATGTGCTGTCGTCTGTGTACTGCAGCGTGATTGGTTGAAAGTCCATGTCCGGTGGCGAAAATTCTATGTTAAATCTTTACGACTGGCATTGCAACCCAGTCGAACGTCCGAAAACTGGTGAAACTGGTGACGTCACACTTCCGGTTGCTAGGTCGTGCGACCGGTGAATCATGTAGTCGCTTAGTGCGCGGTATAGCCTCAAAGTAGGCTAGGCCTATACCATGACGTCATGTTGACGGCGTTGCTCCCGCAACCACATCTTCTGTTGAGTCCACAACTTTAACTCAGAAACTTGCGCACTGCTCTAGAAGGTCCTGGGCTGGATGGGTGCTAAAGAACTTGAGTCATTGTGCATCATGCTAAGACATCCATAATGTTCCACTCGCCTAAGGCGTATAAGCAGATACCCGGTAGAAAGCTAAAAAGGACTGAAGTTGGAGTTGACAAGCTAGTGCCGGCTGTAAAATAGCATTGTATTATATACACTGTAGCCCTGTAACGGGGACTGGAGTGAATACATGATAAGTGCGAGTTGAAGTTCATTGAGAGAGGTGATAATTAATTCAGTCGTCCATGGCTTTTAATCTGCCATAGATCTATGTATTGTCTGGAAATGGTTGACGACAAATCCATAGGCCCCTATTTTTTGCATGTATCACACACTCTTCCTACGTGCCCGGTGTTTCCAAGGCTGATCGTATGCATGTCACACACAGATACACAGGCTGTCTGACCATCTGAATGATTACACAATTCTAAAGTGTTTGGACTAAGAAATAGAAACGCAATGAGAATGTACACAATAGTTGAGGCACCCATTGCTAGAGTGCACGGGGAAATTATCTGAAATGAACTAACATGTAAGCAACAATAATACAAAGAACAACATCGCGTATTACAAACCTAATTCCTCAGATCCGTTTAGCATGAACATCCTGCTAGCAATTTTGGAATGCAAAGCAGGGATGCAGGGCTAATGAAAAAGATGTACTCGTGCTTCAGCATTTCTGCTTGAGAAAACCCGTACAATATGCTTCAGTGTCATTCATGCATTCTCACTGCTTAAAACGAAAGTAGTGCTGCTTCCGGAGCTCACGTTATTTCTAATCTCAAGTTTCAAATTTTCACTCTGTTTGACTTTTGACGTAACCGTTCGCTCGAGGCATAATTTTGTGAATCCTCGAAGTGAGTACATAAGCCATATTAGCTTACTGCATAGAATAGAGGAGGGGGGGGGGGGGGTGAAAGAGGGAACGAGTGAGAGAGCGACAGACGGAGGGAGGGGGGGGGGGTCGAAAGGGATGTAGGGAGAGAGAGAAAAGAGAAAGAGAATGCAGTGGTAATAATGACATTGCTAAAAGCGTAAGAAACAAATGTATAAAAAACAACGACAACATAAGAACGCGAACAGCGCATGATAGATTTCTTCTGAATGGTATTTGATTTACTCTATTACGAAAAGTGGAGAATTTTCATGCAACATTTTTTTTTTTCTGAGGCCTAATCCCATGAAATTCTGACAAGCACATTTGAGGCATTTTCCTGCGATAGATAAGCGCAACCCTGTTTTCATTCCTGGTTTGAAACGCCAATAAAAGGGCGATTTTAAACGCGTTTGAGCCTCAAAAGCCTCTCTTCAAACGCAAAGCCGTTTTAAAAAGTGTTTACAACTTGTTCCTATATAACTCGTCGAACGACGCAAAGGAGCTACGCAGTCTCAACTTTCGAACCGGTGTTATATGATTTTTTAATTAACGCAGCATCCACATAAAGTATAGACCTTTTGAAAAGCGTTTCTAGTTAGATAAACACCTAAGATCCGTAACTGCCATTTAAACTAAAAAAAAAAGAAACCACAATCCGTTTGTTTTTCGTCCACTAGCCTCCGTGTGGTTGAATGAAAAAGAAAGAAAGAAAGAAAGACTTTCTCTGGGGTGTGGGTGAACATTCATAATTAAACTGCTCTCAAAAACGTGCCATGCAGTCGAAACAACAACAAAAAATATCAGGCAGTTCGCTCTCGGCCCCGGTCCATAATTCTGCACTACCTGATATCATTCTGCGCTCAGATATCCATCAATTTTTCAGCGAGGGAAAATCATATTGCGATAGCGATAGCCAGAACTTGATTGTGGCGGAGTGGCTGAAAGCGATCTAGCGGGATGATCACACACCTCATCGCCGGGAACCTTCTGTTTGACGGCCTAGCAGAAGGTCATTGGCTTTTGTGGTGAGATTCGCAAAATAGCGATGGACTGTATCAGATGGCCTTATGAATAATCCTCTTGTTACACCTCGGGTTCCACCACTCTCCCCATGAGACAAGGCGCCGGAGCGAACCTATTCGCGTCATTAGGGACCGATTATGTGATTTTCGGGAACCCGAGAATGAAAGCCTTGTCCCGTGATAAGAGGGGGAATCCAACTGGTTAAATCAACGAAACCAAGACACCTACACATTTAAAAAGAAAAGTTCACACGGGCATCCAAAAAAGTAAATAAGGTATGAAGACGAAAAGGTTCTTTCATTTCTTGTTCTTGGGAGTTATTCAATGCGCTCTGTGAAAACATTGAAAAGAAAAACCCTACAAGGTTGACAGGAGAAGTCTGGAACCAAACGATGTTATGGATTATGAAATAATTCAGGAGCATAATCATCGCGTACACTCGCAAGGGGTGCCTGCTGCATTAAAGCACACGACGATTTCTCCCTTTCTGCTTTTTGGCCTTTTAGTGACTTAATGTCTCAATCCACACACTCGGGTGGTTGACAAGACATGCATGCAAACACAGGATCGTGATTTGAGCAAATCCTCCTTGAAATCCCATTGTCAACTTCTTTACAAGATTCGTTGAGCACAACTCGGAAGTGCAGCATTTCTGGCTCCGAATCCTCTCCCATCTTTCTTTCTCCTCCTCCTTTTTTCCTCTTTTTTTCGTGCTAACATATTTACTCACCTGCTTCTCCCGCGTTGTGCTTAAACTGAATTAAAGAGGATGAGGCGTGGAGTTCACGAATTGCAGGTCCTCAGTGATGCACGCTAGGATTACACGGATTAAGTAGGAAGAAACTCTACTCTATAAAGCAATCGTCACAATGAATGACAGTGTCTCGAGAGAGAACAGACGTGGTGTAAGGTTTTCCGAAGCTCGAGATTCACCTGTCCTGCCACCGGCTGTATTTATATGTGTGTGTCTTGTGCATGTTATTGGTTGTGTGTGTGTGTGTGTGTGTGTGTGTGTGTGCGTGTGTGTGTGTGTGTTTGTGCGTGTGTTTGTGCGTGTGCGTGTAAATGCACGTCCTCACAAAAAAAAGAGAGAAAAAGGACATAGAATACAGCGGTATACTGAATGGTTGTGGTATGCCAGCTTTATATGAAGTTTTACTGGCATAAGACATTTTAGGCAGAGTACAGAAATGAGAGAGTACTGTTTGTGCCAGACTGCAGATATCTGCCTAGGAAAAATACCATCAAACAGCATCACTTTGACCGTTAATAAGCTATTTTCTGTATTTTTGAACGAAAACATAACCCAGATAATGCAAAAAAACTCTCCTATTTTCGATAACATATCTCGCTTGTCTAAAAATCTATAAGCCGTCATCGGGTATGCCTATTTCATCGTGAGTTTATGATGATAATATAGTTGAATAGAGTCACTTTTTCATGCAGAAAGTAAGAGCTCAACGGTTTAACCCTACTAGTAAGACTGGTGAACGGGGAGTTGTCATTTCAGCACAGAGAAGAGATAAATACATTTTGACTCTTTCGGCTATTCATACATTCTGGTACTCGCAAGGAAGGGGTTAAGGCCGTGTCACACCTTTCCGGGCAAGCCTTGCGTGCGACTTGCGAAGAACAATTTACTATCCGGAGGTCCCCGCAGGTGACCCGCACATAACAGTACCTAGCACGTATCTCACCCATTTTTTTTCTTTTTTTTTTTTTTTTTTTTGCAGGCGGGCAAGGATTTGGGCAAGTTTCACATGCGTCTTACCTGCTGGACCCGTGCTACTTACGTTCTACTTCCGTGTGACCTGCGTGTCAGGCGCATGGGTGGCGAGTGAGGGCTGACAACTCGGTGAAGGAATCCCTCTGAAGGAATGGCAGAATGTCATTATCTTGGCCGCATACGGGGACTGCGAGGTACCTGCGTTACAACTGCGAAGTACCTGCGTGGGAGTTGCCTGCAAGGTGCTGCCGCTAGGGGCCTCCTGCTGGAGTTCTGCGTGGACCTCTGCGGGCAATCCTCGCGACTCAATCGGAAAAAAAGTTTTGGTCATGCTCAAAATTTGGCTGCGGGTTAATAGGACTTGCGTGCGCACCTCCGGGCAACTACGGGCGAGATACGCGATAGGTACTGTCAGGTGCGGACAAGTGCTGGGAGGTCCCAGCAGCAAAAATTTTCCCCGCAAGTCAACCCGCAAGGCTTCCCCAGACACTGTGTGACAAGGCCTTGAACATGCTCAAAGTTCGTTCCGGGTGAGTCGCGGGGGTTTGCCCGCAGATTACACGCAGAACACCAGAAGGAGGCCCTTAGCGGCAGCACCTCGCAGGCAACTCCCCCGCAGATACTTCGCAGTCCCCGTACGTCACTTGTAGCTAAAAATGGATCGGTTTCCAAGCTCTCACGCAGGTCACACGGAATACACGCAAGCAGCAGGTAAATAGCACGCATCTAGCGATAAGACGCAAGTACGGAACTCGCCAACATCCTTGTCCGCCCGCAGAAAATTCTCCTGCGTGCTGGAAAATCCCTATTCGCAACAAGCCCTCCGTAGCGTACCCGGAAAGGTGTGACAGGGCCTTTACATTGGACGGTTAGGTCTGGTTCGAAACAACATGCAGCAAAGTACCGTCTTTCGTTTGCTTTTTTTTTCTTCTTCTTCTTCTACATAATGTTATAGTTCACTTGCCCTGAATGAGTAAATCCGTTATTCGCACCTGTCAACCAGTCAAAGTCGCATCATCTACGCTGTGCTTCCAACTCGTTTAATTTGATGCTACCCTCTACAGTGCATTCGTGGCTGAAATGTATTTCCAAAAACAACAACAACAACAACAGGAGAAACTATCAATGAAGGCATAATGACTTTTTTTTTTTTTTTTGACTGTGCCTCATTTCCCGTTAATGGACAACCATGCATCTTTAGCTCATTTTGCCGACGGGGTCGGCAGAGAGAAGCTGTATGCAAGGAGCCCTTCAATAATTCTTTGGTTTTAGCCGCGACTGCTCAATTAACTTTTACTTTCGCAGCAATAAGGCAAAATACCCCGCTTTGGCAGTTACATGAATGCATTAACCCTGATGAGATTGCCATACTGTCCTGTGTATTTAATAATGACCTATAACTCTACGCTTTAGCTGTCCAAATTTGTTGTTCATATACTTGATCTTATTCAAAAACAGCTGGGAAGTCCCCCCCCCCCCCTCCACATGCTCACATAGACGGAGGCTTAACGTGTACGCAGTTAGGTACTATTCCCAATGCAGGTTCTAGATGTGACTTTATCTAACTTCTTTCAACTTTCGATTCCTCTAAAAATAATTGTTGCCTTTTAGGGTGAACTGTTTGAAATCGACTGCGACTTTCGGGAAAAAAAGGAGGTATCCATTAGTAGTAATACTACGACTTGGCCATGCTAAAATGGTTCGTGGATATTTCCTCCCATTTCAGGTGATAATAATATCTAATCAAAATAAAAATGTTTGATTAAATTATTAATTGAGTAGCTCATTCACTATCGGCTAATCCGTTAATCACAAACGTAATGAATTCCTTTGTCATTTGTTGATTTGCTTCTTTAATCTCCTTTTTACACGCTCACACCCTTGTGTTACTTCCCATGGTACATCATGGGTGCGCATCGTAAACAGATGCATAGCGCACGTGTATCTTGCGCGGACAGCCATTAAGCCAGGCTTAGCCTTACATCATCTTGTATTACTTTTTATCTTCTTGTTTAGGGTGATTTGAGATGAAACCCTGTAGGCCGGATTTTCAATCAATCCCACTTGTCATTCCTTTGCAGACGCAACTCGCAACGACTATAGATACCTGGAGGGCCGGGCCTGAGCAAATGAACATCAGTTGGGCAACTTTTAATTTGCCTGCAAAATATTGAAGGACATTGGGATTTTCTCTCATGTCTCAAGCAACCGACGCTATAACTCTCCTGTGTCGACACGATACGGTGTATAGAGTAACTGTGGAAGGTCCTTAATCAATATTTTGTGTATGCGAGTGTGCACGTTTGTGCGAGTGCATGTGTGCAGCGAAGGATGTGTTGGGTGAGATTATGTTGTTCGCGAGGTAATTAAATTTTGTTCTAAGGCTTACAATGAAGATGATGGAATATAAAAGTTAAAATCTAAAGTTTAAATGTGAATAGTTCAATATAAGTTCAACATAATCGCCTAGTCCTAGTTAGATATGCATAAATTTGGACATGCATAGGATTCATTTTCAGATAAAGATGTATACTTCAAAAATAATACCTGAAATCATTGGTTATAATGTGATTTACTGGGGTAACATACTCCATGTAAATCCATGAAAATCCAACAGTCAATTTTCATTCGGACGTAGGACCTGCAGGTATAGCATATTATCTACTTTCAAGAGGACATACGACCTCACAAAAGCAAGACTCAGCTTTATTCCCCCACCTCCGACAAACATACACGTTCCATTGACGCACCTGTGTTCACAGTAAACGAATCAGGTTTAGCCCGTTATTGCTTTATGGAGGTAATACAATGCCTCCACCAACATCCAACATGTCATCTGACGAACTGGCTCTGTCAGGGCGTGGAAACCTAATTTCAATTTCCCATAGTTTAGGGGGACGGGGTGAAGAGAAGCCCGTAGGTTCCAGGCAGCTATAAGATGCCCAAGTCTGCGTTCCTGTAGAATATGCATAATTATAAGCTGATATTGGCTACACCTCGAACATTTTTTTCCTTCTTATTTTTCTTTCTCTTTGTATTGCCAGTAGGTCAGATTGAGAATTTCTCTGAAATTGTCCCCAATTTTCGAGGCAGTGTATCCATGCGCTCTCCTCTCCTCGTGCTAGAAAATTGTGTGGCCAATCACACGCCGGAGCTATTTCGGTGTGGGCAAATTACTCCCCGCACCCATTTATGGTCTACCAAGAATTTTGAACTAGAAAAAAAAGGATAACGATAAACTGCTGTGATAACACAGCTACCGAGACGGATCGCGGGACAATATCAAGTGAATGAAGCCTTCCCATTGAGCTAATAATCTTCACTCGACGCTGTCTTAATCGCCACTAAACTACCATAAACATTGATCCACTGAGCGCGGTAAACTAATAAAACTTCAATATGATCTTTTCCGATCCCCGGCTCTCTCCTCTTTCCCACTCTTCCCACGTCCTTTCATTACTGTCGTCATTACAACCATTCACTTTTTTAAAGTGGTCGGATTCTTTTCATAACACTGTAGGTTGGCTCCAGTAGAGACGTAAAAACAAGTTTAAGCAGTGCAACCGCGATTGATGAACGACTGAAAACGATCGCTGACAGGAACCATGTGTGATGTGTATCAGCCATTATCATCACGCGAAGGCAACAGGTCAAAATGATACCTACCGACCAACCAACCTTTTCACTCATTTATTTTGATCTAAGAATTTGGTGCAAAATGACATTCGGAATACCGCGAATTCACAGAACAATCGTATCCACTGACATTATTCGTTGCATTGATACTCTTAGTTATTGTAGTAGGGTCCATATTATAATCATATATTGTTGCTTTGTCTTCCATTACAAATGGATTAAAGGGATGGTATAGTATTGGTTGAGGTAAGGATTCAGCTTTTAACGTTTTTGCGAGATACTTAATAGAAAACACTTATGAAATGTTCAAGAGCATACAATTAAAAGAGGAATTCAAAGCTTATTTGATGAAAATCGGACCTGAAATGGCTGAGGTATCCAGAAACAAGGTAAAACAAAGTGTTCCTAATAAAAGGTGGGTCCCACCTTTATTAGGATCGCTTTGTTTTGCATATCTCAGACATTTTAAAATCGATTTAAAAAACAAACGAACAACAACTTTGAATTCCCCTCAAAAATATATGCTCTTTCATATTTCAGAAGAGGTTTCTCATTATCTAAAAAAACAAAAAATCATCATCAAAACACGTTGGAAACCTGAAGCATCATCTCAACCGAAATTGTACCTTGCCTTTAAGGAAAGAGAACGAGAAAACACTTGATCACTGACAGTGAAAAAGACAAGATAACGCATAACAGGGAATAAGTGTAATCAGTCAACAACTTCTTACTTTTTCATTGTTTCTTCTTGTTCCCCCCCCCCCCAGAAATCAGGTGAAGATAACGAACTACTACCACGTGGATCTGGGAGGGCGTCTGCCGCAGTCCGTTATTGACAGTTCTATACCTCAAATCATGGCGTCCACCATGGAGCTGTACTACAAGGCAGTGCAAGGCGGCAAGAAGTGACGACATGTTGTAAAGTGTAAAAAATCAAAGAGGATATTGAGTACTTGCAATATTTATAACGCGATGCATTTTGCACGCAAAAACCAAAGCAGAACAACATGGAAACATGTTGAGGGAGATGACATTTGTAAACCTGTAGCTTAACACTTTGCTGCTTCATAGCGTTTAGATATTTTATGCTCTTCAGGGCCTCGTGCATCAAGTGTGAACACTGAAACATGAGTAGATATACACAAAAGCATAAATTTTAACATACTTAACAAACAACGTCAGTGTTAAACATTTTTCTAAAAGCAGATTTCACCAATGTTCAAGGTCACTACAAAGAGTTCACCATATGCTGCTATCAGATAAAACCCATTTAAAATTCGAATGAAGTTGAATCGAACAGATAATTCTTGCTCCTCCTTGACCAGCACTCCAAATTCTCTTTATTCCCTGCACAAGTACTTGATGGCCATTATACATTCCAACTACTTTCCTACTCTGGGCATGCCTCAGGATAGTGCAAACACTCTTGTAGGTCATTCATAATTTTCAGCCGTCGGTATTTGGACATCCTGCCAATTTTACAGATATTTATCGTTGTTAATTCATCCAAAGCTGGCAGTTGCCATCACGTACTGCCATGTTGTTGTTATTTTTTCCGGCTGCCGCTCCATTTCGATCCCCAGTGGCTGGATATTTGGCATATAAGCATAACGAAACAAAATGAATGAAAAATTAGAAAAGGCCGAAAAAACAACAACATGAAGGTCTTCGAAATTGGTTTTATTTCAACGAGGTCCGACCTGTATTCTGTCTCGCAGAATAGGACAGGTAAGGTTTGAGAAACGTTCCACGAAATAGGGGTCCTACTGTTGAGTGTAACAACGATTTCAGGAGGAAAATTATACACAGGCAGTAACTGGTGTAGGATGTGTAATATCAGAATATTTAAAGTAAGTCACCTTGTAAATATTGTTGCCTTAGAAACACATTCACATACAAAACAATAGAAACAATACGAACACGAGACGAAGCGATTACTAATGATTTTTTTTTTTAAATCTGAACGCAAATTGAGATGCTTTGAGATTTTTCTTTTTTTTTTAAGACAAATTTTGAACCCGTTGAAAGTGCAATTACATATTTAATCAAACTTTTCTTTAAATTTCTTAGATATTGTGTTGACGTTTTATTTCTTTCACTGTGCAATGATCCAGGTTCAAATTTCATCATAACAACTCATGTGTCAGGGGCATCCTAAGGATTTCATTACTGATACTACTGAGGAATAGAAATATACTAGTAGCTATACGTCATCCACATGTTCATAGTTATACGTAATGTAACAGAAACAAAGGGAGGGCGCTTTACTTTCTGGCATGAGCAAGTATAAATCATTTTGGACTAAATCTTATCATTGCGAAAAAAAAAATCATAGAAAGACCTTGCGGTATTCGGAGAGTTAAATAAGAAAAAAAAAATAAGAAAAAAAGGAAATATACTGATGTTACGTCAGATGATGCTGGCTAAAAATAATTCCCATACTTTAGGTGTTGGTTTTTTTTTTTTCAAGTGAACACCAACAAGCATGTTTCCCGTTTGATAAAAATTAATTATTATTTTAGTTCAGACTTTACTTCAGTCATTTCAAACATCTTACAACATTTTATAGGAAAATACCAGAAAGAAACAAAAGAAAATTAATCAAAAAAAATTGAAGTGAAAGAAGCCAAGGACAACAAGAACACTTCATGAGATCAAGAAGTGACTTCAGATGCCTTCGTTTAAAGAACGTTTCGCAGCAACACTTAAATGTTTGGTTGTAGCGGCGACTACTCACGCGTCGGATTGTTAAAGACACGTCCCATGCAAGTCATATCCATTATTGCAGCAGAACGCATTTAAAAATGCAGCATCGAGTATATTGCAACTTGTCCATTTTATATTTCTGATTTTGAACCCGGTAATTTCTTTCAAACATAAATAATTGTAATTGCATACAATTTTTGTTTGTATTAATTTTCCGGTTTACCAGGCACAAATGCTGCTTAGCGGTCAAAACATTGTGTGTGTAGTTGCTTTTTCCCTGCTGCAAAGAACACAGTGTCAAACAGTGCGAAACAGAATGAGAAAGACAGTGTGAATACATTGTGAACACAGTGTACAATCTCGTCATAATGTTAAATTCAAGCGTTTTAACGTAGTGAACACATTGTGAATAATCAATTCACAGAGTGAAAGAGAAAATAACTACGTAAACTCTGTGAAAAACCACACCACAGTGTAAAGTTAGCTTCACATTGTTACAAAATGGACAATATAAACACACTGAGAACACACTTTGGCACACTAGGTTCTTTCCGGCAGGAAAATTCTAACTGCACCATTTGACATTTTTAAAAAAATTCCACACTACATCTAGAATAAATGCAGTTGGTAACAATTCATGTTCACTGTAAACAATAGCTGTTTTTTTTTAATGAAATCATGTATGAGGAATCTTTGAAATGTGGCTAAAGATATTACAGAGATGATTCACCCCATTTCATCTATACTATGTTTGATATTATTCTAACCACTTAGGGCAGAGGGCACCCTTTTAGCATGTTATGAAAAGTTGTGGACCTTAATACATTGTAAATGATTGTGCATTGCCATTCATAGTAGTATTCGTAGTATTTGCGTTAATTTTCAGAGGAATATTGCCCTCAGGGAAATTTGTAAAGCAATGCTTGCTTTACGATAAAAATTAAGCAGAACAACATGATATTATGATTGCCCTTAACAAACAAAATAATAACACAAGAAAAATGGTGATGATATTCATTATTGGATATGAAGACGTTTTCTTCTTGACTAGTTTAAACGATCCTTTTCCCCCAATAATTTTTACTGTCTGCATTTTTGATACATGGACTAAAATGTATACCTTTGTGATTTTGCATTTCCTGTGTTACCATCGGACTTTCATTGATGTAAAATAAAAACGATTGATGATTTGAGTATACTGCCATTTTTGTAATAAATTTTATTCTTGTCTTGATGCTAAACATTTCTAGCCCCTGTACTCCCTCCACCTTACGACTCAAGGTACACTATTGTATATCTTTGCCTCTGCAGGGTAAAACAAAGAAAGAGTCGACAGACACATAAAGAGAGAAAGAAGAAGCAACAACGTTAAATAAAGCTGATAGTAAACGATGCTTCCATAATTTGAATTGAAGGCAACAGGAGTATCAGTAAATCCCTTTCTTGAAATAATACAAAAAGGTATTGACATTATGGGACATTGTCGATCGCTTCATTTAACATGACTGTTCATATCATTCTTTCCAACAGAATGGCTTGCCTTAGATATTACCATGTCCATTTTGCACTTCAAAGATTAAAAGTAACAATCACTTTAAAGACTAAAATAAAAATATGATTCAGTCGTTTGACGCAAGACGTCATTGTATCTTTACATGACCATATTAGATGTGTTGTGTGTGCATCTACATGTCTTTCTACGACCTAGGGGCCGAAAAAGGAAAGTAGGGTACAAAATGTGAAAAAAAAAAACAATGTGGAACAAGGCTTCATGAGATAAATACAGTACCACGTACCAAATACCATTTGAATTACATACAAAACCCAAACTCTTCATTTTTTGTCACAACGACCCTCTTAACATTATTCTTAACTCTGAGGTCTTAGGACGTCCTCGACTACTCGAAATTTTTCTGAGAGCTCAGGTCTATTGGAAATTCCCAATATAGGTAGAACAGGCCTTTTGTTTTCCAACCTCTCTCTCTCATCATCCACGCCATCGATTATTTCCGTGGCAACATGCCAATTTTTCAGTTGTTATATTTCTATGATTTCTCTTTTCGAACCAGGTCAAGCGACATTCGGGCGTGTGAAACAGACTGTACACACTGTCAATTTAGCAGGAAGTTTTTGATGAGACTCAATTGCCAATTCAAGACTGGATTTTATTTCAGAGTGGTAGGACAATTTTCTTTCTGTCGGTAGGCAGTCGCCGTAGTCTTTGCTCTTTGTTGCCTAAGAATTATGACGATGGTGACTGTTGCAATTAAGTTTGTGACATCATCAAATGTGTATCTGCCTTTACCCTTCCGTAAGGTTTGTGATACCAGGAAGCGGCAATTACTAAGAAAGAAAGCATATCAAAATCAATGCTGTTGCATTTTTGCAATCTTACAGTGGGTATCGTTACTATTGTAGTTTTTGAAGATCTGCCCTAAGGATCGTAGCGACACTAAATCACAGCTAACATGTTCAAAACCCATATTCATGTCGTGCTTCGATTACAAGATGACTTTATAGAGGTGGTCATGCGAATTTTGCCTACAGTCTACCTCAGAGCTCCTGCTTGAAACGGCTGTCGCTTGGCTGAACGGGACAAAACAGGATGTATGTATCTGATTCATCTAGTCTATTACCCTTCTTTTCTGTCCTTTTTTTAAAAGAAAATGGCATGCATTCAAGGTCAAGTGTAAGGCAGTCTCCTGACCTATGTCTATTGCGTGGCGCCACCGAGAAGCCGCCTGAACGATGGATGCAAGGCAAACTTGTCAAAGCTGACAGTGTGAAAGACGGAATCTTCCCTCCTACCTTCTATTTCAATTGGCCTGAGACGGATTATCATTTGGTGGCGCTGTTTCAATGACGCTCCAGATTGTCTTATGAATTTCAGTTTTATTCAATTCAATTTCTTTTCTCAGCAGAAAAGAAAAGAAATTGAAAAGAAAAGTTATGTGAAAGTAATGACTACTAAGTTAAATATTGTGAACATAGACGTGCATAGAAACATCGGTAAAACACCAAAGGGGGGGGGGGGGGGGCAGCCAAAAAGGAATGGTAATCAACAATTACATAGAACAGAATTTAAAAATCCCAATAAGACATGCAACAATGCATTCAAAGTGAAAAAACACAAACTGAAGAAAAAACAGAACAATTCAACGTTACATTTTGAATTCTTCAGTGCTTGAATGATTTGAATATCAAATTATATTTTGTTTAATACTAGTAGATGCTTCTTAAACTTTTTAAAATATGTTAAAGTGTCATGGTGGAGAATTTCTTCCTTCATCGAATTTCATACCAAAAGCCTATAAACTAATGGAATTACATAAAATGATGTTCTAACTTTTGTATGCAGCATTTCTAGTTTGCTATAAGAATGAACATTGCAGTTTAGATTAAAACGTTTCACCAGTCGAAAGTAGGTCCAAGATTTTTTTTGTGTGCATAAAAGCATAAAAGCTCCTAATCATAACTCATAAAAATCATAAATATTTAGACATTTTAAAAACATAAAAGATTGGAGTAGTGCCGTATGAGCTAAACAAAAGGAAAAAAGGTTTACTGACTAATGATGCGTATTGCAAGTTTTGGAGTTTAAAAAGTATGTCAAAGTAGATGCTGGCTCCACTAATCCAAACAGATATACCATAAGTTAAAAAGGAGATACAATTGCGTTGTAAATCACATTAAAAACAACACACTATCGGTAAAAAAATCGTACTTTCATTAGGAATACCATTTTTTGGCAATTTTATTGCAAATGGTATCTTCATGATTCTTCCATGTCAATTTACTATCAACTGCTATACCTAAAAACACAGTGAGTTGATTTACACATTTAGACAAAGAGAGTTCATTTACATATTCAGCAAAATGTTATTTCTATATCATAAATATTGACATTTTTATTTGTAGACATCATAAAATTCGTTAATTGGTATTAACATACTATGATTTGTTCATCCCCAACCACCTTGATATTTTAACCAATTCATCATTAATTTTTTTTTTTTGCAATATGCATATGCAGATCTTTATGAGACCTGAAAATGCTAGTATCATCTGTTCACAGTATAAGATTGTAATTCAGAAAACAAGATATGAGAGTCAAGCGTATGGAATGTTTTGTTCAAATCTATAAATAACTTGAATAATATTTCTTCATTACCAGTTGCATATGTAACTTTATGATAAAGATCTATAAAAGCGTTAGATATGAAGTCCTTCCCTTAAATCATATCTATTTGAATTTGAAAAGTGCACTTACTAAAAAAGATAAAAGATGATTTTGTATATATACATTTTTCAAAAATCTTTGAAAAAAATTGGCACAACTTAAAATGGCCAGTAGTTAGATCCTATTTTAGGAGAACTATTTTTGAAAAATAGGAATAACACGAATTATCTTTTATTCATCAGGGAAAACACCGAAATGAAAACACTTATTATATATTACACTTAAAAGTCGACATATAAAATTAATAATTTTTTTGATAACTCCATACATCGATACCATCACAACCAGCACTGTAGTCAGGTTTAGAAATTTTCAGAATTTCAACAGAAGAAAAAGGTGCAAAAAAAGACAGATTTCCTATCATAATCTACATAGGTTTTTGTGTATTCATCATCATATATTTCAAATTTACTTTCAAACTTCATGATCCTATATTAACAAAATATTCATTACAAAAGACGTTACATATCACCCGAATTCTTATTCACATAGAAACTCTCTCCTTCTTTTTGTTATTGTATATATATATATATATATATATACATATATGTTTATAAATATATATAATATATATATATATATATATATATATATATATATATATATGAGATAATTTACAATGTATCAAAGGGAGAGAGAGAGATACTTTCAAAAGAAGGGTCAAAACAACACCTCCTCGACTCTCCTTCTTTCCTTCCACGGTGGCGCCGCCCAGAGGCCATGAGAACGTGACGCCTTTTCGAGACGCATCTATATCCCCTTGCCTTCGGGGGGATGAATGTGACGAAATCATATTGCATCATGTTCGACACCACCGAGAATATCTCTCTCATTCTCTCGACGACGGCAGTCCAACAATTCATACTATAATCTTACCTTTCATGCCATTCACAGGCAGTGTGTGTCAACAGCTGTAAATCAAATGCTATGCCTCTCAAATGCGGTGTTCCACAGGGCTCTGTGGGCGGGCCCACCTTGTTTTCCATCTATCTTATTAGCCTGGGACACATATTGCGCCAGCACAAAATTAATTATCACATGTACGCTGATGACATTCAATTGTATTTGTCTTTCAAACCTAAACAGGCCGATGCCTTACATGCTTTGTGTCAGCTTGAGAATGCAATGAACGATGTTTATTCATGGCTGAACTCACATTCTTTGAAATTGAATACGGATAAATCTGAGTTTTTAATGTTTGGTTCGAAGACACAATTAGGTAAACTTGACTTTAATTTCATCTCCTTTTCCGGCATGTCAATTAGTGTGTCCCAAACCTGTCGCAACCTGGGTGTAATGCTAAATTGTAATATGACTATGTCTCATCAAGTTTCTAGCATTTGTAGATCTGTAAGATACCAACTTCGTAATATCGGCTTCATTAGAAAATATTTGAACCGCTCTTCTACCGAAAAATTAGTCCATGCTTTGATATCCTCTAGGCTCGATTTTGGAAACTCTGTCTTATTTAACTTACCACAAACTCAGCTCTCCATGCTACAGAGGCTTCAAAATGCGGCAGCACGCATCATCACACTATCCAAGAAGCACACTCACATCACCCCTATTTTGAGATCACTTCATTGGTTACCAGTCAAAGATCGCATTATTTTTAAGATTTTACTTTTGACTTTTCATTGCATTCAGGGCGCTGCTCCTCAGTATAACATTGACTTACTCCATAATTACATCCCTGCTAGATCTTTACGCTCATCCAACTCCGGTTCTCTGATAATTCCAAGATTCACTACAATATGGGGCACACGTGCCTTTGGCCATGCTGCTCCCACCTTATGGAATAACTTACCTTCAGCTGTAAAAAATTGTTCTTCATCAGACTCCTTTAAAAGCAGTCTAAAAACTCACTTGTTTAAAGCCTCAATTTGACTACTCATTACATGTACTTGATATTTGTATGTCCTTTATCTCCTTCACTTGCTCTTCCTTCCGCGCCTAGAGCACTCTGCAGAGTGGATTTGGCGCTATATAAATCATATCAATTATTAATTATCATTATTATAAGGAATCTCCACTGTGTTTATTGTGAGTAAAAGTTATACGTCAGAGGATGTAGGCCTAGTACAAACAGACACAGACACAAACACAAGTACGTAGAGACTGACTGACAGACAGACAGACAGACACATACACGCACAGAGGAATACACAAACAAAGATTTCAAACTAAACAAATTCAACTTTATTCTATTTCTGACGAACAGAGTAATGGCAGTTTACGGGACCCAAAGGGAGTAAATTCAGACCGTGCGATTCTGCATAGTAAATTCAACAACATTACTATGTTCGGCAAAGAAAAGAGTCGCTGAAAGCGCACGTTCACACACGCACACACATGGATGGACACAGCAACTACATTGTATATACAGCAGATATACACTTAATTGGTTTCACTTTCATTTCAAGATTTTGCAATTCCATCATCTGTTAGGTACAATGAATCAGTGCAAAGTGATACTTTCTGAGGTATTTATTTTCTTTTCTTTTCAGTGTTGATTGAACTACGTATGTTTATCATTCAAATACCAAATTTAGAGTAGGGTCATAAACAAACGAAACCACTTTGGGATCTATTGCATCGTATGCAATAAGAAATCATTCTTTCTTTAATATCTGAAATTTTTATGAGCTGTGTTTGCATTGAGGGAACAAAAGGGAAAAGAGAACGATTGGAGTTCTTCCATATCAGGAACCATTCAAGGTGAGGAGGTGACCAGTATCCTTTTTATATGCAGACCGATTCGTTCGTGAACAAAATCTTTCGGATATCAGAGTCTCGTAGGCAGCAGATGAACTAATGATTCTAGAGTAAACTACAAAAGATTTTAAGCAAATAATTACATCATGCTGAGACTAGAAATACTTAACTAATGTTGCAAACAAGAGCACACTATCCTTCTTCCTCAAATCAATACGACAACGACAATAACAACAACAACAACATAGTCTGTAGCTGGTGATGTAACAATGTTTTGAAGCTAAAACGCCATCGCACAACAGGCGCAAGGAAACCTATCTTCTCGAAATACATGCAACAGGTCGATGGAGCGAGCGTAATAGCGACGTTGTGCCTGAGGCTCGGTCCGTCAAACGATCACGACATGTTACCCGCGTGTTTATTAACGATAGTGACAGCTCTACTGATGAGAATCCATGTCGGGAATCTCAGACTCTGTTTATACCATTCTGTAATACCATGCGTCCACTCCCTATATCTGTGTTTTTTTCTATACCATGCTCATTTTATACCTCCCCTTTTCAGGACACTGACTTTGTTGTTTGCGTATAAATTAGATGTTTGTATAGTATGTTAGGCCTTTAAATCAAGGAAACAAAGAAGAAATCCGTCAACAGCGTAAATCGCTTTTAAACTAAACTATCGAAATTCGTTTCTCCCATAGGTCGAGGGAGACACAATTAATACACGACAGATATAATAAGAATTGTATACTGCACAAACTGCGCGATGTATTTTGTGTCCGCTTTTTTCTAGTTTTTCTAATCATGCCGCTGATGACTGATTTAAGTAAACAAGAAGACAAAAATAAACAAACAGAAGAAAACATACTGTCCCTTTCTCCGATCAACCGATTTGTTGATAACATTTTTTAAAGCTTAAATCTAAATCGGCAACATAGGAATAACTTTAAATGACTTTTAATTTTCGTGACGTGAAACCAATCAACTAAGGCATTAGGCAGAAATGAAAATCTGACTGAAAGAAAAAAAAAAGACAAATCTCAAACACTCGAGTGAACAAAAGAGACAAAAGAAGAACGAAAAAAGTAAATAAAAAGCATAATGGCTGCCAGAGTGAGAATCACAGACATGGAACCCGCGTGTGATTCAAGTACAGTCTAAATTTCTCCCCTTTTTATTCTATAATATCAGTTATCAAACCAAGAACATGTTCATTAGATCGAGAAGCTTGTTAGGCGTTAATCAAACGGCAGTAACATAGAAACAGGATCCGCTTTTCATCATAAGTACTTGCAGGCCAGCAATTAGGCTTGAAAAGAGGTCACTCTTGAAAAAAAAATTGTATTTCGTGAGCAGGCTAAATTACCCTTTCAGATCTCCCAACCACCAACCCTCCACCAGAACATTGACAAAAAAGTGATATGCTTATTTTGCCTGAAAAATAGCAGAGCCAGAGGCAGAGACGGGGGAAATTAAGACTTCTGCTCTTCTGACTCGTTATCTTAATGAATGAAATGACCATCTTTAAACGACGGGGTGCCTTTCATAGATTGATGAAGTGGGAACGAGATGTCTAAATATATCAACATTTGATCTGTTCTGTAATTCTTGCATCCCTCATTTTCCTTTCCCTCAGATAATGAAGTTTATCCGAAGACGTCGACCGACACGACAAGGTGTGCCGATTTCGTCATCAAGCATTGATTGATCAAGCTCTTTTTAAAAACATCATTCTACTTTTTGTTGTTTTATTTTGCTTCCTTTTCGGAAAGATCTACTAAAAACCCCAGTCCTCTTTGTAAAATATCTGATGCTGACATCGACCCTTCATATTTTACATATACTTTATATTCTCTATTTCTGTCCAGCTTTCGCCAAGCACCACTTTCCTGCCGAAAAAGAAATCTGAAAGGGAAATCAGAATTCATATTGGACATAGTAGCTAACGATTTGTATACTGATAACTGCTGCAGTGCACTCCAGTGCAGCTGAAGTCAGTGTCATTCCTACTTATATCTATGTACTTCCTTTTCAAATTCAACCATATCTTCTGCATTCTTTCAGAGAGCCTTTCTTGTTATCGCTGCACTTAATCTATTCCGAAGAAACGACGTTGTTATTTTTGAAAAAGAGCATTGTACCAAAACTCTAAAGCGATTATAACGATATGAAACATCTGTTTTCACCGTTATGTATTTGTGTATACATTGCTGAGATTATACACATCGAAGGGGCAACCAGTGTTTAAGGGGGGGGGGGGGTCTACAAAATTTACTTGGAAGAAGCATATTGGTCTTCATAATCTATTATATAGGTATTTTTTCAACTGTTGCAATGACTCGGACAAACAGAGTTCTTTTCTATTTTAACTGATAGACAGAACTACATACGTCGAGGGTAAATTGTATGTTTTTCTGTGCTGCTGACGTAGGGCACCAAATAAGTAGCATTTGAAGTAAGCGTTCTTTATTATTGTTGAAATGGACACCCGCGTCAGCATCTCTGCAGATACATATATATATATATATATATATATATATATATATATATATCATTTGCAATGAAATTGCCAAAAAATGGTATTCCTAATGAATATACGATTTTTTTTACGAGAGTGTGTTGTTTGTGATATGATTTACAACGCAATTGTATCTCCTTTCTAACTTATGGTATATCTGTTTGGGTTAGTGGGGCCAGCATCTACTTGGGGATACTTTTTGAACTCCAAAACTTGCAATACGCATCATTATAGTCATTTAATCTTTTTCCCTTTTTTTTAGCTCATACGGCACTACTCCAATCTTGTATGTTTTTAAAATGTCTAAATATTTATGATTTTTATGAGTTATGATTAGGAGTTTTTATGCTTTTATGCAGAAAAAAAAATCTTGGACCTACTTACCTCTGGTGAAACGTTTTAATCTAAACTGCAATATTCATTCTTATAGCAAACTAGAAATGCTGCATACAAAAGTTAGAACATAATTTTATGTAATTCCATTAGTTTATAGGTTTTTGGTATGAAATTCGATGAAGGAAGAAATTCTCTACCATGATTATACACATCGAAGGGATAACCAGTGTTTAAAGGGGGGGGGGGGGGGTCTACAAAATTTACTTGGAAGAAGCATATTGGTCTTCATAATCTATTATATAGGTATTTTTTTCAACTGTTGCACTGACTCGGACAAACAGAGTTCTTTTCTATTTAACTGATAGACAGAACTAGATAAGTCGAGGGTAAATTGTATGTTTTTCTGTGCTGCTTACGTAGGGCACCAAATAAGTTGCATTTGAAGTAAGCGTTCTTTATTATTGTTGAAATAGACAGCCGCGTCAGCATCTCTGCAGATATATATATAATTATATATATATATATATATATATATATATATATATATATACATATACATGTATATATATATATATATATATATATGTATATATATATATATATATATATATATATATATATATAAAGGCCCATACATAATTATATTGTATACTAAGTGTAGATTTTATGGAAGAACTCTTTCACATCTAACGGAGATAGTAGCACTTGGCCATTCGGGGAATTCTCACTTTATCTCTATAATCTTTCCTACAACCAAAACATTTTACATTCTAACAGTGTGTTATCATCATCTCTCCGCATAGAGAGAGAGAGAGGGGGGGGGGGAATCAAAAGCAAGCAGTCTTATAGGTTTTTCTCTGTTTAGGAAGTAATATGATCGACTTAATAAACGATGTTAGAGCAGTACTTTACCTCCCTTGCGGATCAGGGTATTTATCAGGTCTGAAGCGGTGACTGGAATACCCATAAGTACCATCAAAACACTTCGGCGCCGCTTCAGTGTCCTCGTATTTATGTGCAGAATGTACGGCTCTAATGCTTGCGTCACGGCCGTGGATTGCCATCATCGTCTCTGCATTATCATACAGATTCAACGCAAGGTTTAAACGGGGTGCACAATAGAGTTGAGCTTGGCAAGTAGAATATGGTTTTAATCAGAGAGAAGTAAATGTTAATGCAAGACAAGCAAAATTAGTGAACACGGGTAAAAGAAAATTTCGTCTTAAATCGTGGAGATAAGTGTTCATGAAAACTAACGCCTCCTTATCCTTCCTCTCTTCTTCTTTGCACAGTGACAGACAAACACAGGCACACATACAAGTTTTGATATATGTATATTTGTGTGTATCTGTGTGTGTGTGTGTGTGTGTGTGTGTGTGTGTGTGTGTCATTCCGGGATACATTAGCAATGGGGATCAGTATCAAACGTAATGAAGATTATAGGGATCAGAAATGGGCCAGCTCAAGCCTGTAAAGCAGGTGTTGACATGTAATATCACAGAAGGATAAAATGGTTATAGAAACGAAGGGCTACCCACAATGACAGGCTTGCGTCCTCTTGACCCGGATGCTTCCTGGCAGAACAGTGTTTTTCAATGGTCTTGTGTGTAAATCAAGCTCCTGCGCCCTGGAGATTGGTGGGTTCATGTTGACCAATGACATCTTGTAATCAGATCCATACAGCTGTCATGAACCTAGTAGAATAATGTTTCATCTTCCATTGTACAAAACAAAAAATAAAATAAAACTTTAGGTGTATGCGCATGTGTGTATATAGTGTACTCGCTCCAATATATCTGGCCCTAGACAACACCTAAAAAACAAAATGACAAAAACTAACAAAAAATCACACAAAAATCCACAAATTGTCTGGAGTTAGCGTAGAAGCTGTTTTGCAGGACTCGTCTCCTGCTACACTGGCAAGGGCTATTTACGGTCCTATCTCTTCGACCAAACATTTCGATAGCTTTGCACAGATCACTGAAGTGAGGTGCATCGGATTCTTCTTGACCGCTGTGAATCCCAGCAAGTACGACACCATAGGGCGTGGATCGGTGTACGTCAGGCACTTTGCAGGCTTCAATCAGTTTCAACCGAAACATAGCTGTGTATTGACCGCCTGAAGTGGCGTTTGCCGCGTCATTTTCACGCTGCCCATAATTCAAGCACCATTAGCCGCAAGCGGAGAGGACACCTTCAGCGACCTTTCAAGACCTGCGTTCACGACCGGTTAGTTGTCGGAACGTGCTCAAGCATTTATGGAGGCCATTAGTGCTGATCATGTAACTTCGATGTCATTTATTCCTGCCAAGGTCTCATATCTGCTCCTCGAATTTAAGTTCCCCTCGTGTTTCACCAGAAACACTCTGTAGGGTTACTGCGTAGCTCCCTTCCCAGACCATTCGACGCAGAGAGCGCTACAGCAAAGCCCACGAGTGCGCGAGGGACGTCCCTTGTCTATTATCGACAAACACACCAACGGCGCCTCCATTAACAAACCAGACACTGTTTTTTCTCACATGGTAAATTAGGGAAAGGGATCTCCACGCTTACTTCATTCTAAAGTACTTAAGTGTGCTATTTCTACTAATTAACCCTGGAGGCCTCTAAGTTGATTGCACATCACTGTATGAAATTTGGAGAAGTCATTTTCTGAAAGGATGACCGCGAGCTTGATTTCGAATTAATGACTTAAGACGCAGGATAGAGTATCTTCTAGTTAAAGTTTCAGATGATTATTAGTTGATAGTCTGCGAAGGCTGTTCAGGGTTACTAAAAGTACAAAGATCTAGGACTTTTAACAAGTCCTACTGTGAGCAAGGCTCACTTACCCAGACAAATGGACCCTGTTCTGCGTATTTTTGCTTACTCGTTTTAGAACTGTTCTATGCCAGAAAAATACCGTGAAGTTGTAAGTCTCTATAAGGTCAATCAACTTATAGAAGCAGTGCAATAGAAATCTGGAAAGTGACGTAGTATTTTTTTGGTCACATGATAAAAATCTATTCATAGTCATGGACTTGGATAATAATCAAGATTTATGTCGAGTTAGGGCAATTTCAGTAATATAAGTCTAATATCAAATATGTGTTTGTCAAACCGTTGTCAAAGTTGAACTTTCATGCATGCAAAGTACAAAGTAGTGTCATGTAGTGTCATTATGTGTATGTCATAAAATTTACCTCATACCGGCAAAGGCTTCATATTTGCATTAACGATTTCGTGATGTATGAGATTGACAGTTTTCTTTTCTACAATAGGTCATGAGTGAGTTCTCCTTGAACCCTTATCAATTAACATAAACACACACGCGTATTCAATGATTCAATTAATTTTCAATTTATTTCCATATTTCACATATAACATACATGAAATAATACATGATTAACAATACAATGACAATAAATAACACATTCCGACTACTCAATCAGTCAATTAGTGACAAATAATTGATACACGTCTAGAAACGTGATAAACAACTTACGTAGTACAAAGTGCATCCATTTGCATGCAAATTAATCAAACTTATATAATTTCATGCAGAAAGCGTAACGGGTAACAAGCACAAAAAGTTTTCTTTCTTTTGTTCTTCATATTGACGACATACCAAACAAGTGAAAATATGGAGGAGCCTAATTAAAAAAAAAAAAAGTCATAGTTTATACATTGTAGGTCCCAAAGTGGGAAAATTGTCTAACATATAACAGTGATTTAACTTGTCACGCAATAACAAATCAAAGAGAAAGAGAGTATAGGGGGGAAATCTCATGGAAGTGGATTGCAATGCACAATGTAGTTACTAATCATAAAAGCAGTGTTCATTACAGTAGCTGTATCCACCACATTTATTAATCGCAAGTACTTACGATTTATAGAGTTCGCTATAACGAAACCAGTGTAGCTATCATGTAATGTCAATTCCACTATACCCACACACCAACTTCAGATCGAATACTTTACCCTAAGATTTGGTGATGTATTATGCATCATTTACGATGCAACATGGGATACGACAACTAAAACGATTGTACAAGAGAATGTAAGGCCATAAGTCCATCAAGGACGTTGTAAAGCAATGAAAGACCACAAAACAACAAGTAAAGATGGTATCTGTATACGGGTTAACTGTCGACGTGTGAGGAGATTTTATATCAGAGGTTGCAGCAGCAGCGTTCAAGCAAGTTGTACAGGGCAGGGCCAGATAGGGAGAATACGACTTTGAGATTGTGAAGGCGAGCAGAAGAGCAGCAGGAGGAGGATGTGCAGAAGGAGAGAAAGAAACAGAGAGAGAGAGTGAGAGAGAGAGAAAGAGAGAGAGGTAGAGAGAGAAAGAGAGAGAGAGAGAGATGGGGGAGGGGAGAGCAGACGAGAAGATAAGAGATTTTGAGGTGAATCCGCGTACGAACTGGTGTGCTGGGAGTCGGCGAAATACGCGCGTGAAGGACACGGTGATGTCCTGATGGTTTGATGAGCGTGATTAATGCTGAGATGGCAAACTTTACTGGAAATCCTCGTTTTCCACGGGAAGCACCGAATGTTACTTGCAATCGTCCGAGTGTAGGGCTTCTAAGGAAGATGATTTAACAACCATCCTTGATTTTTTTTCTGTCTTTTTTAATGTGTGAATGTATGTTTACCTTCATTTGTTTTTCACCGTTGTCACATTCAGGAATCAAGCTGTGTTCCAAGATTGAGTCGATTCAGTGCTTTACCCCTATTAACCTTTTTTTTATGTATAAATATACATTTAATTGTCTTCCAAAAATTCTTGATGGCTTCTTCACTCCAAAGTCCACCGTTCATTCATATCCAACACGTCAGTCGTCCGATTACCATCTCGAAAACCCCAGAATCATTTTAGCTAAAAAATCATTAAAACATAATGGACCAGATATTTGGAATTCTTTACCCCCTAATTTAAAACAATGTACGTCGTTGAACATTTTCAAACGAGAACTAAAAAACACCCTCATAATCCAGTATACTTCTGACACATTCATACCACCTGGTCAACAAACACCCTAAACAATGAGTTCACGGCCATAACTGAAGTAACATTCACCTCATCACACTGATACACAAAATAACACTCAACGTACAAACCAAGATTCATCCCAACACAATGCACACCGCACGTCCTTCGCACAATTACTTCCCACTCAGTGAGTGGCAAGATTTTCTTTATGCATCTCTTGATTGTGCCCTTCGCACAATTACCCCCACTCAGTGAGTGGCAAGATTTTCTTTATGTATCTCTTTACCTGGGGCCATCTTCCTCGTCAAGCTTAGCTTATGATGATGGTCCCCTGCATTTCATTTTTATCATTTCCTATTGCTTCCTTTTATATATGATATTCGTTTTTGGAAAAAGAAAATGTATGTATGATCCAAACGTTACGAATATTAGCTCTGTAAATGACTATGTAAGTATTTTGTTGATTTGTTGATTTGTATTGATTTTGAAATGCAGAAATAAAAACTGAACTGAACTGAACTGAACTGAACTGAACTGAAATGAAATGAACTGAAATGAAGAAAAAGGCAGAAACATGAAATTTGTATGCATTTCTTTATGGTAGCCCGGTGATATAATCATGTTTCGAGCAGATAGAGGGACTTGCTGTTACACGACACGTGTTTTGTTGAATGACAATACGGACTGAAATGGAGAGAAGCTTACAGTCGTGATTGGCGGGTACAGGTGTAGATGGATTTTGCTGATACCACATGCTCTTCTTTCCACTCGACTCTGCAGCCTACTGTGTGAACCCTTATACTCCCTGAACTTGTTTTCATCCTTAGCTGAATAAGATTTCCTTTAATTGGTATTGTTAACTGACATGGAATGAAATATTCTTGTCCGCTCTCCGTTTCTCATGTTTTATAAAAACATTGATTATTTTGTGCTACAATGTATCATCTTTTATGTAACTTGATATGAAAAGTAATCATTAATAATACCATTTTTAAAAATACTATTTTACTTCATAAAATAGGGGACTAGAGGAGGATGAATAACGGGAATCAGGGATTAATAATTGCACAATACGCTTCTGGAGAGTAAGAATACGATTTTTTTTTTTTGGGGGGGGGGGGGGAGGGTTGAGCCCCAATTTTCCCAAACAGTATATTTAATATGATATCATAGAATTATAGCACTGTATAAAAGAGTAAGGAAATATTGCGATAGGAAGTTTTTAAGCTTATTTGATATCTGAATTGTGTTTGAACACAAACATATAAACGTTAAAAATGCCGAAGACAATAGTAATTTTTACAAATCATTGTCATTATTATCATTATTAATAAGTTGTGAAGTAATCATGTTTTAAAACGTGTTAAACATGCTTAAGAGAAAGTTAGGGACATCTTATTAGACCCTACATAATAGTCATATTATAAATCACCGAGAAACATTATCTAATTCTCGTGTACAAGGTAATAATCAGTGTTTCATGGTTCTTACGAGAGGTAAAATAATAGCGCCATTCACAAATATAAAACATATGAATTTCATATATATAGTTTATCATAAAATATAAGCAAGGATCAATTAGGGGTCCAATACAGGGGTGGATCCTGGAATTCCGTAAAGGGGTGGGGAGGGGCTGCAAAGCAGTTTATATAATTATCTGGTGCCACTTCCGGGCTTAATCAGCTGACAAGCAAGCAAGCAGAAAAAAAAAGCCTTAACAGGTATTTTCTCTTACCACTTCCGGGGTTAATTGGTTGACAAGAAAAAAAAGAGAAAAAAATAGTGCAAATTAAATGGGGTGCACCTTTGATTTATTTCTTTTCATTTCTTTTATCAAATCTTTCCTGGATCCGCCACAGCAATACTAATCCCTTGGAAAAGCCACATCCTCGACTGCATATCGGTATTTATAAAAGTTGAATGGAACACATTGTCTTTTTCTAATCAATATCCAAAAATCGATTATCCATACAAGTTCAAAACCGTGAATTTCTTATATTCTGATTGATCAATCAAAATGATATCTGTTTTATGATGCTTTAGATAATTTTGTAAATATGCCAATTAAGTTTGCTTAAGTTTGCACAGTATTAAGTGGCCTAATCGTATCTATAATAATCATATCTGAACTGATTTAGTAGGAGTAGGTCATCTACATCGAAAGAAATGCACAGTCCTTCATGAGTGGGTTTTTCCCCCTTTGAGTTTGAAATGGTAGGCGTTATAAACTTTGGTTTGTAGTTACCTATAAATGAAGAGAAGGTACGTCCTTTTCTGAAGACCAGAACTACCTTCGCTATCTTAAGGGCGTTTGGACGTTTCCTTGATCAAAGAGAAAGATCAAACACAGATAAGGGTGTGATTATTCGCTTTTAATAATCATTTCTTCAGTAGCCATACATTTCAATCCATCACGGCCACTGGATCTATACTTGACTTGTGTAAACGCTACTCGTTTATTGATCTCCTGACATCTCCACCACAGAACACAAAAATGCTCAAGATGGCGACAACCATGACGAACATGGTTTTCAACGGGAGAACGGGATAGCACCCGAATGCATACGCTGTTTGAGCCCGCCAATAACATTGACTCCATCTCGGTCCAGGGAGAGGCTGTGATTCTCCCTCGGTTCGAGCTAAATCTGTGATTTGAAAGTCAAGAACCTCTGCGCCAGGTCCGCGTACATACTAATGAAGGCGGACGTAGAGCTGATAAGTGACGGCGAGAGATCTGTTAAAGGCTTTCTTTCTCTTTTTTTTTCCAAAAGAAGCATCTAAACGAAACGATGTTTCTGACTTTAGTTCAACCAACAGAATTTAATGATTTAAAGCAAATTAAAAGATATAGAATATCTGGATTAAAGTTATGCCTATGCACAAACATGTAATTCAACAATTTGAGCCAGTGTGTGAAGGAGGCAAGAGAATAAACAGATCAACTTGAGGTAGAATAGAGATTGCTAGGAAAAATGGACAACCCATGAAGTTCAAAATGTTCTTTTGCTTTTCTTAATGGATGCGTTCAGTCCCGCCATGCCAGGCGTGGTGCTTGGCAGGACTTTCTCCAATTTCTGGGAGGAATGCAGACATGACAGAGGCTTAAAAAACACCAAAAACATAGATAAACAGAAAAAGAAACTAGGCGCCTACCTTTAAGGAGTCGCACCTGACGATGTATGGAACAGACATCAATTGTTTGTTGCCAGAAAGGTGGATGGGAAGCGGGGGAGCATTCGGAGGAGGTGATGAATTAGAGGAGGAGGAGGTGGAGGAGAAGGGGGGGGGGGGGGAGTCCTCCAGTGATTAGCTGGTGTCTGCTGCCACATGACTCGCGCACTTTCGTCCACGAGAGGCGATGGGTCGATGCGAAAATAGGAAGTCAGTTTCCGGATCTGCGTTTCAGCTCAAGCGAAGTCATCAAGATGTACTCTATCGACAGTGGTGGCCGTCTTCGCACGGCTTTGTCGTTTTTCACAACTCGGAGCTGTGGGACGAGTCACCACAGAGCTCACCTTAATCCACATTCAAAACGAGCGCCCCTTGTGCTCCAATTCAAGTAGGGGCGACACTTCCCAAGCCTCGGGCGTGAAATTAAGATGATCTCGCTCTAAAGAAAGAAAGAAGGTTGTTTGCCTGGGTTAATGAGTAGGCCCTATTTCCCCCCTTTTCTCATCACTATTTTCTATTTTGGGGCATTGCACGCATGTTTGGTCCAATTAGATGTGCCAGTGAATGCTTGCAGAAAGAGCATGACCAGGAATCATTGTGAGAGGGCCGAATGACAAACTCTAGTTTCTTACAAGTGACAGAATCACGGTCTTTAAGTGAAACGTGTGTACGCAAGAAATGTGCTCTCAGTGTTTTGGTTTTTTTTTCTGTAAAGTTTTGAGACCTTTCCTAGGTCGCCACTGAAGAAGTTGATAAACATGTTGTTCACAATAGACTGAAAGATGGACAGTACGTTGTTAAAAACATTTGACATCGATTTAACTTAACAATTACAACAAAATCAACATCATCACACAAAACAAATTTGCTCGGAGAATAATATTGGACCCACGCATTGTAGTTACTGTGAAGGGGTCATCCAGAAGATCGACATCCACGAGTCACCCAGCCCAAGAGTTCGACATTTAAAAAGGTCCATAAGTCATACAGTCCACGTGTCAAACAGCCCATATGAGCTTGACACTAGGCAAATTAGACCCATGTTTCCGACAGTAGGCAAACATGGCTCAAGAGTCCGACACAAAGTAAAAAGGCTCATTAGTCCTACACTAGGCACAAGAAGGTCCACGAATTCGACATTACAACACGGGGCATAATGTGTCGGTCTCGTGGGTTTTTTTTTTTCTTAGTATCGGACTCGTGGGTCTTGTTTTCCTAGTATCGGACTCATAGGTCTGAATTGCCTAGTGTTGAGCTCACTGCTGTATGGCACGTGTGACTGTATCAGCATCGAAAACATGCTCTAAGGTCTCAACTCAAAACTGTTTGACAAAACTGCTTGACAAAAACATTGCTCTAGTTTATATAAGTGCGGCATCAGAACAATACCGTCGAGAAAGAATAACTTCTACCATGTCATACACAAACGAGCTATTTGATTTCTGCCTCAGTTTACGTCATCTTTGGTGTTTTGGAGTTTGCTCTTTACACCCAACTGGGTGTGTCCACTACAAACTCTGTGGTCACCCAAATCGAATTCTGTCTTGCTCCAGATAAGGCTTTGAGATTGGTGCTCCAAAATCTTACCACTATTCGTGGATTACATGCTTAAGACACTCCTTTTGATTGATTGATTGATTGATTGATTGATTGATTTATTGATTGATTGATTGATTGATTGATTGATTGATTGATTGATTGATGTCGGAGTTAAAAATCGAGGCAGCAATTCATTCGGCGCATTATCAGTTAAGGTGCATCAGAGACATTCAAAGACGAATTAGGATCCTGCCACAACATACGAAAAGAGAATACATTTTGATATCTCTAACATGTCATTTCATGTATTGAATTGAACAAATTAAGTATTCGAGGGATTTATCAATAAATTGACAACTGTTCAGAGTACATTTTCATCAGCATTACGGCATAAGGACCCTGACAGTCACAAAGGAAAGATTCAGGAATGTATTGTGTAGTTGTTTACCCTAAATGTAATAACAACCGTATATGTAATACATTTAAACGCTAAATGTAATGGATTTTTAACCCTAAATATAATAACTGGAGGCAACCAAAAACGTAATACATGTCAACGCTAAATATAATACCTACCCAAAATATAACAACCACCCAAAATGTAATAACCCCCTGGATGTAATATGGACGCTAAACGTAATACATCTTTAAACTTAAATGTAATGCAAAAATGATATATTTTCATATTTGGATGAAAATATTTTGAGCTGTTTTCAAATTATGGGAAAATTGTGACATTCTAACATTTCACTTGACATTTAACACCATGACCAAAATCTTCCCTTCAGAACCGTTGTAGAGTGGTACATGTACACACCTAGTTTTATTTAGTTCATGCATTGAGTAATCTCGATAGTACAGAGAAGAAGTTCTGTTTCAGCCTTGAATGATAGAATTTTAGCATTTAAACATGACCTCTGACCTTTGACCCCACAAATCCACAACCACAAAATTCCCGAGAGAATCATTGTCAGGCAGTACATGCATATGTACAAAGTTTCATGAAGACACCTTCAACCATTTTCCAGATATGGAGAGAAGATAAGAATAAAATGTTTTGCATTTTCATTTGACCTTTGACCACAATGACCCCAAACTGTTCAAAACTGTCCCTAGAGAATCTTTATCTGGTAACACAATTCATGTATACACGAGATTTCAAGAACATAGGCATTGCATGAATATGAATATAGTAAAATTTTGATGGTTTGACCTTGGCCTTTGACCTTTGATCTTGAGCTTCTACGGACGATAACGCATTAATAAGGACGGAAAACCCGACGGACAACCCGAAAACATAATATATTGATATTACATCTAGGGTTGTCTCCGGCTATTACATTTAGAGTTAAAATGTGACTGTGCACCACAAAACAAATAAAAGTCGCACCCCTTCATTTTACGTGAGGACTCAAAAGAGGTGAAATGGATAAACCAAGTCAATCTTGAGTTTTCATATTTTCTGAAAGAGCTATACTTCTTCTACATTATTCTTCAGTTTGGTATCTTAACATGAATGGAAAGTGTGTTTGTAGCAGTTTTTCTACAACTTTTTGGGAGAAGAGTAGAAGATCAGGTATGTCTTAAAGGTCGCTTTTCATGTCTTGAAATCCTTTGCACACTCTTCACTTTCAAGTCTGATAACTTTTGAAAGGATGACGGTACTACTTTGATGGTTAGCATTAATCATGAGCTGCATGTGCTAATAGAACATGCTCAATTGCAGCTTAATCTGATCATCCCTTCATTGTTGTTGCTCCGGTGGTTTACATCCTGTGTTTTGTCCCTTGCATGGCACAGCTACATTGTAGCACGGCTTGGTGAAGATTAAGCGCTTGAATAGACAGTGTACTTCAGAGCCTCTTTTCTCCGTTCACACTTTTCCAGAGTGTGTGTTTTCTTTCCAGTATTTAGATAGGTAACGGGAGTCCACTTGAATTGAATTATACATCATTTTAAAGTTTAGAGTCTGCTCTTTCAGATTTTGCCCTTAATTAAAAATCCGTGTCTGCCGACTTTTTTTTTTGGTTTTGTGGTGCAGGGTACACTCAATAGGGTGAATCTTACATTTATTGAGGTTAAAACGTATTACAGTTAGGGTTGTTATTACGTTTAGCGTAGTTATTACTTTTGTTCAGTGGCTGATCCAGAGGGGGCGCACCGGGTTCGCGCCCCCTCTTTATATTTTGTTTTAAAAAAAGAAATGAAAAAAAAAAAGAAAAAAATGGGGGGGGTGGGGAACGCGTGCGCCCCTTAGTTGTGTAAAGGCACCTCCCCTCTTCGGAATTCCTGGATCCGCCCCTGTTTTAGTGGTGATACACCCCCTAAAAAGACTCAAAACACTCTGTCTCTCGGATAAAACATTTAATGGAGGTCTCGTATGTGAATCACGATGTGAATCACGATTCGCGGACGTGAAGTATCCCACGCCATTCATCCATCCATCACAAAAAGCAGGGTGCTAATCCGTCGAATAGGTCCACCCACATACATGACATAACCACATAAGAAAAAGGTCGAATGATGCTAATCCCTAATGGTTTTGCCCCAGCAGTGCCAAGATGACTAGCAATTTATTGTTATTCTGGAGCATTGTGCCATGCACAGAAGATGAAGAACATGCAAAGAAGAAGAAGAAGAAAATGAAGAAGAAGAAGGCTTCCCAAGTTAATGGTGTTTGAATGTAAAAAGCTGTGTGAAATGTTCACTTTGGTGATTTTTCTTCTGATTCTAAACCTCTTGTGGAGAGTAAAATCTTAGCAAATTCTACTCCATTTATTCGTGTTATTACAAACACCAAAATTTATGTGACATGGTTTTGGCAAAAGATAATACTCAGTGCAAAGGACTAGAAGAAGAGAGACTTTGAAGGAGGAAGCCGTGCCAGCGAGCATTCGAAGAAAAAACAAAGAAACGAGAACTAAGGTCATCAAACTAGAGGAAAGCAAAATAGCGATCGAGGATTCGACGGGTGTTCGAAATTCAAAAGGAAATTTTCAAAGCTGCTAAGCCCTCGGAGCTTAAAGGATTGCTTTTTATGTCATCTTTGGCAGAAATCGTTGTTTTTTCCATCATCGCATATAGTTATTTAGCTCGGAGCGTGAGTCGATGTCTTTAAAATTTGACTTGACCTTTTTCCAAGGCAGAGACCTCACTTAGATGCTACGCGTTGTTCATATTTTCTCTTTTAACTCAATTTGCTGTTCATGAGGCTCACCGAGAGAGGTCATTACAAGCAATAGCAACAGGCTTCCATGACGCTTTACTCAGCCTCATGGCCATTGTGTTTATGTGACTGTGGCTTTTGGCAAGTCTCTGAATTGTCATGTTCTGTCTTTGTCTCCCTTAATTCTTCATAACTGGCTGACTTGCATGCCCGATTACAGGCAATACAGAGCGAGAGAGAAAGAGGAACACACACACATACACACACACACACACACACATACACACACACACACATACACACATATGTATATATACATAAATATATATACTACAGAGCATATATACTGTATATGTTTTAGATTATATGTATACACGTATATATACATATATTTATGTAAATAATATTTAGGTATATGAGACACAGATAATTCTCTCTCTTCATATGCGTATTACTTATATTCATACAGATGGGATGAATGAAGATATAGAAAATTTATATAAATTGGAGAGAAAATTGCAGAGACAGAGAGGAGAGAGGGACACAAAAATATATGTACAGTATGTATGCATTATATATACATATACATATATATGTATATATATGTATATATATATATATATATATATATATATATATATATATATATATACTTAGCAACAGAGAGACAGAGACAGAGACGGAGAGACAGAGGAAGAGGGAGAGAAAAAAAAGGGGAAGAGGAAATCCCGATAGATTACATCCACATTAAATTGATGTAGCATCTTGGTTGTTGGTTATTTTGGACTCTTCCGCATCAGACAGTTCAAGCAGTAGTAATGTATCAAGCACTTCAAGTGGACAACCGTGCAGCACCACTAAACGTCAAGCACTTTTCTTCCATAAAGTACACTCAATGTATTTGGGATGTACATCACATGCAGAAATGTGTTATGTCCATTTTTCACGGAAATGGTTTGTTACTTGAACAATTTAGAAATAAATACAGAAATAACGAATAATCAATTTGGGTACAAAGAAAAAAAAAAACCTCGGAAACTGATGCCATCTATTTCTTTATTTCTTTGGGTTGATTCTCTCTGGTAATGCAACTACCTGTCATTACTACATTTTTTCTAGTTCTCATCTTTTTCTTGTCCTCATTTCCTTTATTTACCCCTTGTCTTCCTTCTTTTCTTCTACTTCTTCTAGCAATGAAATCAATAGTGTTTCAGAGTGCTTCTACACCGCGTTTCATTGCTCAAAGCTCTTTTCCAATTTCCTACCAAAACCGCACTTTTATTTCCTTTTTTCCATATTTTCGTCGACCTGATCTCCATTTCATTTTTTTTAAAAACATGAAGTTTATTCTTTCTTCTTCTCTTTTTTAATGTATTTCTTGATTTTTTTTCTTTCCTGTTTTCCTGCATTCCGTTGTCCTCTCGATTATCATTGTCTTCATCTTCATCATCATCGTCCTCCTCTCTTTTATCGGCCGATGTTCTTCCCGTTACTCCTCTCCCCTCCCCACAACACCTTACTTAAGATGGATCGTTCCTGTTTCACGCACCCTACACGAACCACTTGGGGGTGTTTTCACACCCATATCCAGAGTTTGTGGTCATGGAAGAAGGCCCTCCATCAGAGGTCTCTGTCCTCTAAAGTGGACAATGGAAACTCAAATCTTTTGCCAAATACTGGGATTCAGGAAAACCTGAGGAAAAAAAATACCGTGGGAAATGCTGGGAACGAGTTACTTGTAAAGATATTCTTATTCAGAAGATATTCTCTGAATCGCATGGACTTTATGCGATCTTAAAAGACTTTCATCACAGGTGATTGCATTTACGGAGAAGTAGTTACTTCGTTACTGAATTCAAATTCTGGGAAATATAGATAAAGTTTAAGGTTGATTTCATGGTAAGAAAATAAGAGAGGAGTGTCTTATTGAAAGGTGTTTCAGTGTGTCTTACTTGCTGATTGTGTCTTAGCAATTTATTCTTCCCACTTCCAGCTCTGAAGATTCTGATTCGTACGGACAAGACGTGGAAAGGTCACCGTCGACCTACGACCACACACCATGCAATTGCACCACTGCCGCGGCATTCGCTTACGAGATTTCGCAGTCTACTATATCATGGGGGAAAGGGACGTGATAATGATGAGCAATGCACGGTGTCACATATCCGTGACGCAGTGTGCAATCACCCAGTTGGAGAATAGTTAAACGCCTTTACGCCAAGACTCTTAGAAAGGGGGGGGGGGGGAGATTCGGACAAAACTGTTATCCCTGAAAACACAAACACGCTGGGGTTGTTTGGAAACAAATATATTATGCTTTCGCCAGAGAGGAAGCAATTATTTATACAAGTATATTTGTATGTCTGCACATCGGTCGGGTGGGGAGGGAATGGATGATTTCACAGATATGTAAGAAAGTAAGAAAGAGAACGACCGACCGACCGACAGACAATTTAGAGCAAGAGTACAATTACACATACACACACACATATGGACACACACGCTCACACACGGACACACTTTTAACGATGTTCTTTATTTGAATTTCATTCAATATTACCTTCATATTCACAATGAAACGAATATTAAGAAAACTAAGCAGGTATATTCTTCCAACTTGCGCTGCTAAACCACGCTTTGTTTTTAACATGCAGAGGAATAGTTAACAGAAATACCATGTAT
This sequence comes from Diadema antillarum, assembly GCF_040938485.1. Taxonomy (NCBI): domain Eukaryota; kingdom Metazoa; phylum Echinodermata; class Echinoidea; order Diadematoida; family Diadematidae; genus Diadema; species Diadema antillarum. The sequence goes on from NW_027271705.1 coordinate 552,557, forward strand.
CATACCATGTATACAAAAGTTACGTTTGCTATGTGTGCATTAATATATGCATGAAATAATGCCTGTTTGTTTTCATTTTGCATTGTGTTAGAACAAATGTTGGAAACGTGAATTAATCATTTATCTGTTTTAACAGTCAGATTCAAATTATACTGTACTCAATTAGTTCGTTCAATTCACTTTGCATTTCATTTATGTATGAAGAAGAAATTAGGAAATAAAAAATAAAATAAAATAAAAAGGTGATACAAAAATTCTACATAAATTTCATAGTAAAAAATAATCCACCTCAATTCACTTGATCACACACACACACACACACACACACACACACACACACACACACACATACACACAGACAGACACAAACACATACATAATGATGATTTTAATTTCTTCGATAGATTGTCGTACATGCATACATGTAAGTGTTGTATGCCTGCATGAATCAAAGCGTTTCAGGTGATGGTAGTTATGGAAGTAAAAATAATGAATACAGAGAAAACAGACAATTCTAAGTAACAAAAGTAGTAGTAGTAGAAGAAGAAGAAAAGAATCACCTCATTCTCTTCGCAGAAAGAAGCTCTAGTTCCTAGTACGCCATAGCTAAAACTATAAGTTGTGATTCTTCTAATGCATTGCAGAGGTCGGGTGACCATTGATTTGGTCATTCATCACACGTCATCATCCCTTCAAGACTTCTCTCCCCACCTTTTTTTTAATATTTTTGCCCATAAGAACAAGGTATGGACAAACTACAACCAGGCGATCGAAATTACTGCTGCAACACGTGCACACAACTTGTTATTGCAATTTCCACTCACGTTCAGAAAACTCACTCTTCTTCCCACCTCCTCCAGTACTTAAACGCTGACTCCTGTCTGGAGGACGTGACGACAGGCATTGTCGAAAGAAAAATACTTATTAAGATAATATAATATGTTACATACAGATCATACGACCCTTTGAACATCAATTGATATAGATCCTAATTATAAACAGACACTAGAACAGCAGAGAAACAGAGTAAGTTGGGCATAATGTTGTCTATAGGTATCTATAACAATACATTATGATCCAGAAATCTAAGAAGATATGAAAAAATAAATAAATAGGCCTACTAAGAGAGTAACTTGGCTAGTATCATAATAAGATGACATTAGTGACTTTGCCTAGCCAGTTGATGTTCGTTAGTCCTAAGGTTTGTTAATCCTGAATGAAATAAGGTTCATAATTCCGAAGGTTCGTTATTTAGAAAAAAATATGATGAATTCCAAACATCTAGTTGATTGTTAATCCGAAAATGAAATAGAGTTATTTGTGACGTTGCGAAGGTTCGTTATTCCTAAGGTTCGAAAGATCAAAAACGAAATTAGGTTCGTTAATCCAAGAATGGAAAAGAGATGCATACTAGCGAACACTTTCGGACTAACAAAACTAAATAAAATAACGAATCTTATTTTATTTTCGTATTAGCGCACCCTTTTTCATTTTCGGGTGAACGAAGCTTCGGAATGTCGAACTTTCGAAATAACGAACAGTATAGTGTCCATGAAACGGGAGGGGCGGGTAGGAGGGTGGTGGATTTGGCACAAATGACATATGAAGTTCGTGCTCGTTGTAAATCTGGAAAGTGCATTCCTTAGTAAAATATAAATGTAACTGCTGGATATGAGATGCTGAGATTAGGTCGGAGAATCAGGCTATAGTGACCAAAGATAAGTGTAGGGAGGCTTTTGTTGTTGCTGTTTTTTTATTTTTTGGGGGGGGGGGTATGCGTTTGTTTGTTTGTTTACTTGTTTGTTTGTTTGTTTGTTTGTTTGTTTGTTTGTTTGTTTCCATCTGAGAAGATGGCTGGATAGCCCATAGTCAGCTACACTAAGCTGGTCTTTGATCCATGGGGTCCAGTTGAATGTGGGTGGGACCACTTCACCGGGTTAAACACCCTGCTCTTTGCGATGAATGAATGAAGCGGGATCTTTTACGTGCATGAGTTGTGACTCTCTCATACACGGGACCTCCATTTTATGTCCTATCCGAGGGACAGAGTGTTTTGCCTCTTGCTAGAAGGGACGGTATGATTACACACAACATTGCTCAGTCCAGACTCGGGTTCGAACCTGCGCCCGCGAGGCAGACGCGCTACCGACTGAGCCAACTCACCGCAAACTGTAAACCATTTCCGGTCTATCACAGCTATACTTGAATATCTACACCAAACAACAAAGAAAGCAATAAAAGACAAATTAACACAACAGAAACAACATTGCCCAAACGCATGGATGAACACAGAGGAGAAATGAGAATGAACGTCAGATAAACACATGTATGTGTCAGGTGGAACCATCGAGTTACATACTGGCAAATTTATACAGCGCTATGACTGTGACGTTATCACATCAAGTATCGCGTTGTGTAAAGTGATATGAGCCTGACATTTACGAAAACAGCGAACAACAAAAGTTCCTTAGCTCCTTCCGCATAATCTCATCAAGTTTTTTAATCCAATTGAAACATCAACAACAACAACAACAACAAGAACAACAACAACAATAACAACAACAACAACAACAATACCTTTCTGCGCATCTGTCAGGTCTATTTGATGTAGTTTTATTATGGTTTACGAAGGAATAAAATGTGTGTATATCTTACGTTCATTCTCATCTCTCCTCTGTGTTCATCCATGCGTTTTGGCAATGCTATTTCTGTTGTGTTGTTTGGTCTTTTATTGCTTTCTTTGTTGTTTGGTATAGATACTCAAGTATAGCTGTGATGCACCGGAAATGGTTTACAGTTTGTGGTGTATGCCATACATCTAATTACAAAAGCTGCAGACATTTCTTTTATTCCTTTCCTCATTTATTTTCTTTTGCAAAACCTACTAACTCCCGATAGACTAAAGCGATGCATACCTGTCAACGTAAACATGGTTGGATTTTAAAGGAAGAAAAAATGTAGTCAGGCAGCCAAGAGGCAAATTATGCCCTTTTAGAGATTAAAGAAAAACTTCTTGACAAATTGGGTGAGAGTGGTTGCCAATATCAAGCAGTGACATTCCATTATAATCTCTGTGGGGGAGGGGAGGGGGACCCCATCTCCAGAATATGCTTTAGAATCATTTTGCTAAGACACGTTGACAAAACTATTGTACAATCTGGTGGCTCTGGATAGAGTCGAATTCACAACCGAACGAGTGCCCTTAAGCCGATCTGTGTTCCACATCCTTTCCTAACCCTCTTGATATTTCATGATCCAGTTTAACTACTTGTTGCTACAGTGGTATGCAGTATCAAAAGGGACTTTGCTATGTGTGTAAACTTCAAGAGAAAATGAGTTCATGGGATTAGGACGAGGACTGATTGGTTCCCCCTTGGCATAACTATATCTCTTTTCCTTTCCCCTTATTTCGCTCTTCTCCTTTCTCTGGTTACATGTTTCTCACTAACTTTGTCTTCTTCTGTTCTATTTTTTCTGTTTTCTTTCGTTCTTGTTCTTCACACTCCTGCTGTTCTCTCTCTTTCTTGAAATCTCAGTCTTTCTGTCTCTGTCTCCGTTCTCCTCTCTCTTACCTGAGGAGTGACTTCAGAGGAAATCGGTGTCGCGCTATTCTTAGGCACCCGTCTCCGGGTCGACCCTTGGAGCACCTAAAGGTGTGTGGAAGAGACCGAGAATTTGCGGAGTCCTTCTGTGCGTCAGCGAATGAAATTTGACTTCCAGTTGCCACCAATTGATGTTTGTATAACATGGCAGACCAAGGAAAACCTTTATGCGAGAGAGACAACTTTGGGGTGCATGTGATGGGGGTATTGTCAACAGGTAGCTGTGACGTGATGGCTGTGATAGGTTAACCTCCTTGGAAGTAGAGTGGTGTGGGACGAGAACTGGGGCATCCGATATGTCACTTTGAATATGATTTTGTTCCTTGGTTGAGAACACAGGCTTCATCTTCCTCGTTTCGGACAGAAAATGGCGGATCGATATGTGAGGTTGGAGTGGCAAAACGAATCGGATAACCCTCACTCGAAACCTTTCATCGTATGGGTAGAAACTGAGGCTGGAGTATTGCAAGTAAGACTATCCTGGCACTTAACGACGTTTGCCCGCGGGAACTGGCTACGGTGACATATGTTACGTACGATCGGTTAAGACGTAATGGGTATCGGAAAGGAGAAAGACGCAAGTGGTGGAGCGGTAGAAAGGCAAGTTAAAGAAAGAAGAATGATGGGAGGAAGAAGACGAAGAGGAAGAAAAAAAAAGAAAGCACAGTTAGGAGGAGAGAAAGATAAATCTTTAAAAAGAAGAATAAAAAATAACAAATAAAGAAAGGATTTTAAGGAGGTCAGGAATCAAAAGAAATAGGAATCTTAAAAAAAAAGATGGAGACAGCTTTCAAAATCATTGGGAAAACAAGGTACAATTGTTGAAAGAGACCTATTCCAAGAAGACGGACACGAGGGATGAAAGAGAGAAATGACGGAAATAGCAGACGAAGGGGCTAAGTATTTACTGATAGAGAACATATCAAAGAGAGAAATTGAAAATAAAACATGAAAATCATTTCAAATAATCAATGAAAGAACGATGCCTTTGACGACGCGTAAAAGAAAGGATACACAAGGAGCATACAAATCATGATGCAATATATGTCAAATTTTGAACACATAAAACATATTTTCAATGGAGTTTACGGCAACCCCCCCCCCAAAAAAAAAAAAATGAAAATAATTATTGAAATGCTTTTAATTATCAAATCATATGGATCGATGATACAGTGAAGGTTAAGATTTTCACATCGGCATAAACTAAACAAATAACGTGGAAGGAAGCACGGTGAATAGAAACAGTCAAGCAAATGTGGTTATTGAAATAAGATAAAAAATGTAAAAAAAACCCCAACTATATATGCATTATGTATATTACGGCCTATATGTATATGTATATATACATTATATGAAGGTCTCTTAAAATGTTATATATATATGTATATATATATATATATATATATATATATAATATATATATATATATACATATGACATACATATATATATGTATATATATACATATACATTTCCATACATATATACATAGAGTGAGAAAGAGAGGGAGAAAGAGGAAAGAGAGAGAGGGGAGGGGGGGGGAGAAATTGGTTAGGGTGGGATGAAGAAGATCGAATGTGGTAGAAAGCCGGATGCCCTTATAGGAAGGTGATTGCTCCCATATCAGCCATGCCTATCTTCTACTCCGATCAAACAGAAGGAAATTGAAGTAACCAGGACGGGAGATAGCCCATAACGACACGCGCTCTAGGCGCCATTTCCCAATGCCATCCTTCTGTCAAAACAGGACCGTTTCACGTTGGGATTTTTTTCCTCTCCGTCTCTCTTTCTCGCTTTCTGTTTTTTCGACGGCGAATAGTTTTACTTGTACATGGAACCGTCTCCATTGCACCGGAATCGATAAAACAGGCCGAAGGCAAAATGACGATTTCTCTTCTTTAACAAAGTGACAGACCAGAGTGACAGACCAAACTGAAGGAACTCAAAGTAAAGCAAAAAGAAACAAAACAAAGTAGAACAGCGCAGAACAAAAGAAAAAAAAAACTAGCAAAAAGAATACAAAATTCTCTCACAAATGACAACTTATTTGCACAGAGAAGGCACATCTGTAAGTTTTTCCTTTTTATGTTTTAAGATGCGAAAATACGAAAGTAACATTGTCTCTAGCCAAAAAGCAGTATCTCCTCTCTTCCAAAAATGTTATGGGAGTTCATGTAGACAGTATTGCTTGTCTTCAAAGGCAACATGATAATTCGCTTAGGTTCAGAACAGCGCAGAACAAAAGAAAAAAAAAACTAGCAAAAAGAATACACAATTCTCTCACAAATGACAACTTATTTGCACAGAGAAGGCACATCTGTAAGTTTTTCCTTTTTTATGTTTTAAGATGCGAAAATACGAAAGTAACATTGTCTCTAGCCAAAAAGCAGTATCTCCTCTCTTCCAAAAATGTTATGGGAGTTCATGTAGACAGTATTGCTTGTCTTCAAAAGCAACATAATAATTCGCTTAGGTTCAAGTCTACTTCTTCTCAAGCAAACATTATAGAACGTATTCATGCATTTTTGGTAAAATCACATCCACACGGTTCATCTTTCACACTTCTCAAGTCATGATATCTACATCTAGCGTTTAATCCGTAAAACCAGAACGAATATCATGATTATTGCACAAAGTGATGAACAAATAGGTTTTGCTTTTGTTCGTAGGGACAAGACATAACCTGGTTACATTCAAATTGTGTCAGTTAAAAAGCAAAATCGTTAACTCCTGCAGAGATTTTGCATATTTTTCTTCCAGAACACGTTAGCATTGTTATTTCTCTATAGAAAAAAATTAAAGCCAAAACGCACACACACCTGAACAATGGAAGGAAAGCCCGACAACAACAATATAGACATACATTGTGATGTCAGAAATCCGAAAAAAATGTAATTAATTGAAAAGAGGTCCAAAAAACTCTCTCTTTCTCTCTCTTTTTCTCAGATATGTTTGAGAGTTATCTTCAGATGATGAAGCATTTTCTCTTTGTCCCTGATAACTAAAATCAAATGTATTTCTTGGTTTGAGAATACAATCATCTGCATTATAGTCATAACACGGTAGGTAACAAGCTCGAATATCCTTTATCGAAATTCGTTATTCTCTAATGCAGATAAATAGATCCGTGTAACACTCGCAAATGTTAAATTACGACGACAACTTTATACATATGCACCATGGGTAAGGCTAAGGTTACAAAGGCTCGTACGAATCTCCCTGTTCGTACAAATTCAGGAGTTCGTAGAGATTCGTAGATGGGGCATAGTTTCTTACGGCTTTCGTACGAAGGACGTACGAAAGCCGTTTGATTTGCAAGAACAGCTTAAAGTTACGGTCACAAAGGTTCGTACGAACGATGCGTTCGTACGAATGTCACTGTTCGTAAGAATTCTGGAGTTCGTAGAGATTCGTAGATGGGGCACAGATTCTTACGGCTTTCTTACGAATTTCGTACGAACGCTGTTTAATTCGCAAGAACAACTTAAGACCTTTTAGAGAAACAACATGATTTTCAGTTATACAATAGCCCTAGAATTCGTACGTTTTTCGTAAGAATGCCTTGAGTTATTCTTTCGTCAGACTTACGGCCATCTATCGATTTCTTTTTGTCGTAAGATAGTCGTACGTATAACTCACGGCACTCTCAATTCATTCGTAAGATTTTACGATTTGTTTTAATATTTAGTCGGGTTGTTAAAAAGACACTTCCGTGTCCTGTCGAAAATTCTCCTCCTCCTCTTCCTCGTAATCTTCCACCGCCTCCTCCCTGTCACTTCGGATGTCCATCATATCTTGCGGTTGTTGCTCCAACTCTCCAATTCTCGCTCCTTCCTCCTCATCTCCCTCCTTTCTTTTCTTCCTCTTCCCCATTTTCCCTTTGATTGCCTTCCCTTTTGGTCCCATATTTAACAGAGATGTTTTCTGGTCGAACACCTAGAACAGAGTTATTTGAACTTCGCGCGTTTGGCTTTATACCCCTAAAACTCAACAGTTGCACAAATTGTGTACCTACGCCTTAAGGCTCGGTCACAAATGCCTTTACGAACTGCTACGAACGCCGTACGAACGATTTTTAGACAATTTCGTAAGATCTTCTTAAGAAGGCCGTACGAAACCAGCGTTTGTAGACCGTTCGTAGACCGTTCGTAAGTTCGTAGCCTGGTCGATGATCTTGTCCAAGACTTTTTTTACTTAGTAAGAAACCCTCTCTTCGTAAGGCGGTCGTACGAACGTCGTACGAATATCGTAAGAGCTACGCAAGATTTTGAAGGGTCGAGAGACAATTCTAGAAGCCTGAAATTCTTACGATGATTGTAAGAACGCTTTCAGTTGTTCACAGAGGGCTCTTACGTCTTTCGTAAGAATGCCTTACGAACGGAGATTCGTACGGCGTTCTTACGAACAACTCTTCGAGTTTGTTAAGGCGTTCGTAAGGGACTCGTAAGGCGTAGGTACACAATTTGTGCAACTGTTAAGTTTTAGGGGGTATAAAGCCAAACGCGCTAAGTTCAAATCCTCACTCTGTTCTAGGTGTTCGACCAGAAAACATCTCTGCTAAATATGGGACCAAAAGGGAAGGCAATCAAAGGGAAAAGGGGGAAGGGGAAGAAAAGAAAGGAGGGAGATGAGGAGGAACGAGCAAGAGGGGGAGACTGAATTGGAGCAACAACGTCCTCCTCCTCTACTTGTAGATGCAGCTGCAGTTGTAGTCTAGCTCCTTGGCACTATTGCAGTCTTGAAGTATAAAACTTTCAACGGCAGCGTCTTTTTAACAACCCGACAAAATTTACTTGCTTACTTGCTTACTTGCTTAATTCGAGTGGTGTTCTCGATCCACAATGGCACTCAAAGTTTGTCTGTCCAGCATTGCGGCCTTTATCTCGTTGGTGTCTAGACCAGTGTCTCTCTTAAGCATGTCAACAAAGTTGATCACTGGTCTGCCTGGTTTCCTGCTCCCATGCTTGGGCATCCAGTGTATCAGTTTGGAAACACACTCATTGTTCCTGAAGCAGTGGCCGGCAAAGCGAAGCCTCCTTATATTAATCTTCTGGCTTATTGTAGGTAGATTCCTATACAATTCTGTGTTGGTCATATATTGCCCCCAGCTAACATTTTGAACGACTCTTAGCATACGTGTGTAACAGCCATCAAGTTCTTTAGCAATTTTTGGTGTGACCGTCCATGCCTCAGAGCCATACAGTAGTACTGTCTCCACTGCTGCTGCAAATAGTTGAAGTTTAAATTCTCTTGAGAGAGGTGACTTCCAAAGCTTATTGAGTTTGTTACAGGTACGCCATGCTGCCGCTTTCCTCTGCTTGACATCCCTAGCCGTACTTTCCATCCATGAGCCTAGATACTTGAAATCTTGTACCTCGTCTATATTAGCCCCATCTTTTGTGTGTAGCTTCACAACACCAGTCTGGTTGCTTGACATAAATTTTGTTTTCATTGCATTTACCTTTAAGCCAACCTTTGCCACTTATGTTTCAATTCTTTGCAAAAGTTCCTGTGCCTAGTGCATCTCTTCTGATAACAGGGCGATGTCGTCTGCAAATTCGAGGTCTGTAACCACCTCTGGCCCGATTCTTCTGGATCTTCGCTTTATCAAATGTAATCCAAGTTCTTCCTCTTTTCCTTCAATTGCAGACCTTAGGGCATAGTCTAGTACGATGACAAACAGGTATGGTGCAAGAGTATCCCCCTGTAGAACACCAGCTGAGATCTCAGAAAGGTCTGTTTCACCATCAGGGGATATAACATTCTCCATAGTATTCTAGTACATGTCTCAAATAGCATCCAAAATCTGGTCTGGTATCCCGTAGGCTCTCAAAATTGCAACATTTTACCTCGCTGTATGCTGTCAAAAGCCTTGCAGAAATCTTTGAATGTGATGATTGCAGTCAGATTGTTTGCCTTAACCCCTTCCATAAGCCGCCTCAATGCTAGTATGTGCCCGACAGTTGAGCGCCCTACCCTGACACCATTTTGGTTTGCTCTTAAGTGTTCATCTAGTTGAGGTCGAATCCTATTCATGATCATTCTGTTGTAGGTTTTGGCAACTAGCGAGCTAAGACTGATACCACGATAATTTCCTGCCTGGCTGAGGTCACCTGACTTTGGAATTGGTACTATATTCAGTATTGACCACTGACTCTGCTTTCTGCGATTTACAAAGGCATCGTTGCAGAATTCCAGCACAATATCATCCAGATCACATCTCGTCAGGACCTCTGGTGGTATGTTGTCCTCGCCACAGCTCTTCCCTTCGACCAGAGATCTCTTGGCTTGGATATATTCCTCATGCTCAAAAGGCCCTGTTTTTATGTCAAGATCGGTAAATATTGGGTCTAGATCTTCATCTTCCTTACATATGTCTGGTGGTTTGCCTAGAAGATCCTTAGAGTGATTGTATCAATTTTGGACCCTCTCTTTCTGTGACGTTCCCTGGAGCATCACCAAAAGGGATGCTCCAGGGAACATCATTGATAATCTTCCAGCTTACCCCGTGTTGAGAGTTTGCGTGTGCTCGTTCAACCTCTTGTATCTTTTCAGTCAGATCTTCCTCCGTCACTTGATTGTATGTTTGCTGGTATGCATTCCTGATTGCATCCCTCGCTGTAGTGACTCAATTACATCACTAGAGTAGCGGGTTTTATGTGTCCTCTTCTTCAATGGAATGACTTTCTCTGTCGCTTCCTGGTTGGCCTTGATAAACCTCTCATATCTGTCGGTCGCAGATTCAAAACATACAAAAAATCGTAAAATCGTCTTACGAATGACTTGAGAGTGCCGTGAGTTGCACGTATGACCATCTTACGACAAAAATAAGTCGTAAGATGACAGTAAGTCTGACGAAAGAATAACTCAAGGCATTCTTACGAAAAACGTATGAATTCTAGGGCCATTGTATTACTGAAAATCATTTCGTTTCTCCAAAAGGTCTTAAGTTGTTCTTGCGAATTAAACAGCGTTCGTACGAAATTCGTAAGAAGGCCGTAAGAATCTGTGCCCCATCTACGAATCTCTACGAACTCCAGAATTCGTACGAACAGTGACATTCGTACGAATGCATCGTTCGTACGAACCTTTGTGATCGTAGCTTTAAGAGTACCTTACGAACGCATTACAAACACGAAGAGTTGTTCGTAAGAACGCCGTACGAATCTCCGTTCGTTAGGCATTCATACGCAAGACGTAGGAGCCCTCTATGAACGACTTGAGGCGTTCTTACAACCATCGTAAGAATTTAAGGCTTCTAGAATTGTCTCTCGTCCCTACAAAATCTTGCGTAGTTCTTACGATGTTCGTACGACGTTCGTAGGGACGCGAACGGTCTACTAACGGTCTACGAACGCTGGTTTCGTACAGCCTTTTTAAGACGATCTTACGAAATTGACTAAAAATCGTTCGTACGGCGTTCGCGGCAGTTCGTAATGGTATTTGTGACCGAAACTTTAGACCTTGAAAAGGGGAGTGATTTTCTACCATACAATGACCTTTTTAGAGTTCGTACGTTTTTCGCAAGAATGTACTTTAGGCCATCTTACGATTTTTTTTCCTGCTGTCGCAAGACGGTTGTATGTGCAGCTCACGGCATTCTCAAGTCATTCGTAAGGAGATCTTACGATATTTTGTATATTTTGTCCAGATGCAAAAAAAAAAAGTGCTACAGTCGAAAACTCTATAACCGTTGAAAGTTTGATACTGTCAAAATGACATTAGTGCCAAGGAGACAACAACTGCAACTGCAGCTGTATCTATTTATCTGTATCTATCTGCGTGGACCTCTCCGGGCATCCCCGCGACTCAGCCGGAAAAATTTTGGTCATGCTCAAAAATTGGGTGCGGTTAAATCGGACTTGCTTGCGCACCTCCGGGCAACTAAAGGCGAGATACGCGCTAGGTACTGTCAGGTGGGGACCAACTGCGGAGAGCTCCGGGTAGCAAATTCGTTTCCCCGAAAGTCAACCCGCAAAACTTCCCCAGATACGGTATAACAAGGCCTTGAGCATGCTCAAAACTTGTTCCGAGTGAGTCATGGGGGTTCGCTCGCAGAGGTACGCGCAGAACACCAGATATGAGACCCTTACCAGTAGCACCTCGCAGGCAACTTCAACGCAGGTGCATCCCAGTACCTGTAAGTCGCTCGTAACAGAAAACGGATCGGTTTCAAAGCTCTCACGCAGGTCACACGGAATACACGCAAGTAGAAGGTAAGCAGTACGTGTCAAGTAGGTAAGAAACAGGTGCGAAACTCGCAAACATTCTTGTCCGCCCGCGGAAAATTCTCCTGCGTGCGGAAAATCCCTCCTCGCAACAAGCCCGGTTAGCTTGCCCGGAAAGGTGTGACACGGCCTTTACGAAAAAGGGGGTTTCGTACGATGTGGAAAAATCTTGGACAAGACCATTGCCCAGGCTTCGAACGTAAAAAATATCGTCCTTACGGCAGTTCGTAAAGGCATTTGCGACTGAACCTTAAAAAATGAAAAAGAAAATCAGTGCTAAATGTTCATAATCCACATAGTGCACTGTCTGTGCCTCGAATATCTGTAACTATGTTATGAATACAATTTGTCACTTTGGAGCAACGTGTTTATTTTCTATTTCTTACAACTTATCGGCAGATGAAGCCACTGGAAGAAGGGAGGTGGACACAAAGCCGATGTTCAGTTTTTGCCTCCCAACATCTCTTGCTCTTCTGACAGAAAATCTCCCGAGAGAGATCATGGCCGACCCTGTCTTCCTCCCTATCTACTGTTTCAGCCTCACTTTGATTGCGTTCGGTGATTGCAGGAGAACACTTTAGCGGCCTTTCGGAGTCGGAAAAGAGGTAACTTATCTGATGCAAATCAGTTTGGAAAGAGCAAAAAAGAAATGGCTGTGTATTTATCGCAAGCCAACGACATCGATACCTCAAGCCATTTACGGGCATTTAGTTCCACCTTCGACAAGTTACAGCTGATATTGCTTTTTAAGAGGGAGAGGAAGAAAAACAGAGACATGCAAACAGCTAGAACATATCTCCTTTCTTTAAACTAACACCGTCTGATGAGGTTTTTCCTTGAGCGGTGCATGGTCATACTGCCATGGACGCTTGTTTTCTACTTCTGAAGTGACTATTACCACTCTGCCTCGTTTCGATCAGATATTTACAACACCGTGAAACAACGGCTCTATAGCTATGGGGCGGAATATCCTTATCTGTCAATCTGATCGTTCGTGGATCATTCAATCCGTTCCCATTTTATAGATTACAAATACAATCATTCTATCTTTCTCCCCCTTGATTTTCCGAAGAGCAATGTGAGTTTCTGATGTCCTGATTTTTTTTTTTGGAAGGATACGGGATATGTTATCCAGCGAAACAAGAATTATTTCGAGAGATCTAATCCATGTTCAAGATTTGGTTTATCTACCAGAAATATGAATCAAAGTTATGTTTCATTCAGTGAATCTTATATTTCTGAAAACGGTAGACTTCTGAGTTGTTTTTATCTTTATTTTTGGGCAGATGAAGTGTTATCAATTTCTACCAACAGCGCGTCTGACATTTCATGTTATGTCTATTGTTTTATATTATGATTAAACTTTTTATTGAAATCTCAGGCAAATAACGGGGGTTTCGTATACTCTCAAATATTTAACTTGAATCATGACTGAGGATATTCCTGCAAATATGGTAAGTACGGAAATATATTAAAAAATCATGGCCTCGGTATTCAATAATCATATACATATCACACAGGTAGATTTAAAATAAACATGATTATGAGTACATGAATTGACAAACAGAAATATGAACACATATACTAATGAACACACAACCTTAGTTGTGGTTCAATTAGCCCAAAACTTATGAATGTTGGAAATGATCCCAAGCTTAAACGAAGAATGTTCCTTATTTGATTTTGAAAATAATCAATGAATAAACAGAATAATCATCAGTAGGAAGTGATGGAGCGAAATATGGAATAAAGACCAGTTATTGTTTTTTCAAATAATTATATAGAAAATTTTAGAAATAAACGTAGTCACACATACAGTAGGGAGACGGCATTGGTCACTAAGCAGCGTATTGATAATAGGTTGCTCTCAAATGTTTCCTTGTACTGCTTTTGCTTAACACACTGAATAGATACTTTATATATTGTACCCAATGCATGGACATTGCCGCAAAATCTTGTTTGCATATAGGTTACAGAGCAAACACAGCAAAACATGTTCTATGTCGGGAAATCCATCAAATATATTGAACGTGTGTCACCACAATATGAAATGAATAAACCAATTGATATTATAAGCCAGCAATTCTACATGAGCACTTTGTCTGAGGGGCTATGTGATAAAACGGGGTGGGAAAATACGGATTTCACTTTGAGGAAGCAGGATGTCGTGAACGGGGCCGCATGCCACGAGCGGTGATGTCCATTTAAGTGGTTGTTTACATCTTAATTTGACGCGATTGAGCAGCTGCTTCACACCTCCGTGAACTCGTCAAACACTCCTCTTCTAGGGAACGCCAATTCAGGATCCGACGACGATGTGGGATATGGGAGGGGTAACTTTGGCGAGGGATAAAGAGAGAAGTATGTGCAGTATGTCCAATAGGCGTGTGTGTGTGTGTGTGTGTGTGTGTGTGCGTGTGTGTGTGTGTGTGTGTGTGTGTGTGTACTTTACATAGATTCTCTTTGTAAGGTACAGAGAACAAAAGACTACAAGAATTGCCTTCAGTAGTGATTGCGGGGATGAATGATAAAATAGCAGGCACACTTTTGGAGTATGAAATGCAATAGAAGAGAATACAGTTTCTCTTCAAATCGATGTGAGTATAGGTCCATTATAAAATGTGCAAAGCAAATGAGTGTATACTGTAGGGTTCAAGAGAGGAACATTTCGCCTGGAGGAGTGTTATTCCGACAGTGAACGCGGCCCACTGGCTGAAGACTCAGTGGCATGCTCCGTTATTAATAAACAATTTGTCTATATGTTTTTGTATCACGCCCCGTATGGTACGAGCAATTTGGGCATCTCTATAATTATGCACTCTAGCCATAGTCTGTATGTATATATATATATATAACATACATACGAACGCTTCTCAAACCAGAATGAAAAAACAAAAAACAGAAAAAGAGAAAACGGAACTACATGATGTTTTTCTTTCTCTAATATACCTGAAAGTATGCCATAAGTATCATTCATTAGTTCTCTAAATGCCACTGCTTTGTAGGTCTACATAGTCATAGTTTTCTTCAAATTATTGTAATCACGATTATTTCGTATTCCACTTTAATTTCAAATGAGTTTTTCGTCTTCGACATGAGCAATATCAATGTCGCTGTCATCGTTGACCCCATGGGTGACCGGCGAAATTAGGGCATCGACCATTTACCATTAACTCAGAGCTGGTCATAATCAATTAGGAAATTGTATCTCTAATGTCACTTTTTGATGATAATTATGAAGCGATTCAATGTTTTATTTTGACTTTCAAAAACTACTGCTTCAATACTGTAATGGTCTAGCCCATTTCTCTTTGCTTCAGCAAAGAAAATAGCTTTTATTCTATCATTCCTCCCAGTCAGTTCGCACAAAAGATAGGAAGTGGTACGATAGTGCGTTTTCAACTATCGAGTGACCGAAAATCCTTACGCTTATTTGAAATAAGGCCTTAGGTGCACAAAATGAACACTCTAGCATATTGTTGTGCATAAACTAGTAGCGTTTATCATAGCACTTAAATCAGATCCTTGTGATTTGTTTGATATAAATCATTTGTCCCATTTTATTTTACTATTACGTCCTCATTCATGCAATTTTCCGTATCGCCGATACCTGGGTGCCACGCGGCAAGCATCGCTTTAGATGCTGATATGGAATAGCTCAAGGAACAAACTTGCACCCCCGTTTTGGCGGCTAAATATACACTCAGTTCATCCTCCGCCTTTATCCAAGGGTATTTCCATCATGTGACCAGCACATTGAAGCCTTGCAGTAGCGAACCATGAGTCCAGTGACCGAAATCTGTAAAATTCAGAAGTTGTAAACTCTTTTTTGGGAGCTTATTTTAACCGAAGAAAAAAGTAGAAACGAAAGAAAAGTAGACGAAAATTACATTGAATTGTAAACCAACCGGAAGCGACAATGCTCCCGAGAAATCCCACAGTGCATCTGTGACAGGGCTCTGCAGCGTGCGCAGAAGATTTTTGCGCATCGGCGATCACCGTGCAATTTTGGATCCATGGGATTTGCACCCACGCCGAGAGCCCGGCAGCGCAGCCCGGCACACTACGTACGTAAAACGCTTGCGCGTTTGCAGTGTCCATGGGTCGCGCAAGAGCGTAGAGAGCGCTCAGTACTCTCTCGATCTCAGATCTTACAAATTTTTTCTTGTTTCTAAATTCAGAAAACATCATATGACAAGGACTATTTTTTAGGTGTTATATAAATCAAATAATACATGTTTTTCAAGCATGCAATGGACAGAATATTTCATGAGGTGAAAGATGAAATTATTGATCCATTCAACTCGGCTGCGCCTCGTTGAAGAGATCATTAATTTTCACTTTTCACCTCATGAAATATTCTGTCCATTTCACTCATAAACATTTATTATTGTATAATTACATGTGCAGTTTTCGCTCTTAGATTACACAATTCGTATCCGCCTAAATGCTGTTCACCGTTAGGTGCATGCACTTTTTGCAGTTTTGTTTTTCCCCTCTCTCGCACTCCCTTTCCCTCCCCCTCTCAGTGTGTGTGTGTGTGTGGGGGGGGGGAGGTGCGTCTGTGTTGTGTATGAATATCTTTGATTAATACATGTTTGTCTGTCTTAATGTGTACAATATTTGTGATCATTGTATATTAAATTTTGTCTTCATCCTTTTACGTGTTGTATGATTTTATTTACATTTATCTTGTATTCTTATCCTTCTTTACGAACCTTCGGAAGAAACAGTCCGCGGATTGTAGCACGTACTGTTAATAACAAAAAACAAACAAACAAACAAACAATAAGAGTGATAATTGTCTGGCTTAAAAAAATAATCATCTACTAATTTCATACATCTTATGGTCTCCTGGGCTTTAAGCTGGTAACACCAATTTTGACAATTACTGCAGAGAACTTTGCGCTTACAACACTGGAGAGATTTAAGTCGCTAATCATGTTTCTCTTTTCGGTGGAGAGTCAAATAACATAATCATTGAGGTCGGTAAAGATAAGGTAGACATTCCCATCGACTCTTCTTTATATGTTTTCTGTTTGCTTGATAGCTTGTTTGTTTATTTGTTTTCGCTAGTGACAGACGTGAACGTTTGAGACTATCCGCTGAGGAAAATACTGTTGTATCAATGTTTCTAATTGATAAGAGTTTGTTGTTGTTGTTGTTGTTGTTGTGGGCTTTTTTTTTTGGAAGGGGGGGGGGGGGGAGGGAGAGGTCAATGAAGCGAAGACTGTATCTGACATAACTACCTTGACTGACTGAAATATTCGTTGGACCACGAGCTAATGTCAAAATTTACACAGAATATGCGCAAAACTCGTAATGTGATCTGCAACCGTTGTAATGATGAAACATGACCCAAGAGCGAGTGACAGATTTGCAAGTTTGAAAGACGCACGACACTGCAATCTGATACCTGACGGTTCTTGCAAACAAATTCCGTTCAAATATGAATCATCACACTGGAAATTTGTTTGCACTGAAATGAAATAAAGGTTTTCTTTTGTCAATTCTAGATATGCACACGCACAGGACAGAAAATTGATAGTGACGTCACAGTGGCGTGACTTCAGATGCCTTAGAGATATTTGTATCTTACGTACATTTTTCTCTTCTTACCTACCCTCTATTGTAGATTGATCATTGAATCTTTGAAGTAATTTGTTGTTGCTGTTGTTGTTAGAGTAACGTATTGCTTGTGCTTAAAGAATATACATGTATTTCTTTGTGGTTTGAATAAGAACGAGGCATGTCCCATACGCACAACATATGCTTCATATTTTCATTGTTAACTATTCTGCTTGTTTATTTGAGATTTCCAAAGTGTGACTGAATTATCGTGCGTAATTCTCATCCGAGACTGAGTAATAAAGAATGTTTTCACTTAATTAGGGAGAGTATTTCCGTGCGAAGCGCGAAGCTCGCATTGTCTGATACCTTACAGTACTCAAGACGTAAGATGCTGCAGAGTTTAATGGGAGTGCTTGAAACTGCACTAGGGAATTAGTAGACGAATTGACGATGTCCGAATCTTTCTCTGCGTGGGCAGAGAATCGATTGTGTGGTTTCAAATTCTCGGAATACAATCCCAATATTTGTTTGCTTGTTTTCACGTTGTTGTTGTTTTTTATATATACATTTCAGAACACGCGTATCGAAATTATAGAATATATCATAGTTGAAAACATAACAGGGAAAGAACCCATAGCTATTTTCTTTCATGCATACATACAACATGTACAACAGAATACAGGGAAATCAAAATTCAGAAATCCATAATGTTATCATTATCTGATGAGATGCCAACATATTTTAGCTACCATGAAAGGTACCTTATTTTCACCTTTTAATTTCATGATGGCGGTACTGCTATGTTGAAGGGATTCTGGTTTTCAGAACTTGAAACCACACAATCAATGATCGTCCCACAAAGTGGAATGCTCAGGCATCACCGAACTCCGATTCAATGCCTGATAAGAGTTATAAGCTCCTCACACGGGACAAAATGGCGCCAACACAATCGCCTTCCTTTTCCCAGTACCATGCATGCAGTATGTGAATACGCATGCGCTCACTCGGTTTCGTAACGAAATCAACAAAATTTGTCATTACTATGGAGATGTAGTGACTAGAGTATATGCTAGAGAGTAAAATACCTGTGTGCCTACCGTTGAGGTAAAAGCGATCTCCTCGGAAAAAAAATGCAACTCCGGCGTCTCTTATTCTTAAGTTCTGCAATTGCAGAATATCATGTGACATATAAAACAAAACAAAAGCATACGTCAAACGGCCCGAGGGCGTAGAAGGAAATGCAATATAGGGCGGAATACACCGGCAAATTCGTCTGGGGTCTGCTGTCCTTGTCGAGCATTGAGCAAGGGTCTGCTACGGACAGGCCTTCTACTATGACACTTTTCTATGGGTGTTGACCATAATTACCCGTACTTATGTCTGTCAGTACCACTGGCAACTTGTTTGAATACAATCCCACTATGACATTAAGTTGGTCGTCCTGTGTGGGTTAACATGGACATACACTCGAAGCTTTCTCACCGGTGCGCCTTAGGAGGCTTTTCTCCATATGCTTCTTCACCAGTTGGTTCTCGTAATTCATTTATTCATCTATTCATTCTCTGGCTCTCCCCTCCCCCCCCCCCCCCCTTTGCCTCTATCTTTCTTTCTCGCGTAGATGTGCTCTCATCAGCCCAGTACATTTCCTTTGTTTGTTTTTTTTCAGCCTACCACCATCATCATTTATTGCTCGGTATCAATAGAAGAATGAATCCTTTATCCCTGCTTAGTATTTTGCCATACGTCAGACTTTGGAGTAAAACTTCTCATAGATATAGCATGTATCTTTCATGGTCCCAAGATATTTGATAACTTAAATGGTTTTCAAAAATTAAACAAAACAGGATGAAAAGAAAGCAACAAAAGTAATTAATGTAGAAAGGTTTTTAATGAAATCGCAACTCGACCTTGCAGAGCTAGCGTCATCATGTTTTTACTCTTATCTCGATCTAGATGAAAGTGCAACTTGTCTAGTTGTGTGATTTATTCCCCTCTTTGAGGGGGTTCGAATTCACATCATCATCATCATCATCATCATCAAAACAAAAGAGAATAATCTTCATTTGTTTATTTCGTTTGTTGGTCTGTTTTGCTGGTAACCCTGGTTATCGATTGGATCTGTTTTCAGATTTTCTACAGCTTCACCTGACATTTTACTTCCCTTGGGAATCCATGCGTGATGACCCTTATGTGTAATTCTGGTAGTCATACTTTGAACGAAAAATAGCCTGAGGGCACGCACATGATACAACGTCAGTGGATGAATGGTTGGTGCTCTAATTTTCGTTGGCTTTCAGCAAATTGATTATCTGAGCAAGATATGATGGGAGTTGAATGAAATCTCACTTAAGATAGTGAACGTATTACCTAGCCCAACATTCCTAGCTATAAGATATTTTTTTTTTTGCCACAAGTATGTGTAACGAAGACATTCTCCCTCCCCTTTTTTTGTGATAAGTTTGATGCAGTTTGTGAGATTGCATTTTGTTTTTGTCTGTCAATTAGGTATGGTGTACCTTACAACAAGACTATCTTTCTGACAAAGTTTGAGTGCTTAACTCTTACTAGTCTTTAGTCTTTCTGCCAGCCGATTTCAAACATTGCTACATGCATTATACATAGAAGATCAAAAATGCCTGAAAACAAAACTACTTTGACTTTGACCATCCAATTTGCATTTTGTGTAGTTAAGCCAAGAATTTCTTTCTGAGAGAATTTAACATCTTAACTACGACTAGTCTTTCTTCCAGGCGCTTTCTGTATACATTATATATGTATATATGGAAAATAATATTTGAAAACGCCTGGAAGCAAGAATGCTAGAATCTTGAAGACAAAATTAGTATATGAAGAGTTTATTCGCAAAAACCGGGGGAAATTCTGTCTAATATTATAGATTAGTGTGATGAGAAAGAGTAAAATATTACGAGTTCAACTGTAAAATTTTGATCAAATTCGGGTGAAAATAAGAAAGTTTTGACATATTTAAGTTTTACTGATTTCTTCAGGAAACTAGTATTCTTGAACGGTCAATATGAATATATGCAAATGGTTAAAGTGAGCATGTCATCCCCTCACAACTTGCCATATAATTTATAAATAAAATTGTGAAATTTCCAGTTTTTCGTTCAAACGCAACTATGCCCGAGGCTCAAAATCCTAGTATATCTTACTGATCACTATTTTGAAGTTATTCAACCAGGAATACACATCATGTTCAGACTTGTATGACAGAAACACTGAATTTTCGTCATTTTTAGTTCACGGTCAATGGAAAATTGTGAGGTTATGACATGGCTAGCTAACTCATTTGCATATTCATATCAACTGTACAACAACTGTTGTGCAGAAATTAGTAAAACTTAGAAATGTCATAACTTCCTTATATTTCATCCGATGAATTTATATTTTTACTCGATTTCCCCACTGTTGTGCACCATATCGCTGAACTTCGGGTCTGAAAATGCATAATCGTCCTCATGTTGGATGGGGATACCCCCCCCCCCTCCCACGCACACCCTCCACCACTCGGACACTCCACTCTCTCGACATAGAGCACATACAGGCTGTCACTTTTAATATTGGTTATTGATTTTTATAAACTTTTCTATGCTGCTCTGTCATAGACACTCAGTATAGTATATACAAATTATAGTCTTTCAAAAATAAGAAAGCTGATATCGGGACGATATGGAAATATGTTCCAGGTATAAATTGCGGTAGACGGGAAGAAATCTTTATAAATTCATTGAAAAATTGCAAACCTAACTCCTTCCTTTCCTTCCTCCCAAACAAACAAACCAACAAACAAACGAACAAACAAAAACCCTGTCTTTTTCTATACACGTCAATAATTGTTTTTTTAATAACTCATGCACCGATTAAAGAATTTATGATTTTTCTGTTTTGTTTTGCGTTTGCTAATTATTACATTTTTAAGAATTTTTGTAAGAATAGTTAGCGTGAGAATTCACATGACAATATCGTGATATCTGTCACCATCCCATGCATTTACCATTATTTTGCCATTGTTCGTGGGCGGTGTAACGAATTTCAGTTCCACATATGTAAAAGGTTCTCTCGCATGGGAGGAGGATACACCCCCCCCCCCCCCATTCAACCCACATCTATAAACTAAGTAGGCCTACACATTAAAATAGACGTACACACAAAAGAAGAGGTGAGATTCCATATTTAGCGATCCGCATTTTACCAGGAATATTTTCTATCGTCCTTTTTTGTATTGCAAAAATGTCAAAATATTCCAACCTAAATTGTACCCTAGATCATAGAATTTCAAATCTAAAAATGCAAAAGCTTACTTGTGAATGTGTGTGTGTGGGGGGGGGGGTGGGGGCACATCCTTCCCTCCCCCCTTTCAATGCGCCGCCGCTGTCCCTGAATAGTCATTTTCTTACTTTTCTTAATTGGAAAGTTTCTAAATGAAGAGTTTGTTCGCCAAAACCGATAAGTCCATATTTGCCAAATGGAGATATTTGCAATTAAAGGTCAAGAAAAATAAAGGGAATAATAAGAAGTAATTTGCATTTGCATTTGCAAACATCAAATTCAAATAGTACTCAACATATCGTCAACTTTGACAGTAATTGGCAATAATAAAAATAATGATAATCATGATAATGAATACAAAATGAATGCTGAAAAAGAGGAAATGTAGGCCTCGCATTTTTTCTACATTATATAGTAATGTCATAAGTTATCCACACCGTAGTTCCTCTTGCTGTAACCTCGGTACACATAATGAAAATTAACTCTACATATTCCATCCACCGTTTACGCAGTATTTATATAATGTGTTTTCATTTAGCTCATCCTCTACTAATAGACAAAGGCATAATCACGTGTGTCTGAGGAAACAAAAAAATCCTTCATTGGTATGTATAAAATGGATGACAAAAATATCCCCAGACAATCACAGTCAGTAAACAATAACAAATGACAAATCATATTTTAAGAGGACAAGTGGAGAATGCAATAATTTGTAAATATATGAAAAAACAATATATCACCAGACGCATGATTCTTGCTTGCACTCCCCAAGTTCACATTTTGATATGCGATCAAATCAATTACGTATACATTGTAACGAGTCCTTCCATGATACCAAGATTACTGAATTTGTATACCTTTTTAAAGGGATGATACAGTATTGATGGAGATGAAAATTGGGTTTTAACTTTTTCGCGAGATACCAAGAAAACACTACGAAATAGTACAGAGCATACCATTTTAAGAGGAATTCAAAGTTTGATAAAAATCAGGTTTGGAATAGCTGAAACATTCAAAAACGAAGTAAAAGAAAAAGATTGTAATAAAATGTGGGTTCCACACTTAATAGAATCACTCTGTTTTGGACATCTCGGCCATTTCAAAATCAGTTTTCATCAAATAAACGATGAAATCTTCATGGAATTACATGCTATTTCATATTTCATAAGAGGTTCCTCACTATCTCACCAAAAAAAAAAAAAAATGATAAAAACCTGAAGTTAAGTATCAACCAAAACTATACGATCCCTTTAAGTTTAATCTGCGATAATGGTGTAGAGTAACCCTCCCCCAAATATCCTCTCAATTCATCTTTCTTTCTCTCTCCTTCTATCATATCCTTACCTCTGAAACATACGAAAAGTGCATAATATAAAGTCTATGTAGATAGATGTATGAGTTATATCAACTGAAAATACCAGTTGAGCATTAAAGATTAAAGCATTAAGCTTATAACGATTGACTCCTCAATGTATATGACATGATATAAATGACTATTTCATGTGTAGACCATTACAAAATATCTGTATGTATAATGTTGAATTGTGTGGAATCGTTCGTGAATATCATATCACATCAAATGACTTTCAACTTATCTTCAAATATGTTACTTATTCATAATATCGATTAATGGGTTGTTGTCGAAAAGACACGGCCCACGTACAAGACAAGCTTGCAGAAATATGGGCCACTCAGAATATCGAACTCGCAATACCTAGAAAAAATATACTGGAACAAAAGCACGAACAGAGGCACACGAAGCTAACGGTAAACATAGACGTAGAAAAAAAACAAAACATGTTCTTTGAGGAAACACGCCCTCCAGCCATATACAAATCTTTGCATGCATACCAACCACCCACTGTCAGCTGGGTGAAAGAATAGTATACCAGAGACAACTTTTGTTTTGTTCATGCAATTATAGTTTCAGAATAGTCTTCGTTCATCTTCAGTTATATGAATTAGGAATATCACAGGCATCACTATAAGATACCAATCAGGGATTCGAAAACAGCCATTACAACGTCATGATGATGAACGATACTCAGTGACAGTTAATGATTTTTTATTTATATTCTGTGCTTTGACAAAAGTATCTGTCAAGCTAACTTCGAATTTGTAATGTAAATGGAAACATTGTGGATTACAGAAGTTGTATAATATAGGTCGGAGTCCTTAGCATCTCTACTTTAGGTATAGCACCTTTTGGGTCTCTTGCTACAGGGCGTATCAGGACAATTACATTGTGTACCTCCGAGCCCGAGGACAATTACCCCCCCCCCCCCCCTCCCTTCCCGGCTAAGTACCGGTTATATATAGGGTTATAAAGATTTGGTAAGGGTTAGGGCTAGGGCTAAGGTTAGTATTTGGGGTAGGGTCAGGATAAAGTTCATGATAAAGAGTAAGGTTAGGGTCAGGGAAAAGGCCTGTAGGGGTAATTGCCCTGGAGGTAATTGCACTAAAACCGCTGCAAGGATATTCTATGTAAATTGCAATCGACACACCTCGTACCGTGCATTATGATGTAAAGCACATGTACACGCACACGCACACGATTATAAGAGTTGTGTGTATTACCAAAGATTTTCTTGATCATGCAATCAACTCACACTGACAACTATGGTAGATACTATTATCGCAATTGTCGGTTTTTATGTATAGAAGCGGATTAACACCTGTGAAGTGCAACTCCTTTCTCATTGCTTTTTTCCCCCCACCAAAATCATAATTATTGCAGTTGATAAAATCTGAAGAGTGTTTCTAAAACAAGAATTTTCAGTATACATCAATTCCAGACGCATGATAGAAAATATTTCCATGGAGAGAAGTGTCGCTAAATTTTCGATTCACAGCAGAACTCAGCGTCACGAACAAGTCATCCGCAATGCATGCAATCCAGAAGTCGTGCGAGTATACCTGTATCCAATTATGAAAGCACCTACAATCCATTATTGTGCAAGGTAATGACTGTTTACGATACAATTTGGATTATTTTTGATATACTTGTGGAAAAATTTGTTAATATATTATGAAATAAATCAAACTTTGGTAAACCTTCTTTGAGCGTTTTGTGAGTTTTGTGATGTCCATGCAGGGCTTCCATAGTCATGAAAGATAAAGTCAAGTCCCTGCCAGCGAGGGCCCTTTGGACCTGTCTAAATTCCAAACCTATACTTCTTTGGATAACTGAATTTGGTATCACTGTTTTGCAGAAAATTCGCAATCAATCAGCAAAGCTGTGTTTGAAAAAGCTGAAAAAGTACATGTTTCGTAGTGACTATGGAACAGCGAATAAAGCAATTTCATTGGTAGGAGAAAATAACTGATTTATTCAGTAGGAGTCATGGTGCACGGGTTAGGCTCTCGGGGTCATCCCACGAGACATACGACTCACCAGACCGACATTGAAAATAGGTCCATGAGTCATACAGCCCACGAGTTATAACCCATGAGCAATACAGCCCTTAAGTTCGACACTAGGCAAATAAAACCCATAAGTTCGACACCAGGCCAAAAAAAATAAGGCTCACGGACCAATACTACGCAAAAAAGGCTCACCAAACCGACAGCACGCAAACAAGGCCCACAACACCGACACTACGCAAACAAGGCTCACGAGACCGACACTACGCAAAGAAAGCTCACGAGACCGACACTACGCAAACAAGGCCCACGAGACCAACACTACGCAATCAAGACTCACGATACTAACACCACGCAATCAAGAC
Organism: Diadema antillarum; assembly: GCF_040938485.1. Lineage (NCBI taxonomy): Eukaryota > Metazoa > Echinodermata > Echinoidea > Diadematoida > Diadematidae > Diadema > Diadema antillarum. Next base: position 577,976 of record NW_027271705.1, read on the forward strand.
TGACGATACCAACACTACGCAAACAAAGCCCGCGGGACCGATACTACGCAAAAGAGGCTCAGGAGACCGACACTAGGTAAAGAAGGCCCACAAGACCGACAGGATGAACAGCGCCATCTATACAAACCAATGAGGAGTGCGTAATCGTATAGGTTGTCTCGATATTGGTGTAAGGAAGAAATAAGTGATGGGAAAGGGGAATTGCTGGGGTATTACAGCGTCAATTGCCCTCCCTCACCTCCTGGAGTTTTCAAGACCTCTGTGTGTGCGTGTGTGAGTGTTTGTGCAAAAATTAATAATATTCACTAAAAATGTGCACCGAATCTGTCCACTTCAATTTCAAAAATGCAAAAGCACCGTCGTTTGCGCGTTAACTCCTCGACCTCTTTAAGAATTCTTGATCCCCCTAAAAAGATTTATCCTCCTGTCCCTTCCTGCAGAACATGCACCCACTCAGAAAAAAAAATGTATATCAAGGTATTTCTTACGAATCAGGAAAAACAGATGCATCCATGAAAATAGCTCTTTATTTCTTCAAAAATACCGTTTTGAGGAGAATGAACACAAGCCTCAAATCAAGGAGTCATTGCTGCAATATGTATAAGCCTATATATATATTTTTTTTTCATCAATGGGATTTCATACAGAGAAGAATTGGTTTCCTAAGACTTCTATACAGTCGGGTAGGATACTAGTATCTTATACTAAACTAATGGAGTGATAAAGGAAGGGGAAAATCTTACATCTTGCCCATATATTTCTTAGCTAGAAATGGGGAAAGCCTCATAAAATCATAAGAGACCTAAACTTGAAGCCATAGGCCTACATCTTTCTCGTTATTTTCCTCTTTTCCCCTTTTTGACTTTAATTCAACACACTGTACTGATACACAGGTAATTGACATATGGATGGCGCTGTTCATCTTGTCGAACTCAATGGCTTTATTTGCCTAATGTCAAGGACATGGGCTTTATTACTCGTGGTCCTATTATACGTGATGTCGAACTCGTGGGCTTAATTGGTCACTAAGTGTCGATCTTGTGGGCTGTATAACTAGTGAGCAGAATGACTTGTAGGCAGCATAACTCGTGGACTGTATGACTCGTGGGTGTCGGTCTCAACGTGAACCCAGGCTCTCTCCCTGTCATGAGTAACAATCACAATAACAGATCTAAAGAGGCCATCGCATTGACTCGCTCGGCTACGGCTACCTATCTTTTCGCTGTCAGTGCTATCAGCATGTAGGGTCTTTGAAGAAGGCTAAATTAAATATACCAAAGAAGGCAATGCTTTTTTGGGGAATAATTATTTATATTTCTTTCTTTTTCAAGGCTTGTCTCGCATGGCAATGACCAACAGATGGAGAACACACGGGGGTCATCATGGTTTCTGGGAGCTTTTAAAGTAAAAGAGAGGAAATAATAGCAACAACAACAACAGCAGCAGCAGCAGGAAACTGAAACGTAAACGTACACAAACGTCATCATATAGTCAACAACTGACCTTTAATGACGTAAAGAGTAATAAAAATCCTCCAAATGATCTTGGAATCACCAGAAATGATCACAATGAAATAAAAACAAATCGTGTGTTGTTCGTTCTTTTGTATTGTAATGCACTTTTGATTTTATTAGGGATAATGACTCTGATAACCTCGCAAACATGAAGCTCTTTTTTTTTCTTCGTAAGTGCCCTGGTAATACGTAGATTAATATTTATTCCGCTCCAAAATGCAACCCGAATGATGCCTCTAGGAATAGCACTCAGACATTTATGAACACTAGAATGACCATTGTATGCTTACATGGCAAACATGGTTGATTGCCGTTTTTCCCAACATGCACCATTTTACCATTAATGCATTGCAATCTATATATCCATCGTCTGCTAAAAACAAGAGGCCCATTCGGGAAAACATCATGGCGGGTCAGGGTAGTACAGAAATCTAACCTGGTTACCTTTCTAGTGGACAAGCCACCTTTTACTGAACTCTCATCTCAAAATCTTACCACAACACTTAAATTTTGAAAAAAAATGTGTATACATTTCGTAGGTGGCTGCAAGCCCCTAAGCACTTTAGCACTCAGCATTTAAAAGACAAAACACAACAAAAGAATACCCTAACTGCCAGACTTTTTTTAGTCAGCTCTTCGGGTAAAAACGATGAAGTTTGATTCGCAATTTGGTTTCGCCGTCTGCTGAGACACTGTTTAACACTAAGGTAGCTTAATTTCAGATATTGTCAAAATTAATTGACTGAGCTATTTAATGATTTATCGAACTTATTGTCACGAGATCTATGAATAACTTGAATGTATCACTTCGCAAATGGAAGACTTACGGAATGGTAGTTACGGAATGGAATGATATCAATTATAGTGGTCTTTTAAATTATCATTCTTGTCACAGATTTGAAGAAAAAATAAATAAACGAATATTTGTCCAAAATAGTTTCAACCCACTTTGTGTTGTATCGCAGTTCTTTCTCTTCCATTAAGGATATATATATATATATATATATACGTATGTATTATATATATATACACACATACATACATAATAACTATATATAAACAATCTCTATTTTTATCTGTATTGGTAAACAAACAAACAAAAAAGAAAACATGTTAACATATATACCAGGTCCATGGTCCTATTCTGGACACATGGCAGGTAATGACATACTTACACAGTACTAACGGTGAACAAGTTAAAAAGTTATATGTACAACAAATTTTTGTGATTAACAAAACTATCAGACAACAATCTAATTGATCCTACTTAACATATTTCTTTTCTATTGTGTTAAGTGGTAATCCAACTACTAATTCATACATTTATCCAGGCTACATAATTATTACATTACGAAGTGTCTTATAATTCTAACTATAGTGTTTACCGTTCCCCCAAGTCTTTTGTTTTTGTATTCAGTACAATGTTGGGAAGGAAGACACTATCAGAATTATATATATATATATTAGATGGCCTAGACAGTTTCTGGTATGTGATTGGTCGAGAGCTCATCACGTGATGCTGTTTGCGAGGATCGCAAATGTTATATTTTCCCAGCACGTTATATTGACCAACTGGTCAACTGAATATATTTTTTCCATGTGTGTCGCCCTCTTACGGTTGAAAAACAAACAATTACACCAATATAAGGGTGTGGAACCACGTCGGTAAATGGGAGGAGCAAACGATTACTATCGATAACTGCAGTCTGGATCGATATAATCTGTTCCCACTCACCCCCCCCCCCCCACCACACACACACACACACGTACACACACGTCTACACACACACACACACACAATACGTGAGAGAGTAGACGGCACGGCGCGGCGCGGAGTAGCGTCATGCGCTAGGCGCTGCCTGGATGGAAATTCGGGAAGCTAAGATTTTGGAGGATCAGAAGGATTCTTACTCCACTAAACATGGCCTAAAACAAGCGAGTTAATAGTCTAGAGACATTTTGTTCAGTTCAGTTCTTAGAACGAGGGCGATTATGCATCTTTGTATTGACGTAAACGCCAGGAGAGTTAGACTAACGTTAGATCCAGGCCTAACGTTTCAATGCATCGAACAAACCACAAGTGGAGGACTAACTGTTCGTGTTACGACACCGAGGAGACTGGTTTGCAAATCACTGTGTTTCTAACCGTTACAATGTTCATCTCTACAACAGAGGGGGAAAAAGACTGATTTTGAAATTGCTGCAGATTCCTGATGACAGAAGGTAGACCTACGTCTATATCATACCGGTCCTAGCACAAGACAAATTGATTGAAAATCACAGGGTAGGGCCTATAACGTTAGGCCTAGAAAAAGATGATGCACTGGACTGGGGAGCCAATTTGGACGCATGTGATGTACCGGGCAGCATGTTAGGCCCTTCTAACAGTTTGACTGAGTTTAGACACTGGAAACTCTAACGTTAGAGTTTTCTAGACGCTAACATAGACTTAGTTACGTAACGACAAATAACGTTAGACCGTGTATATTCTTACGTTAGAACTCTCTAACGTTAGATCTAAATTAGGACTAACGACGAACGTTAGAATAGAGTCTATCTAACAGTAGGCCCTATAACATTTAACAAACATAATTAACTAGAATCTAGACATAGGTTCTAACGTTAGGGCCTAATGTTACCTGTAGAAACAAATGTCAAATGATAAAAATTGCCCAGTAGGCCATAAACGTATAAGGCATAAAGTTAGATTTGTTTTGTGAGTATACCCTAAAACATCTGCTCATCTTTTGGACCTGAGCCTAATTTAACTATAGGGCCCTAAAGCGTCGTTACTTGACTTGAGCCTTTAGGGCCTACTGTCGTACGTTAGAGGACATGAGCCTAGCAACTACACTACACAGTCCAGTCGCCGCTGCGCTGTACAACTACAAAATCGCGACAGCGCGCACACAGCGTCTAGTCGGGCTAAAACATGAGCGTATGCATGGTTAGGCTATACGTCGTTAGTGTAGGCTCTTCTGTAAAGCACAATCAAGGGCAAGGCCATCTAATATAACAGATATCGACTGGTAGGGGGTGGAATGTAACAATCTTTGGAACGCCAGGGAGATATATTTTCCCTTGGGAAAATATAACTCTCTGGCGGTCCAAAGAATGTTATATTCCACCCCGTACCAGTCAATATCTGTATAATATTTATATATATATGATAAAAATCTATTGCCATTCTAAGTTTTTATCACATATATATATATATATATATATATATATTATATAATTTTATATATGTATATAAATTGTTTAATCTTATATTTCTCGTGATCGCCGTCTGCTTGACTCATCAAAAGGAAACACTTTGTTCAATCTGATTAATTGTTTCTATTCAGCAATTTGTCAAGCAACAAGTTATCATACGCTTTTACTTTTAATGGGTTTATGTAAAAGCTGTATTTTCTGGCGGTCTGAAAGACGTACAGGGTAAGAAAGGGGGGGGGGGAGAATACGTCCTATTTACCCATGAAGACTGACAGGATATGCGACTCATCGATTATTTTGTATACCCTGATTTATAGCACGGTCTCATTTAATTTCTCCCAAAGGACAAAAGAAAAACACAAAAAAGAAACAGTTTCATAGAATTAACGAGTCGTTCGATAGACAAATTGCCCTGTTACAACTCGTTCCCTCTTGTGTTCAAGACTTTTGACGGGTTTCAGACGTTTTCTGAAAAGCCACAGTACTATGAAACTGTGTATTCTAACTTTCTTCTTTGTTCATCCATGTTGTCTTATGTTTCTTAGATTTCTTCATTCTCTTCTTGTATGTCTTTATTAACCTTAACAGACGGTCGTCCACACGTCAACGCAATCGCTAGGAAGGCGATAGGTAATTATCGATCGATACTCGGGCGATCGTATCTATCGCACTAAACTAGAGTGAGGGGAGGTTTCATTACTTGACCAGCGTCTGAGATCGATGTGATGTGTATATATACACGATATATTTGCTGCAAACAGTTTACGAGGTCGGCTTTTCGAGAAAGAAATACTTGCAAACAAAACAAAAGAAAATAAACAAAACAAACATGATGCATAGGGAAATAAAGTCAGAGTGATACTTGGAAGAGTGAAACACGGAGATAGGTTCAAAAACCCGAACATCATTGAGAGGTGAATGTTAGTCAAGCCGCACCGAGGGCGAGGTGTAAACATGCAAGCTTCTTCTCCCCCTCTCTCTCTCTCTCTTTCTCTCTGATGGGTGTACAATTGTATCTAGACCTAAATCGAACTTAGACCAAAAGCTTGAGGTCTAGAATCGGTGAATTAATTGATACATCGAGAGATACCAAGTAGCCCATGCTTTTTAGATACGTGTAACTAACATTAGTTCAGCGTGACGACATTATGATTCGCTATCATTAGCGCGGGCGTATGAATGTATGTATGTGCCTTTATCAGCCACACACAAGTCATATCTGTAATAGTGGACTTTTCAAGACTACGGATTATCACATGCAAATGCGGCAAGTTGCTATCACATAAATGTGAATCAAAAGCAATTTTGTTGCAAGGAACCGTAATGATTCAAATCATAGGGTACAATATGATAAAGATTGGCATATCACAATGATACTGATGATAATGATAACATTTATATGAATAACAATAATGATTTTAATGATAATAACAGCGATGAAATTAATGACTACAAGGAAATAACAGTAATAAATACAATGCTGATAACAACAATCTTTCATTATCAAAATGACGAGTGCACATATTTTTACCTTTTTCATTCTTTTAAAGATAATTTTGATTGTATTACACTATTGCGGCAATAAGCTACTTGACAAAAAAACTTATATCAAAAGAACAAGAGAAACCGTGGCTCATATTCAAAGATAAAGCTGGATTCAATTGAATCAATGATGTGCTTGCAATATGTGAAAATTGTTCATTGAACGACCTTTGTTTTCTTAATTAAATCCCATGTGAAACCCAACGCTGACTCACAGGCTGATAGCACGCAGAACCAGGTTCAATTTGATATAGATAGTTTTGCAGTAGAGAGAGACTGCAGCTTTTTCGACAGAAGACAATTACTAAGTAATTATCGAAGATCGACCTGTTTCGTTGTGCTATTTTTTTTTTTTTTTTTGATTTAGTGAATAATTATAACATTTGAAGTTGGATGGATGGGGTTCAGGAATTAGCTAAGAAAAAGGAGTAAACCTCACAGTATCTACTGTATACGCCACATATTTCGCGAGTCTGAATTTACGCGAATCGGGAATTCCCGACAATTTCGCGAGTGGCTGAATTCGCGATCGTGGAGTCCTGTACCGAACGAAGAAATGTACAGGCGTACATCACATCCACATCGGGAGCAGAGTCAATATTTTCGCGTGTCTTTAATTTCGCAAATAAAACCTGACTCGCGAAATTCGCGAAAATAAAAGCCTCGCGAAATTATGCAGGAAGAGAAGGGTGAGGGATGCTATTGGTACGGAGGAGAAGGGCAGAGAAATACATGAATAATGATTTGGAGATACAAAAAAAAAAAGATAGAGGGATCGAGGCGAAAAAGAAGAAACAAGAAGCGAAAAGGGGATGAGAAGAACAAAAGCACATGAGGAGAAAAAGTGTAAAGAAGGAGAAGACTGGAGGTAGAATAGAAGCAGATGGAAGGAAAGATATCGAATGATAGAAAACAAACCAGAAAAGGAGACAAAGAAAGAGGAATTGGAAGAGGAGAAGGTAAAAGTGTTGGAGGAAAAAACACTAGAGAAGCTTAGCAAAAGAAGAGCAAAACCATGGAGGAATGAAGGAGAAGAAATAGGACACTAAAGGCAGTGGAAAGATGAGGATTATTTTCGGGAGTGAGTGAAGGAGGTGGAAAGAAGAGTTTGGCTGTTTCAGCTTTACTTTACCCTCATGTCTTGCCGAAATGCGCGCGGTTAGCCATGTCACGGCGTTCAAGTGGATGAATTGATAGGTGCAAGACTTATTGATTCGCGTTGTTGAATCGCGGGGCTGCGATACTTTCCCGACTTAATTAAGTTGTATGGAACATTCCCCTATTTCGCTCAGGCGTAAGAAGGTCCAGGAGGAAAGAAAATAAAGGACAAAAGATAAGGAGGGCAAGGGCTGTTTAGAGAGGACCTTTTGTTTTAGGCTGAACTTTGACCTTTGCAAAAGAACCCTGCGTCTAGACATTGTCGATAGTACATTTTCCACTCTTTCCCCTTATTTCAATACGTGGGATGTAACCTAGCCACGTCTGCGAAAATCGACACATGGTTCGAAAGGGTTTCCTTTTGCTTTTGAAGTAGAGGAAAAAGTGGATGCGAGTATGCAAGAAAGCAAGGATCTAGATTAATGTAAGAGTTCTCAATTGCTTTAACAACACTGTCCCTTATGATAATTATTATAACATACAGAAAACCTGGGCGTTGTATATAATTTTTCGTAAATAAGAGACAAAAACAATAGAGGAAATTGCCATCAAGAGATGAGCTCAACTAGGACGAGGTCCCATTTTATACATTTGCACTACTGTACACTAACACTGAAATTTACGCTACCACACCGAACTTCCTAAGGAAAAGGCAAACGATGTTTTGGGACGATTTCTTGTTTACGTTTGTGCGCATGTTGACGCATGTTGGGTTTAGGTGTGCGGTTTTAAATAGTTGAAGTCGTTGTATCTTTTTTTTAAACAGTTATGAAATATGTAGTAATACCAAGTCATGCAAATTTACTGCTGTACAGGCATATGTATTAATATACAGGCGTATAATATGTAATTATATACTTACATTACAGGCCTATTTCATTATCATATTTATAAGATATTTATAAAATACACAGTAAGATAATCTATGTAGAGATCCTACACGTACGATATGGTGAATATTTTGGCGATATATAAGCATTAGAACAATGATGCATAAACACCGGCTGGTACATGCTTGTTACTGCAATGAAAGTTTGTTTTCCATAAGAATAGAATTAGCTGACGAAAACAAGTGTGGAAATGAAAAGCAAATGAAAAGAAATGTGTACAATGTTTCTTCTAAAATTGCTTCATTCTCTATAGTCTTTTCGCAAAGCAACAGTTGTTAGAATTATACACTCAGCAAAAACAAAAGAAAGAAAGAAAGTAAACACTTTTTGAGTTCATAATTTTTATAGACGATTTTGATGAAAATCAGTGTATTATGTACCATATCAAAGGTAACTTAATTGGTTATCAACGTAGTTGGTCAATATAAAGAGAAAAATTAGGCATGATCGAGTGAACACATCTTTTTTTCCTCCAAGGCACAAAAGTAAAAATTGCAAGAATTGACATATTGCCTTTCATTTGCAAATGCCCTTTAAGATGATAATGGTAACAAATGACCAGTTTAACATAATGAAAAACAAGAATGAAATAGCCAAATATGAGTTTTCGTTCTCTTTATCTCTATGTAACCTCAAACAAAATCAAAGTGGGAAACTTAAGGGGGAAAAGATAGGAATTTCCTGTCAACTCAAACTTCAATGACATAGGGAGTAAGGGCACAAACATGATTAAATGAACAGATTATCTTTATTTCATTTATTCAATTTAGTAATTTAAGAATTGAGACAAATTCAAGAACCAAATATAATTTACAATTTTCCTAATTTGAGAAAATCAATTCAAAATTCTACCATGTTTGTTGATATTGCTTCTTCTCTCATTTCACTTGAATTTCGATTTGACAGAAAATTCTTCATTTTCCTCCATTATTTTTAGCCTTTATTGATCTTTTGGGCTTCCAGGATGTTATAGAGATCATAGGTACATTTTTGCCACTGAATTCATGTTTTTTTATTGTGTTAAATTTGTACTTTGTTCTTATTGTTTAATACATGGAAGAGCATTTGTGACCCTGCACCTCAAAACAAACAAAAAGTCGCCAAACATGACTTTTTAGTTAAGACCATATTCTGAAAGAGCAGACTTTAAGCTTTAAAATGATGTATAACTCAAATCAATGCATGGACTCTCCTAACCTATCTAAATATTGAAAAGAAAGCACAAACTCGGGAAAAGTGGGAACTGAGAAAAGAGGCTCTGAAGTACAGTGTCTATTCAAGCGCTTAATCTTTACCAAACCGTGCTGGCTGTGCGATGAATGGGACAAAAACAGGAAGTAAACCACCAGAGTAACAGCAATGAAGGGATTATCAAATTAAACTGAAATTTAGTATGCCTCATTGACACATTCTGTCCATAATTAATGCCAACTTTCAAAGCAGTAGCACTATCCTTTTAAAAGTTATTAGAGTTGAAAGTGAAGAGTGTGGACAAGGTTTTTCAGAAATGAAAAAGGGATTCTAAAGACACACCTAATCACACTATTCTACCAAAAATGTTTGAGATAAACTGCTAAAAAACACACTTTCCTGCCCGTTTTATGATACCAAATGTTAGCATAATGTAAAAGAAGACCCGCTCTTTCAGAAAATATGAAAAAGTCAAGTTCGGCTAGGTTGACCCATTTCACTTATTTTCAGTCCTCACGCAAAATCAGTTTGTGCGACTTTATGTTCGTTTTGAGGTGCACGGTCACATTTACGCATGAATGACTTGTTTGTTTTTGCAATTTTTACTTTTGTGCCTTGGAAGAGAAAAATAGGGATGCTGACTCATGCATATGGTTTCCCTTTTTATTGACTTACCAATTTGATAGCCAATTAAATTACCTTTCATACGGTATATAATACATTAACATGTAGCCAAAATCTCTATGAGACATATAAACTTAAAATGGTGTTTACTTTCTTTCTTTCTTTTCTGAGTGTATAATATGTAATTTTTTTTTTCACCAACAAAACCAACAACCTGCAGATTATTGCAGAGACACCTACGTAGCTCTTGCGATCGATGATACACCATATTACATGGGGATAATGTGTATTAGTACGATCTCAAGCACAAAAGTTATTACATGTATAGCAAATATAAGTTTGTTAATTTTTTGAGTGGTTCACAACATACAAGCTGGCTTTTTAGTGGACCTCTCAGTTCTTTTTTTTTCTCAACTGAAGCATAAATTTGTACTTTATTTGCCAGTATGCATTCTTTTGTTTATCTGTATCATTTATCTTATGCAAAGTCGAATGTTTATGTTTATGATGTAATTCCAAATTTATAATGCGTTATGTTTTGTTGGAAAAAGAAGAATGAAAAATAAATGAATTGAATTGAATTGAATATGAATGTTATTTCCATACTGTGTTATATAAAATCATTCGGCAGGAAAATGTAATGCTACATGATATCATTAGCCTTTTAATAATTCTTCATGGACAGAGTTATTAGATGACTTCCTTTCACATGAATTTACTTTTCAAGAGTAAACAATCTCGATACCTGTATTCTTGTGTAGCTATCATACAATACCTCTCTCTCATATTACATAAAAAAGCCCAACTACAACCACCGACTCTCCCAAATCTATTGGTATGCAACACTAATGTTCGGTGCCTCTGTCTGTCCCACCACTTAAATCATAATGGTCTGACCTAATTGACCGGTCTAGAGACTTTCTCCGACGCGCACTGACATATTTGTTATACGGAACGCGACTCTAAGCACAGAACTTAGAGAGAATAGTCTCCTAAATAGGCCTCAGATGGTCCGGTTTAAGGGACTTATGCAATGTGGAATTGATTGTGTTTGGAAATGATGACCTGACCTCGATCTAACTACAGGAAAGTGCAATGCCAATTTCCTTACTAAATTTCTTTCTATTTTCCCCTTCCGGTTATTACAAACTGACAGTATTCATTACCGTCTCTTCTATACTCTGCATGGTTTTCAGGGGTGTATTCCAACAACATACCCTGGCCATCCCCTCCTTTTATATACGATAATTTCTTTGCAAATGTTCAAAACAAAACGAAACGAAATTTATCTCAGATTATAAGGAAAGGGAAGTTTGCCAGTTAACCATGTATGGTAGTTCAAAGAATTTAACGTACTCAGAGAGAAACGCACATATACACACACACACACGCACACACACACTCACACGCACACACTTTTTTAATAATTTTCATTTCTAATGCCATATGATACCAATGAAAATCTACACAATCACTTTGAATGCGTTGAACAAGTATATAGATTATTTCTTATACATGTGCAAATAAAGTTATCATAACATTGGAATATAACTTAGATATGACTTAGATACTAAATTATTGCACACACACACACACTCACACACACAGGCACAAATGAGAGAAAGAACAGTGATATATTGAATGTCTCCCTCCGGGAAAAAAAAAAAACTAAGATACGCGGAGTGAAGCAATGACGTATTTGACAGACAGATTATGTAATATCGATTAATATCTCTTGGTATAGGTATCATTATCAGTATATATACAGTATCTGCAGATAGACACAGAGAGAGAGAGAGAGAGAGAGAGAGAGAGAGCTGGGAAAGAAATGATAGTTATATGTACAGACACACACACACATTTACAAATATGTTCGTCTATTATCAAAATTATATGATAGAATTTGTAATATTCTTTCGACATCGTATTGCAGTATATTTCATATTTCTACAATGAGAGGTTAATTCAGTAGTTCTTAAAACAAAGAGCATTTTTCTTTTTTTTTTTGACAGCAAAGTTCTCAAGGTTTCTTTATCACTCAGGGTGTTCTCCATTATAAAAGTCTGCACCATTCAGGTTAAGTGTCGATCTAACAGCGCCTGATGCAACCCATATCAGCCTGTTCTACCATTCTTGAGCACGCATTTGCACCCACCTGTCATGATAACCATAGAAACGGCTGGAACAGTTTCCGGAACCTGCTAACGCTGTTCTCAACGAGAAAGAGACACAGAGTTTTATTCAAATCCGCCACAACCGCTGGCTTCATACATTGTACGTGCATTGGGCATAGGTACCATAGCATTCTAAAGTACAGGTCCCGAGCGGTTAAGCCCTGCGATTAGTTCGTCTTCAATTTTAAACTCGGTGTCCGGTGGTGAGACTAACACGCGTTTCCTCCCTTGTCTCATTGGACACTGATGCAATGGGGTCGAAGAGTAATTTGCCAGAGCGACCAGATCTTGTGGGAAAGGTTATGAGATTATACGATGTATTTTGGTAAACAAGGGAGGAAAAAAGAAGGTGGACTGGGAGAAGGATGAGGAAGAGGATAGACGAAAGGCTGCCTTTAATAGCCATATCGGCAGATGGGAGTTTAAACAGAGCAGAGGAAACAGTAGATATCGCGAAAATGTGCACACAAACAAGAAGAGACCAATATTCAGATGGTAGATATAACCCTTTATGTGACCATGCATCACAAAACCAACAAAAAGTTTGTGTGAGGACTAACAGTAGGTGAAACGGGTCAACCTAATCAATTCCAAGTTTTCATATCTATTTTTCTGAAAGAACATTACTTCTTTTACATTGTTGTAAAGTTTAGGATCATAAAAGAAATAGAAAATTGTGTTTTTAGCCGTTTTTTTAGAACACTTTTGTGATTAGGTGTGTATTAGAGTCCCCTTTTCATTTCTCAAAAACCCTTTACAAAAAAAAAAAAAACCCAACCTTTCACACACTTTTCACTTTCAACTTTAATAACTTTTGGAAAGATAATGCTACTACTTTGAAAATTTGCATTAATCATGGACTGAATATGTCAATAAAGCATGATTAATTCTAGATTAATTTGACTATCCTTTAATCGTTGTTGCTATGAAGTTTAACGTCCTATTTTGTCTCATCCATTGCACTGAGTAAAGATCCGCAAGATCAAGTGCTTGAATAGATCCTATACTTTAGAACCTTTTTTCTCGATACACACTTTTCCAGAATGTGCGCTTTCTTCAGAATATTTAGATAGGTTATGAGAGTCTGTTTGAATTAAGTTATATGATAAAAATCCATGTCTGGCGACTTTTTGTTGGTTTGTTATGCAGAGTGTCATAATTAAACGTATATTTTTATATATGTATGAATAGAACTCCAGAAATGGGAATACATCATGCTGTCAAAACCAATAGTTTATTTGAGAGGATTCGTTGCACTACCGACCGATAGTCTATGGCTTAAAGGCGATCATTTGTCGTTAATATTTGCAATTAGTCACTCGCCATTCGATTATGTCGAAAAGGCGATTTCCTTACGGGATACTTTCAGAACCAAATATCCGGGAAAAAATCCCCTAAAAAAGGAAGAGGGAGAGAGAGAAAGAGAGAGAGAGAGAGAGAGAGAGAGAGAGGGGGAGAGGTGGAGAGGGAAAGAGGCTTGTCGCTTCCTGCGCCAAACACTTTTTACTTTTGTTATTGCCATCTACGGAGTGAGAATGTCTCACCCCTTTAGGGACGGGGGAATTCACCGAATATCGCCTGGTAAATCCCACCGGAGCTATCCTCACAGCGCTTTGATGCAATCATCAGCTACTGCTGGAAGGCGGTGTATTCTATCTCCTTCAGTTTCGATGGCGCTTCTTTCGGCATCTGGCACATTTTGTGAGAGTAACATTTCTCGCCCGGCCTCACGAATGTAGAGCGAATGTTATCCCGACGTTCTTGCCTTATGTTGGACCTATAGAGGAAATAAAGAGGCGTAGGTGTGATGGTAATGATGAGTGTGAGGGTGGGTGTGTGTGTGTGTGTGTGTGTGTGTGTGTTGGGACGGGGATGAACTTTTATCTTTGATGAAAGACTTATATCTCATTCTAAAGACCTGTATTAAAAAGAAAATGTGTTGAATATACATTCTTAGTATGTCGTATTGTTTAGACAATCATTTCTGAGGCCATTATCTTTGTTCGTCAATCGTTTGCTTTAATATGATGATGGTCTCCTCTATTTCTGTTATATATAGAGTTGCTTAATTTGTCTTTTGAACGGCAGGTACACGGGATCCTATGTTTGCATATACGCATAAAATACTGCCTGCTCGTTTTCATTTTGCACTGTGATAGAATAATATTGGATATTTGAATTAACCATTTATTTGTTTCAACCGTCAGATTCAAACAATACTGTGCTCAGTTAGTTCGTTCAATTGACTTTGTACTGCATTTCTGTATAAAAAAGAAATTCAGAAATCAAATCAAATCAAATCAAATCAAATCAAATCGAAATGTTTTGATTCGGTATCTTCACTGAAATGCGTATCAGATTCTATAGCACTGTTCGTGTAGAGTTGGGTACTGGTGATAAGAGACAATTGGTGTATTAATGATTGTTTCTTCGTCAGCCTTACTTCATTATAATGCTATGTGTTTCTTGACAAGAGTCCTTTCGGTGAATATAGATTACATTAACGTTGTTTTTAAAATCGCCGTCACCCTCTGTACAAATTCATTTATTTGTAAGATCGCAACTGGTGGTCTGTATTTTAACAAACATGTCGGGAAAAGAGAACGAGTGGGAATCGAATTTATCATACTGCTTTCTCGGCAGCGACACTAATAACCGGGCTATCCCTGGTTGCGGACAGTGGCACAATGAACTTGAGCAAAAACCAATCCATTTCATTGATTTATTACTCCTGTTTGCTTTTAAAACGATGTTCTTTGATAGGTTATACAGAATGATTTAATGAAAAAGTTCGTGCGAATGTAAATCTTATAAGGTTATGCCATGGAAATCTAATAGGGCTATGCAATGGTTATGCTTAGTTTCAAGATACGGTATATGGTACTTGTAAACCGTCGCTGTCCAAAAGGATAGAAAAACCCGCAGTCTTATCAACAGTCTCACATTGGGAAAATATAAAATTGTCTTTTATTTAAAAACATAACTTGTCAATTCTGAAATATATCTAGATACTAATCACTGCTTAGATGTGATTATAAGGTTTCATTTCATGACAAAATCCGCCCGCTTGGGGACTGATGGACGTTATCACTTCACAATGAAGACAAACGATTATTTTTTTTTTTATTCGAAGCAGGATCATGGCAAGCGTGGATGTCTTACACTCACGAAATACCTTTGAGCAAAGTTTGCGCGTATAATAGCTACTTGCGAAATGTATGAAACAAGACAAGTTGATTCTGCTTGGATACAAAGTATATACATATATATAATCATATATATATATATATATATATGTGTGTGTGTGTGTGTGTGTGTGTGAGTGTGTGTGTGTGTGCCCGCGCGCATGTGTGTGTGTGTGTGTGTGTGTGTGAGCGTGTGCGCAAGTGGCACGTGTCTATGTGTTCTACTGTTCTCTGATTTCTGTTCTATTCAATCTTCAAAGCACGTCTATTTAGGGATATAAACACAGGTGTGAGACAAGATCACCAAATCAGCCCCTTGAGCTATGGCTCTGACTGCAAACGAGTAACAAAGTTACTAAAATGTGAGATTGAGACCAAACGGACGTTTTAGTCTCGCGTGAAAAATGCCATTAAAGACAATACTAAACTTAAAACAAAACAAAACAAAGCAGAATAACACAAAACAAAATAATCGAATAGATATAGAACCAGACTACGTGCATGAACTTGCCCTTTTATGGCGTGGGAAGCAATGCTGAGGAGATATGCTCGCACGGGTAATGTCTGTATGTCACCGTCATGCCTTTGTCAGTGAACCTGTAACCAAGTCATATTAAGGGAGGCAGCTGAGGGCTTCTGGGGATAAATTGGGACATTATTGATGTCGGTGGAGGGATAATGATGATATATTACCTCAGTTTCACATGGGCCGATGGGTTGTATACCGTCAGATTCTTTGTTCTTCAAAGACTGACTCACTGCTTTGTATGGTGCACTGCAACTTTTGTATTTTACGTACCGAGTTGCTTATTCCAAAAGTGGCTCCTAAGAAATTACGATGCCTTTGCTGCAGTCCCATGACACTTTCACATTACCCATTACGTACAGGAAATGCGACGAAAGAGTATGGTTGATCTATGAGGAAAATCTTCGGCTTCAAATTTTATTCTGGTTCTCAAGGACCATGCCTCAAAACACACACACACACACACACATACACACACACACACATACACACACACGCCTACTATGTCTATTTACATCAACAGTGTAATATAGTTTAGACGATGAAATGATATGATTATGTCATACTAGAGCATGATGAGCGTAAACTGTTATTCTGTCATGCGGGTACTTATCACTCAGTCAGTAAGATCCTGTTATGTGACATACGTGTTATTATACTTGTCTCTCAAGGTCTTCGAAAATAAATTCTCTTTCTTATTATAACCACTAAACATACTGCGCCTATATGTATTTTGTCACTAGCTAATCAACACCATTATTAGCGCTGTTACATAAGAATGAACATTTCTATGTACAATGCAACCATGTAACCCTTCGTTTGTACAATCGATCCAAGCATTTGTTTTGCTTGAAATGAGCAAATAAGACCAAACACTCAGTGCTTTTTCTAACTTCTATTCTTGATTATTCTTTATCTTGAGAAGACGTATTCTCACCAAGTCGCAGTGTATCACTTTTCTTTAATATTCCTCACCGATCCCCCTACTATTTTCATCGTCTGTAACATGTCAAATTAGCTCAAAGGGACACCACGGAGATTACCTGTCAGGCTGCTGAACTCTTCCCCAAGATTAACCAATTCCTATCCGTGTAAACAGCCCCAGGACCATAGATGGCATTTCAGATTGTGGAGCATTAACATGATATCCGTTGCACTTTTTTCCATTCTTTCTTTCTTTCTTATTGGTTTTATTTCTGTACGCTTGCAGAAATGGAAAAACACCTTTGCTTTGCAACTTCTCAGATAAATCGCCCGAACGGAGAAAGCTTTTACGCGATTGCGGTACGAAAAGCTTCCCACGCCGTCGTTATCGACATAATGGAACTATGCCTTCGACAACGCGCGTTCGCCCCTGGTGTATTTATTCTTGACAGTTTTCAACACAGTAGCCTTCATGCGCGTCTGGTCACTTCCTTATTCCACCCTATCTTCTTGCGAATCCGTAATCTGATCAAACTTTCTGGGATGTCTGCAGCAGCGCCGTTTTCGCAGATTTATCTGACATTTCGTTCGTTCTGTCTCGTGTAAATTTGGGTTAAACTGTAACATCATATTTGTCGCTATCACATTTTGCTCACTCTGAGAATCGGTGTCCCTCGCCAATGTACGCAAGAGATAACAAGCAGCAAGGATCTGTATTTTACCCGCTAAACTGTGATTTGTGTGCTTGGTGAATTCAGGAAGAAATTACACTCGAAATATATCTATGAGTATCGTAATTACGGTAGATATTATGATTATTATACTGTTCAAGAATATGAAAATAAGCTTATTGCATTAAAAAAAATATATCTATGTAGGCCATATATGTATATGTGCACTGTGTTTACCTATGTATTTTCTCAGACACATTTTCCAAGATTGTAAACGTTTTAAAAATGCGACTGTAGCTCTCTTTCCATTAATGTCTATAATTCAACGATTTGACGGTCTTTTTTAGGATCGGTTTTGCCCCCTAAGGATTCCGAAGACCTATCTAAAAATATTACTTCCTCAAACATGAGAACGCTAATTGAAAAAAAGAGAGGTGTTTTCAAAGAGAAGATTGTTCCCTTGACATTCGAAGAAGAAAAACGTATGCTAGATTATTTCATCTCATTCAAATGTTGTTTTTTATATCCCCAGCTCAATTTCTCGCTAGTAGCACTGTATTTTCGTAATTGCTTTCATTCATAATATAGGATTCACTGTATAGATAAATACTGATAAGAAGGTTAGCACGGTAATTAACTGCACCACGATCGATGCTTCACGTCCCCAAAATCTTATGCCACAGATCACGTATATTCTATTTGTTATCAATGAACGTCCGTTGCTATTGGATAATACAAAGGGAAATCACAAGATTACCTTTATCTACACCGGCAATGAGATGTAAAGTGTTATTTCGTCGATATCTACATCCTTATATGAGATGCAAATATCCACTTTTGGCGATTCTTCTCGAGAACGGGATCCCACGTCAATGCAAATGGGCTAACATTGGTATAATGCATCATTCGGCGTCAGCTTTGACCGACTTTACCGTTTCTAGACGAAGGATGCAGAAGGCTATTAACCAACAAAATTAATAAACTTGGATTAGTTGTATTATGCCCGGTTCGTGAAAGGAATAAGCGGGGTTTCGTTTGTCAATTAAATACGGCTTCGGAATTGTCCAATTAATCAACTATGATAAGCGTTTGTTCCCTTTTTTAAACATACTATGCCCCGGGAGTAATTCGTGATATCCTGACCTAATCCTTCGGCAATATCCCTGTGCACAGGTATGATTGATAGACTGCCATGCCATACTTGTTAAATTAATATGTATCCATGTCCTCGACCGACCGGTTTAGAAAAAAAAAAAAGGACTTGCATCACAAAAGCACCTAAATGTCTCTGCATAATGATTTCTTTTTGAGTTTATGTCAGATTCCGAAAGTGGAAATTCTCAATCTTAACATTATATGTAACGCATAATTCGATGCTCCTTACCAACCAAAGTAATAAAGGATAAAACGTCGAATATGCAGGATTTTTTTTTTCAGGAAAAGATTTTTAATGATTTTTTTTAAGTTAAGGGTCTATTCTAGCCCACTGACGTATAACTGTGCAATGTGTATCATAGAAAGGGCACTTTAAAGTCCATGGTGTAAGCACTATGGAGGAATATCATGAAATTCATCTTAGAAGTGGTGTACTCGTTGACGAAATTCTGTTTAAGTTACAATCATATTGAAATAGCAAACCTGTTCTTTTGAAATCTTTGAAAATCTCCAACAAGTTTTTCATGCGCAATTTTTTTTCTCACATACTTCATGGGTGTAAAACATTAAAAACCTTCAGAAAAGGTATGAGACAAAAGAGCACGGACCTACAGTAACTCTTCCGAGCACCACTTTCAATAGATTAAAGCTTTCAAATTTTGAATTTGTAAAGGAAAATTCTAATTCTGCCATAAAACATCGAATGCACAAAATCAGCCGAGTCACGCCAAAGCATATGCTCAGGGCAATTGGAAAACAAGTCCCGTGCGTGCCCTTTCGATATTCAGTAACAGAGGATATCATTTTCAAGGCAAAAATTCTCAGAGGTTACAATGGGGTATCTAGAAATCTGCGTCCAACGTGCAGTGTGAGAATTCCCATGTTACGGCTTTTACCCAAAAATTGATTTTTTTTTCTTCTCTTCAGGTATCTACACCTTTAGAATTCACGACGCAAAATTTGAAGGCTTTAATCATATTTGTAATGAGAAAAAAACCCCGAATGGTTGAATTTTTATAACGCAAGATGAGCACCAACTCATATTTAACATTTTTGTAGGAAGTCAAAATGAAGTATGAAGCGAGATAAAGCATTCTGTGCCACTCGCACATTATCATCAATAAGTGGTCTTATAAAAACAGGCCAAAATGAATAAGAATACTGGTTGTGGAAAACGAATTCGTGTTCTGAAAGTGTCTTTCACTTCTCTATTATTGAACGAAGCCATTGCTTAGAAATACATACTGACCCTTTTTGAGGCTGGCACATATCACACAGTCACGTGATGAAAAATGAGGGCCTGCTGAATGTAGACAAACTAACCTGTTACGTTTGTCGATTTCCGAGACTGGATTATTGAAACCACGATAATGACAATGAGTGCTAATTTTCAGGAAGACAGCACATATGAAAATCTTGAAAGGATGTGATACAGGTCCCTTAGGAAGAATCAGAATGATGCGATTCTATAACTGTTTAAGGATCGCACTGCAGGAATTTTGAGGGAGCATATGAACACTCCCTTACATCACTTTTCATTATACCGTACTTACCACACCTAAACACTGTATCCCTTGTAGTCCGCCGTAGCCCTAGTCGTTGGTCGCTAGCAGTAGCAGCATTACTAGTAGCGGTCCAGATCCAGTGACAGCATGAGTATGAAGTCATATGCTTACTCGAGAATCAAAATTTTCAGTTTTCACTCCGTTGCTTTGGTTTCGAAATTGTCGGGTCGAAGTGGCCGGTTCTTTGTCACTTTCAAAATTTCACACAAGTAAAATGTTCCGGTTCGCAAAATGAATATTTGAATTCCTATTTCTGAGATATTCAAATGCTGGACACGCAAAAAAAAAAAAGAAAACGAAAAAGAGAAAGCCAAAGAAAAGCAACGCACAACGCACTGTCGAATCAAGTCACACGTAGGACCTACACCTACAGGCCTAACATCAAGCAGCTTAAGGCCCTGTCACACCTTTCCAGGTAAGCTACGCGGGTTTGTTGCGAGGACGGATTTTCCAGCCAGCAGGAGAATTTTCTGCGGGTGGACAAGGATCATGGCGAGTTTCGTACTCGTGTCTTACCTATTCGACGCGTGCCACTTACCTGCTACTTGCGTGTTATCCGTGTGACCTGCGTGAGAGCTTTGAAACTGATCCGTTTTCAGTTCGAGCGACATACAGGGACTGCGAAGTACCTGTGTTACAGCTGAGAAGTACCTGCGTGGGAGTTACCTGCGAGGTGCTGCCGATAAGGGCCTCCTACTGGTGTTCAGCGTGTACCTCTGTGGGCTTACCTCCGCTACTCATTCGGAACAAGTTTTGAGCATGCTGAAGGCCTTGTGAAATTGTGTCTGGGGAAGCCTTGCGGGTTGACTTCCGGGAGAAAAAAATTGCTACCCGGAGCTCCCGGCAGTTGGTCCGTGCCTGACAGTACTTACCACTTATCGCGCTCGTAGTTGCCAGGAGGTGCTCACGCAAATCCGATTACCCGCAGCCAAGTTTTGAGCATGACCTAAACTTTTTCAGGGTGAGTAGCTGAGATTGCCCGCAGAGGTCCTCACAAAACACAAGTAGGAGGCCCTTAGCTGCCGCAAGTCACAAGCAGTTGACCCGCTTGAATTACGTAATTTTCCCGTGGATTTATGCCTGTGCGCCGGAAGCTCGTGTCATCTGCGAGCATTCTACGAGCATAGTACGGGTGTTTTACTGGGCGAGAACGGTGTCGAAACTGCCAATATCCATGTAGCTGGTCAATTCTGCGGACGTGGAATGAGTTTATACGAGCAAATTGCGTGCATGCTGAGAATCAGTTACTGCCTTTCTGCTGATTAGTTTAGAGTCGGCTGCGGCCAAGATAATGACATTCTATGGGACTTCTGCCATATCAAATTCCTTCGGATTCCTTCACCAAGTTGTCAGGCCTCACTCACCACCCACGCGCCTGACAAGCAGGTCACATGGAATGCACGCAAGTAAAACGGAAGTAGCACGGGTCCAGCAGGAAGGACGCACACGAAACTCGCCCAAATCCTTGTCAGCCCCACATAGCTTGCCCGGAAAGGTGTGACAGGGCCTAAACATGCCTGCGGGTAAATAGGAATGCGTGCGCAAGTTCGGGTAACTATGGGCGGGAGGGATACGTGCTAGGAACTGTCATGTGCGGGTCATCTGCGTGGACCTGTGGGTAGCAAAAATTGTTCTTCGCAAGTCGCACGCAAGGCTTGCCGGGAAAAGGTGTGACAGGGCTTTTAATATGTAATACAGTAGATTTGGAAGATCTTTGTCGCCGGTTTAAGTGTTTGAAATTGCTTGATATTTCATACAAACAATACCGAATTTAAAGAGCAATCATAACAAGATAATTTTTAGTGTAACAATGTACTGTATTATTACTCATATAAGGTAGTTTTGCCGGGCAATTGTAGTTAGTATTTTGATTGGTGGAGAAACCACCAGTTTCCAGCGGGCAATATTAGTGGGTATCATCCTTCTTCCGGGTTTACATGTACACACCAAAAAATGAAAGTTTCTCGCGGAGCGGTTTCGCGATGAAGGGCAAATTTCCATACGTTAGCACGTAAAAAAAGAGGTCGATCGCTGCGACTGTATGAGTGCGCCGCGTACCTGAATTGTGCATAGGGGTTGTGTGTATAGCATGTGGGTGCAGTGCGCGCAGTGGTGTAGCGATTCGACCTGATGCCGAGTGGATTTTGTTACTGTAAATCGGGAAGTTTGCATTGCAATGATTTAAGTTACTGCTCGAAGATGCCTGACATGCCTGAAATGGGTAATAATCATCATAATATGGACTGTCTACCTTTCGGGGGATACGACGTTGATTGCCCTCACCAGAATAATATTGCTCTCGTCTTCGACTTGGGCAATGCAATTCTAGTTCGGGCAATAAATGTTATATCCCCCTCAAGGCCAGTCAATATTATATTGATATTTGTCCCCGCCGAACGAGTTCGAGCAGGGGACTATGAAACGGGCTCCGTACGTGTGTGTGTCCGTGTGTCCGTCCGTCCGTCCGTCCGTGTGTGCGTCCGTGTGTGATCAAAATGTTCAAAATGCTACTCCTTCGCCATTTCTAACCCGATTTTGATTCTGTTTGCTTTATATGATAGCACTACATGAGAGCTTTGAAACTTCTATACAGAATTTCAGTTGTGACCTTTGACCTTGACCTTTGACGTATATTGTACCTTTTGCTTCAAAATGATACTCCTTCGCCATTTCTAACCCGATTTTGATTCCGTTTGCTTTATATGATAGCACTAGGTGAGGGCTTCAAAACTTCTACACAGAATTTTGACCTTTGACTTCTTTGACCTTTGACCTTGATTTTTGACCTATATTGTACATTGCCTACAAAATGCTACTCCTTCGCCATTTCTAACCCGATTTTGATTCCGTTTGCTTTATGTGATGGCACTAGGTGAGGGCTTCAAAACTTCTACACAGAATTTTGACCTTTGACTTCTTTGACCTTTGACCTTGATTTTTGACCTATATTGTACATTTTGCTACAAAATGCTACTCCTTCGCCATTTGTAACCCGATTTCAATTCCGTTTGCTTTATGTGATGGCACTAGGTGAGGGCTTCAAAACTTCTACACAGAATTTTGACCTTTGACTTCTTTGACCTTTGACCTTGATTTTTGACCTGTATTGTACATTTTGCTACCAAATGCTACTCCTTCGCCATTTCTAACCCGATTTCGATTCCGTTTGCTTTATGTGATGGCACTAGGTGAGGGCTTCAAAACTTCTACACAGAATTTTGACCTTTGACTTCTTTGACCTTTGACCTTGATTTTTTTACCTATATTGTACATTGGCTACAAAATGCTACTCCTTTGCCATTTCTAACCCGATTTCGATTCCGTTTGCTGTATGTGATGGCACTAGGTGAGGGCTTCAAAACTTCTACATAGAATTTTGACCTTTGACTTCTTTGACCTTTGACCTTCATCTTTTTACCTATATTGTACATTTTGCTACTAAATGCTACTTCCGGCGGGGACATATATTACGCACCGCGTAATTTCTACTTTTCCTTGTTTCTATTTCCATTTACCCAAAACAAAACCAAAGCGTTGCGTAATAATACCAAATGATATCAAGGAAGCAGCTCTTGCGGAGCCAGGTGTGGTTAACGTCAACTTTCGACTAACTGATTTCTACAATCTTACGTATGATTTTACGGACTGGCCTTAACGGGGGATACGAAATGTTAATGCCTGGAGTACTTACTAGATATCTTATTGCCCGAATCGAAGACGATGGCAATACAATTCTAGTGAGGTAATTAATGTCGGACCCCTCCCCCCCCCAAAGTAGCCAGCCCATTAATAACAATATCAACAAAATCTGATTTCTATAACAGTAAATGTCTAGCATGAACTTGAAATTATCGAGAATTAATGTAAATAGACATGTTATATTACTTTCAAAAAGAGACATAAGCAAAATAAAAACAAATAAAACGAATAAATGAAAAATAGACTACAGGTCAATTTACCAGCATTACAATACATACACAATATAAAACACCTGTCTACTGCCCTCTGTCACGAAACGTTTTGCCCGCTATTTCACACGCAAAATCCCATTTACGAATGCCGGCCAGTAATTTTATTGGCTCATCAAAATTGGGGATAAAGTGTGATAGATACATTACTCATATGTTTGATTTATTTGATGATACCGGATGTTGTATTCACGAGTGTTCGTGGTAAAGTGAGGAAAAACGGAATAGTGTGGAACATATTCTAACTGCCACGAATCAGAGCAAAAATATTTATGTAACTTTTACTCTAAAACTGAAAACAACGGATCGTTTTCGAGGTGATGCTTGTTATTTCGAAGGCTTGTTATTGCAATATGAAGATTCGTTACTCTGAAACATACAAAGCCCTATACCTATAGATATGTTTGTCAATCCGAAAATGAAATAAGCTTCTTTGAATCCGAAAATGAAATGGAGGCACGTACCAACGAAAATTCTGAATTACCAACCTTATTACTTTTTCGGATTAACGAACCCTGGGAGTAACTGACCTTATTTTCATTTTGGGATTAACGAACCTTTAAAATAGTGAACTGTGCCCTTTTCTCATAGGGACAAAGGTAATAGCCACCCCCCCCCCCCCCGATTTTTTAGTTTGTTGGGGTTTTTTAACAGCGGCCAGCACGCCCAGTCCTAGAAAAAAAATCCACAAACTATATCTCTGCCATGTGATATCATAAACAATCAACAAGCTTTGTTTTTTTTTAAAGAGCAGACAATAAAATTCCAAATTATGATGTTGTTAGCAAGAATGGAATGACTTATGAGAAAAGAACATTAATTTCCAATGTGCTTAAAGTTAATCAAAACCTTTTGTTGTTCAGACTGCATATTATCTTGTTTTAATGAATATCTAGCGGTGACGTATTGTCCATGATATGTTCTCTGACAAAAGTAATTTATAATACCTATCATTGGCTACTATGTTATTGCTTTAGCTGTCTCCAGGAATGGGATGAACATACACTGAATACTGAAAATGGCACACATGTTCAAAAAAACCTTATGGCATTGATTTTCTTCTAGATAATAACATCTCTTCAGAGAAGCATATGATTGTGTGCTATCGAGAAGTATAATGCGCATAATTTCAGCGATAAATATTGGCTGTGAAGAGATAGCCGTCTGTACAGTAGCATCGAATTATAACTAGGATATCCCCCTCTCGCAGGAGACAATGGACATTTTGCGTTTCTAGTACGTTTTATGGCAAATCTACCAGACTTTTTATCAACAATCTTTTATTAACAATCTTTATCAACAATCTTTTCTATTAAAAAGCAATTCACCATTACAATATAAGCACCAATAAAGTATGTTGTGACAGGTGTTCAAGAAAGTGTACGGTAGACCTCTTAATAAGTTTTACCCTATATACACACATTCCTTCCTTCTTCATGCCCCAAGTGGTTATCCTTTTATTTTCCATTAATTGCCATATTCCTTATAAATGAAAGATAATTCTTATCTAAGTGACACATTTTATAAATAATCAAGACAGAATCAGCACAGCTAAAGGACACGCCGATTTCTAAACAGTGTAAAAAGACAAATAAAAATTGATTTAATGAATAGTGCCATCAATTTATCCTTATTAGTCTTATCATCTTTTCAAAGCGTCTTTTCTTTCTCTCGCTTCCCTTCGATATCAACTGTAATTTCTTCCAATAAACTTCCTAGAGGCTACACCGTAGCCTGTCTTAAGGGATAACTTTCATTAACTCTGAACTTTTGGTAGAGGCGATGATTTGGGGGTAATTAGGTTAATCGACATAGCAGCAGTATAGATGAAAGAGACAAAAAAAAGCACGCACACACACAAACAAATTTATAGAGTCATCGGTCTTTCCTCTGGGCATTTCAAACTTGGTTTACCTCAGCGTTTTCTTATGATTCCAAGTGAATTTATTCACCATCGTTTTTATAACGTAGTTATTTTGGATCCGTCTCAATACACCTTGCACTAGGCAAAATATGATTGATTTAGTTATTTGTTTGTTGTTCCCTCTTTATCCTCATGTTGGATGGAATGAATGAACTTCTTTATGGATATACACATATATTACGAAGCTGTTAGGACGAAATTATAAGGTGATTTTTCAGACAAGACAATACGCACTCCGTATCTTGTCTTTAGGGTGATTGTGTAGCGTGTGTATGTGTGCTAGACTTATGTGATATGAATTTAATGCCGGCATTTTGTTATATCAGTAAACACTGCTTGTTTACTAAACGTGCTCCAACAAGATAAAAGGAGAAATGACCTTTACTCAAACAATCCAATGAAAGATATTATAAAAGAAAAACAGGAAGACAGGATTTAGTTTAAGCCAGCAAATATAAAGGAGCAAACGAACATCTTTGACAGTGGCGATATCATTCTGCAAGGTGTGTTTATTTTTAAAGAAACCAAGGTTCGTTAAACTGAAAACTAGAGGGATGAAGGTGAGTTATTCCCTAGGTTCGTTAATCTGACAAAAAAAGTGAGTGATTCCCAAGATTCCTTGATCAGAAAACGAAGAAAGTTTGTAATTCCGAAGGTTCGTTACTACGCAGATTTTAGTTTACATTTTTCGGATTAACGAACCTTCGGAATAAGTACCATCACACACGTTGTATAGCTGAGTGGAAGCTGCATGCATTATTGTTCATCTTTTTTTGGGGGGGGGGGGGGAGGGGAGCCAAAAGTCTGACCCCTGTGTATCGAGAAAGAAAAGGAGGGAAAGAAAGAAAAGAGGAGGGATAATCCGACAAGGGAGCGAGACGAGTACACTTGGTAGACATGTAATCCCGTCAAACCAGATAAACTGACGGAATTAGGGTAACAGTTGTCTACGGTGTCACAAACTCTTTCGTAAACTTGTGTCCGGTATCATCCCATTTCCCCCTCAATCTTAAAGTGTACACTAAGAGCTCTCACCGGTCACCTGCCCATGATCTCAACTCGTTTGTTCCATGGAATGCTTGTCGTATCCCATAATTCTCAGCGGGAATCCAAAACAAGCGCCAGTCGTCAGTTACGCCCATATTTGGTAACTATGCGATCACGAAGTTTTCATTGCTATACAACTCAATAATATCGCTTGTAGAAATGAAGCAAGATGAGGTTATGAACCGCCACACTTATTTTGACATGATTACGGAAAATAGAATGATTAATTTTTTCAGGACTCTAGGTTTCCTTTGCCCCACCCCCGAAAAAAAAAAAAAACTATCTGGTTAGCAATTTATGTTCCTCGGGAGAGACACCGATACCAAGGTAGCTTACGTCATTGCCAGAGAAACAGCGACAATTCTACTTCCTCATTCTACACCGCTTCTTTGGACAATGATGTTATTTTCCTATAAGCTTATCCCCATCCAAAATTTAAAAGAATACCTTGAAATAGGTTTAAAAATCCACCTAATCAACAACATCACAGTTAAGGTAAGTATCACCATAGCAGCAATAAATGTTGACATAACCATCTCAGACCATTTGTGTATGTGTGTGTGGGGGGGGGGAGGGAGTGGGAGGGAGGGCATCGTCTCCTTGTTGGGTATGTGTTTGTGATGGTTTTTTAAAGTATATTTTTGAGAGTCACTTCTCTCACCTCTGGCAAGTCCGCGTCAGACCATGATGTGGCTCCATGATCAGGCCATGTTGAGCTTAAGGGGACTGCATGTTTGTGTTGCTTTTATTTCACGTTGCTTTTTTTCAAACGATTGCAGAGAGTTGATAGGGAATGTGTACGGAGACGATAGCAACCTAATATACAGGTTAGAAGATGCACAGACTTATCCGGATGTAAGTCGGATAAAGTCTCGCGGATTCAGCAAATCACGTCGCTGGACTACGTAATGACATGGGAACGGCAACTGTGACAAACTGACGTAGAAAGTCGCACAGCTGACACACGCTCCACAACAGTTTACGATGGTTAAAAGGGGCAAAATCAGAGAACAAAATAAAAAAGCACTTTGTGTACGATTTTCTTTTGCTGTACAGACGCAACAAGAGAAAATATACAATTTTTGTTCTTGTTGAAACGTTGAGCATCATTACGCTTAGAAGCGTTTGAAGTGTGACACGTTTCTAAAAACAACAAAAAGTTCCTTTGTTGTGTACTATAATAAATGTTCGAGAAAAGTTTATGAAACAAACAAACCTTAATCTTCTAAGATCCAGCACCTCTCAGGATTCCAGTGACTGGCTGCTTAAAGAGTGTGGCTATTTTTCGCTCAGAGGGAAAGATGGATTGGTATGCATACCTCTCTGTTCTCGTGCGAGTAAAAAAGAATTCCCACCGATAAATTTTCAGTTGAAGGACCCATCTCCAGATATTGGTAGCCGCCCTATCCGTTTGACGAACAGAATATTATTTATGACAGCCTTATTAGCGTAACGAGCACGTTCCAGATACTCCGTTCGTTTCAAAAGCGGGTCGAATTAAAATTGATTTGTACATTGTGGATACTTGTAATTCCATGAGTGCATAATACATTTTGCTTAATGAAAATTTACATAAAATTTTCGATTTTCTTTCAAGATATTATTGAAAACAACTGCACACTATCTGCAACCTTTAATGATTATACTTTGCACCGACTATTCACATTCTCCATAAAAGCAAGAAGTATACCGATACGTTTATGAGAACAGAAGCCATTTTCAGCAGGAGGAGATATCTGAAATAGAAGTTAGCAATGAGTAAAAATAGAGTAAGAATATGCCCGAAGCATCATAATCATGCACTGCTTTCGTCTCTTAATGGAAGTTATGGCTGCTCTGAATGACGTGGCTGAAAGGGAATGTGTTTCATTCATCTGTGGTAATCCCACGCCTGTGCCGCAGAATAATGGTCAACTGGAGTTGTAAATGAAAGTGATTTGCACATCAATGTCCCCACTTTTCGGTCTCATAAAAATCACGCGTAGTGTCAATTCATTCTAGTACGCTTTGTCAGGTTTTCGAAATGTTTGATAACACGGACATAACAGCGGGTAAGAATACATCAGTAACTGTTGGATTAAACCGTCATTTGCCGAAATCGAAATTTGTTACAGATAGATCTTTCACCACTCTAAATTTACTTGTGGGTGTCACTAGTAGTGGGTCCATGTTATCCTGAATGTCATAGAATAGCAAATGATATTGTTCGTTACGGGATCCTCAATGGTTGTATATCCTTTCGTAGATCATTCCAATGAATCATTTAAACCATACACGCAAGTTCCAGAACTATGCATTGATGAAGTTATTTTTGACCTAAATACAAATGAGAGAAGTAAATGAAACAACAAGCAATGAACTACAACAACAAAAATAGACTGTAAATAATGATACAATATTTTTTCTTGCTTTCATTTTCTCTTCACTTATCTATCTATTTTTTTTGTTTTTTGCTAGATTTGGCTTTTACTCTTCAAGCTTGATTTCTTTTCTGAAAATTAAATTATGTATTTGGAAAATAAATTGTGTGCCCCCAATGGGAATTCGTACATTAACACTCAGTGACTGACACTGAAGTTTTAGGTATACGTCCAATAGTAGTCCTCCTTCCCCCTTCCCTCTCTTTCGTTTTTAGCACGCGATGGCAGATGATGTCATATAAGTTATATATTTGCCGAAATACGGACAAAAAATTCACTGGAAATATTTTTGAATCTCATGTGATTATTTTGCAGACTGTTTTGAGGTGTGGCGTATTTTATTCACATTATGATTTTGGTGTTCAATTATTATTTCAATGTTGATTTTCTTCAGATGAGTTTTTATTCGTTTTTAGACTGTGTGTTTGTTGTGTGAATTATGTTTCATTACCGGCCTCTCTATGATCTTTGTTTCATAACCAACAAACCAACCAACCAACCAACCAACCAACCAAACAGACATTCAAACGAAAACAAACAAACCAACAAGCAAACCAACAAACAAATATAGACTATTGTGATGGTGTTGAGGACTTTGTTGTTGTTAACGTTCTCTTACTGACAATGCTTCACAACTAGTCATTTATTTTCGATTGGCTGACTAAACATTAATAATAGAGAAATGATACACCTGAAAAACATCACAACGTCAAAATATGTCAGGAAAAGTTTCTTTCTTTTTTTGTCGCTTTCGTTACCGTAAGGGATTTTATTTTATTTCACGTTCCAACACACAAACCACAACATCCATATGTACAGAGACAAGCAAAGCTGATAATACATACGGAAAAACTGTTGTTGACGATAATTATGTCCCGTCACTATGGCAACCTGATGACGTCGGAACTTATGGATTTTCTGATTTGTGTATATTATTTACATTCTCAAGCTCTAACCTTCGCAATGATAAGCAATTTGTCTCCAAGAATATCTCCAAGAATCTCACAAGATGATACAAGGAAGCCTGTCATCAGATAGACGCAATTTCTTTAATATTGACAAAGAAATCTAGACAGTCAAATTTGGACAATGATAAGTATTACCTATTGAAATGTATATCATGCTTCAGATAACCCCTGATATTCTGGAATTCACACGAAGTCCGAAATGTTTAAGTTCGGATATGCAAAAGTGCAATATACCGTATTATATATGTTAGTATCGAATAATATAAAGTTGCGTCAGTATATGCCTCTAGCATTTGGGAGGGCATGGGAACAAAGCAAATAAATCCGTTTGATGTTTTCTTTGTTAGGTATACAATGTGAAAATAATTCTTTCAGAACCATTGATGAATGACTTTTTCAAAATGATCCAAACGGCAGGGGAAAGATTACTTCCTTTTTTTTTTAGTCAACTGTATTTGAGAGACAATTGAAACGCGAGCATGGGACATTGAGGAGCAGAATATACAACTTCAATGGCAAAATTATGATATTTATCGGTTCGACGGTATTGCGTAAGACCCTGACCCCCCCCCCCCCCGAAAAAAAGAACACTTTAAAGGGGCGAAGCGTTGAAAAAACAAACACATAACATAAGGTGTCAATTTAAAGCGCAGAGATATCATCACTATATTCAATTTTCCAACCTTTTCAAACATCACAGAAAAAATATATTGACAGATATATACATGCTCTACAAACATTTTCATCTCGTACGTCACTGTACATTGCAAATACATATCTGCATACTTACATGGTTTTATAGATTCACCTTAAGCAGGTCAAGCACTTTTACTACTCAGCATTAGAACACTTGAATCTGCGAATGAAATAAATACTGCTGATAATTCATCACCCATACACTCTTTTAAGGTTTGGTGAACATCCTTCCATTTGAAATTCAAGGAGGGCCTGGTGTTTTTAACGTATCGCGGCTTTAAAGTTGAATTCCGTACCAGTTATAAAAAATAAAAACAAAACTTAGTCTGAAGAGAAAAAGTAAAACTTTTATAAGCACAACAGTGAAACTGTATATCAAAATCGGTTAAAAATTGGTTAAGTTAAGAAATTATAAAGTTGTTCTAATTTCCAGCCAAAGGCTCTCGAACAGTCGATATGAATCTTGGACTAGTCTACAGATTTTCCTTTGACCGTGTGAACTACAATTTAATTCTTCTGCTATAAACAAGTAAAACACAGTGGCCGCTGAACATTTTGTTAATATGTTTTTTGTATTTGTGGGTGTGTGTGTGTGTAGGTGTGTGTGTGGGGTAGGGTAGGTGTAGTGCTCTTTGTTAGTTTGGTCAAAGGTCAAACGCCCTTCCTCCTACCTCCCCCCCCCCTTTCGATGAATTTCAAAGTTTATTCTTTGTGCTGATCACACAAGCATGTTTCTTTTATATAAGCATATTTTAGAATTACAAATTATCTCGAACCACGATTTACACTGATGACAAAATATCTTTTTCTAAATAAATTTACAATAAATGTTCAGAAAACTGATTGTATGCTATTCACCAAGAGAAAATGTAATTTTGAAAATCTCTCTGTTAGTATTTGTGCGTCTCAGATAAAACATGTATCGGTTTTAACGTTCTTAGGATAAGTGATTGATGAGAATTTTGCCTGGAATGATCATGTAAATAATCTGTAACATGTTGGCTGAGAATACTGGTGTTATGTATAAATTGAAGTCAATGCCTAAAGTACTTTTGAAAATGATTTGTAAACCAATTGTTAAACCACGTTTGTCATAAGCGGGATAATTATTTGGGGCAATACATTAAAAAAAGGAAGTTAAACAGAGTTTGTGTCTTACGAAAACGTGCAATACGTATCGTAGATCCTGCTCCATATCTTGCCCATTCAGAACCAATTTTTTGTTCTATGTAGAATGCTGCAATTGTACATTTTTCTTTTACAGTAGGGTATATTCACGTATTTATGTTACAAGAAATTCCTTCCAGAATCACGTTTAGACTCTAATCGTGTTATTCGTAATTATTAAACTAGAAATTTAGCAAACTATCTTCTACATCATATGCACACCTCATTCTTTCAAAATTCAATTACAATTATTATAAGGGTCCTTATAGATTAAATTAATTTCATCCCTCGAGAAATTAAAGCGTTAAAAAACATGAATAAATCCAAAATCAAATATAAACGATTCCTTTGAGAAAATTATATACATTGTGAATCAATTTTTTTCTTCATTTTTTCGCATCGTTCATACCTTCGTAGTTTGTTTTGAAATGTTTGTATCATTTTGAATTGCCCTATTATGTCAACTTAGCTAACATTTCAAATTCTCTTAAAGGTATGCATGTTAAAGAACATGGGCCAGATACTCACAAGGGTTTTTCCTTTCTTGCTGTTTCCTCACCAACTTCATTGTCTTTGTTCGTACTGTCACAGTATTTCAAATTGTACGTTGCATTATTTATGAACTTTATTTATGAACTTCATGTGTTTGTATTCCATCATACATATTTTTTGTTTTTATGTATCTTGGGCATATTTCTAATGCTTTTAATGCAAATAAACTAAACAAAGAGCTTGGAATATGCTCTGCAGAGATTCTATGGGGTCTCAAACCAGGAGATAAATTCTGATTCCGCCGCGAGAAAGGCAGGGGCTCTGAAATGTGGATGACAAGCAACAGGACATAGCCACGCTTTCCTCGTGCTACGTCACGTGTCCTTGTGCTAGAGCACGTCCCTGGCAATGCTAACCTTATGATGTCAGGGTTCGCTGGATGGGCTGGATGCTGGTACCGCACAAGGTAATTCACGGTTTAAGACCAGACAACCATGTGTAACTCGAAAGGATTTGGTGCATGTCATGAAAACACTTGCTATTGAAACAGTGATAATGAGATATTAAGGGTGGAATTTCACGGAGCACACGAACGATTTGCGAAGGACGCGAATGACAAAATCCAACATTCGGAAAAGTTTTTCTCCGAATGTGTTCCGACAATGAAGCCGAAAACTATTCTTGCGCAGTTTGTGCGAAGTTTTCACGACGTATGTGCGAATGTCGTGTGTATCATTGCTACAGTACAGCATGTTACGTACACGAAGAACACGCGACGGAAATGCGAACAACGAAAAATTTCCAATAATCATGGGAGAAAATGTACCCAAGGAGAGGTGGAAGCTGTCTTGAGTTGAAATTTTGTTCTTTCCTTCTATTTCTCCTTTCTTTTGTTCTCATTTCTCTATCGTGTGCTTGCCTACATTTTTTCCCTAATGCCTATCTCCACTAGTAAAGCCTTTTTTTTTTTTGCAGTTCCTCCAACACATAATCTCTACAGTTTTTAATTTCTTTTGTTACTATAGTTGTTAATAATTCTTTGATGTTTAGATGTATGCTACGATTTTTATTTGTAGAAAACGAATAGGTGATACATCCCCCAAACGTGCGCTAAACTTTCGCGAGAACATCTCAAAAGGTACGCGAACAGTTTGCGATTACGTCGTAAAATGATCGGAAAAACTTCGCAGATTTCGCGTAACATACGCGAGACATTCTCCAAAGTTTCGGAGTCTGTTTGGGGTTTCACGAACATTTTGCGAAGTCTTGCGAAGGTCTTGCGCATATGACGAGGCTTTACAGACACTTTCGAGAACAATTCACGAGCAAATCACGACCAAGTGTGCGGAAAAGGTTCGCAAAAAATTTCAAACTTTTTTGAAATTCTCGCCGAAGTAAAAACGACATTCGCGAACAATTGACGACGCTTCCGAACCCTCACGTTCGTTTGGCGATCTTTTGCAGACTAAAATACGAATGCTGGATTTTGCCATTCGCGTCCTTCGCAAATCGTTCGCGTGCTCCGTGAAATCCCACCTTAACACATGAATCTCCTTTTTAGTGGGGGTGGGGTAGGGTTGGGGCTAAAAGAGAAAAATGAACTATAAGGTTCAGTGACTTTGGCATATCATTTATGATACGCTCAGGAGTTCTGTCTATGTTGCTCTGCACTCGAATTTCCACAGAAAAAAGGGGGAAATATCTAACTACACAGTTATAACAGACAAGAACGTTCCTACCTCACAGTCTGGCAGGGTAGTTTTACACCGAGGCTATGAAATCATTATGCGAGTCCATTTCTTAGATGCATAACAAAACAGAGCAGGGCAGAAAGAAAACAAAACAACACAGGACGAACCTGCAGACAACGAACCGTCAACATCAGAAAACCCGCTCCGGCAAAGATGCAAGAATACGATATCATCGCATTTCAAATCGAAAACATCACACAGCAATAGGGTGAACCTGGGTTCCCACTATGCATATATCTGCGCCGACACGTCAGTCCAACCATTAGCCATTAGGCCGAGTCGTTTCTCTAAGCGCCATCAGTGGCATTAGAGGCGACGAGGTGGAAATATACAGCTTTGACCGCGACGCCTTTGGAGACCATTTTATCAGTGATATCCGATCCAAATTACTGAGCACCCTCCGGGATTGCAAAGGGAATTTGAGCACCAGGAGATCACCTGACAGCACGGCAGAGAAGTAGGCGGGTCATCAGGGAGACGCGTCATGGCAATGTACCCGTGCATCGGTATAGGTTTAATGACGAAATACACGAGACGCCAATCCACATACTTTTCATCATGTCTCCACTATTGATTCCTCTATTTTAACAGCTGTATACATTATGCTCTGCAGACGAACTTTGGCTGACTTTAATGCAAATTCGCTTATTCTCAGGACGGAGTGCAGGTTGCGCGTGTGTCTTCAAAAGTAGCGATGTATGGCAGGTGGAACACAGATATAGATACATTCACAGATCATTGGTTGAACAATGTGCTTCAAATGCGAACACGCTTTCAGTCCTTTGCCACCTTCGTCCTCGATCTGCATAAGACAGAAGCGCGAATTCCTCCCGATGTGTCCGCACAGTTACTCCAGTCTCTTCTTTTCAACAAGAAGCAATGGATGGGATCGAGGCAATTAGCACTCCTTGGTCTTCAAAACGATCTTGAAACAGCGGCCGACATTTGAGAGCGGATTTCCCGCGCCTCTCCTTTATACTAGGAAATGTCCAATGTCACAAGAACTGTCCACCGTCGCATCGCGCTGGGGTCTTGGGTTGACGTCCAAATGTTCTTTACTCGCCCCATTTTAAAGACACTTTCATCGGCCAACCGTCCTATCCTGATTTCCAATGAGTTTTCGTTTGAGTGAAGTCAGATCTGAAATAAACAAGACGGGTGAGACAATACTTAGCTCACGTAAGTACCATGGCAATCAAGACAGCACCACTGTATAGGAGAGGACAACGGATGAGCTGATACCATCGTATCACGAGCCGGCAACGTCTGCTTAATCGTTTTCGATATGAGCATGATATCCGTCTATGACATGGGGCCACAGCCAAGACCCGACGAGGCTTTGTCATGGTGATGCAACATAGTATTATATCACCGTATGGTACATCTACGATTTTCAAGAGCCATATATCAAAAGCA
This sequence comes from Diadema antillarum, assembly GCF_040938485.1. Lineage (NCBI taxonomy): Eukaryota > Metazoa > Echinodermata > Echinoidea > Diadematoida > Diadematidae > Diadema > Diadema antillarum. Next base: position 614,160 of record NW_027271705.1, read on the forward strand.
GAGCCACTGCTCGTCTAGATCACATCCTGCGCCTTTCCGTCGTGTCATATTATCATTGAATCTGGCTGCGGTTTTACTTAATCTGCTAGTTTCATGCATGCAGAGAATTGGTTTCTCGCACTACATGTTGCATCTGTGTCAGTTTCTTTTTTTTCCTTGCACAATTCCTCATATGCAAGATGTGTAACCGACGAACCCTACTCATGGCTATTGACAATACCTGAGGCTCACAGTTTGGTATCGCACGTGTTCACTGACGAGTACTCGTTAAGGTACTTGCCTGCTTTCCTATAACCAGCGTTTCCGGTTGGCTTTTCATCTGCACTCTCCTCAGGCTCGACGCAGAAGGCAAAGACTCGCTTGAAATGCTTCTTGAAACTAGCTGTGGTGAATGCATATATAAAAGGGTTTACACACGAGTTTGCGTAGCTGAGGCTGAGAGCAAAGAACTGTATGCCTCCAATGGTGACCAGGTCCTGCGACCTGCCGAGACCACTGCTGAAATTGCTCCACATCAGCAGGCATTGTATGGGAAGCCAGCACACAGCGAAGAGCAGGACCACGATGAAAACCATGCGCGTAATCTTGCGTTTCTGGCGTATGGAGCGCTCGTGAGCGGCCGCGCTCTCTGTGCCTGCACTCGACTTTCTCCAGACCATGAAAAGGATGTTGGCGTAACACGCGAGGATGATGATCAGCGGAAGGATGTACATGGAAATAAAGGAGAACAGGTAGTAGTACTTTTCGTGGAGTCCTTGGGGTCCCATGGCCATATTACAGATCTTGGTTTGTTGATCGAGAGTCTGGTATATTGCCACCGGTAGATGAACCGCGAAGGAAACTATGGAAGACCAACCAGACAAATTAGAGAGATTAGGATCCGTTGCATAAAAAAAAAATAAATATATAGTAACTTCACAATAAATGGTAACTACAATAACAATACCATTCCACAGCCAATCGAAGCCAAGAAATCCCAGATGGTTACCACTGACTGTAGAGTTACCGTTAATTGTAAAGTTACTATGCAGGGGCTAGACAGTAAGCAATTAACATTAGGTAATTCATTTCTACCACAAAAACTGTGACAATTACAGTGTCCGGAAAAAAAAGTTTTACCATAAGTCGAATGGAGGTCAATATTCACAAGAAATATAGGCCTTCCTGAGGAGCAGTCAAAACGGTTGCCAAATGCACACACACAGAAAGACAACCAACAAATATCCAGTTTATACGAAGTCGGTTCTGAAATGGAGGCCATAATTAATCCCTCATACAAAAGGGAAAATGTATGATTTTGAAAGATTTTGAAAGTACTGAAATATGACACAACAACCGAGTCTATCCAGCCGGTCTGTACTCTTAAGTACAGTAGAAATAAACATCTAACCCGGTAACTGTTGTCTCATACTATCTTTAACTTTTTCTTGAAGTGAATCTCGTCAATTTTGACTTAACGACGTGGATATATGCCGTTCTAAATCCATGTTTGTTAAGGGGTTTCTTAAAAGAAATGAGAAAGAAATTTGGTGGTAGATGTCAAAGGCAATGCGGAAAGAATGTTGTCTAGTTTGGAATTGTAGCTATTGCCCAGTCTAACCCCAGTGCACTTCGGCTGTAGTGGTATAGGTTATCATTTTTTTTAAAATCTAAGATTATGCTTGGCATGTTTTAGCACCTTACCTAACCAAATGGAGACGTTGATGATAACTGCTTTATTTGTCGTCCTCGTGGTCCGTGACTTGACAGCATGAACGATGAGAATGTACCGATCAACCGACATGGCAGTAAGAGTTACACAGGTTGCCTGGACAGTGACCTGGAAAGATACAAAGGTGGCAGGCGAAAAAAAAGGTCACACTCCCTTCAAGCACATCATATGAATAATTAATAAGACACATAGAGTGGGAGGGGGAGGGGGTGGCGGGAAGAAAGCCCCATTATTAACAATGCGAAATCTTTCAAATCTTGTGGATTCGCCGGCAGCCAGAAAGAAAAGGGCCTTGCGACGGAGAGCTCCGACGGAGGAGAAACCCGAGCTGAAATTAGAAGCCGCGCTGAAACGACAGGAAATGAAATGCACATAGAATTTCCGGACTGAGAGATGGACAAATAAAATCCGTGCATCGGCTGAGCCAGTATTTATTTGCCCAACTACCCAGCTAAGTGAACATGCTGTGGCGTACAACCTACCACTTTTGCAACTTCTCGTGCGCGTGTTGCTTATGATATGTCGTAGTGTCTCACCTTTCAATACAACGATTCAGTGACGTCGTCGAATTGATTAATCTTTTATGGTTCTAATCCTACTGACAAACTTTCCCAAGAACCATTACCTTACTAAAATACAATACAATTCATACATTAGTTGTTGGAAAATAGGAAAATGCTGGAGTTGCCACAATTAACTTTGTGTTTGTTTGTTTGTTTGTTTGTTTTTTGGGGGGAACAAAGCGAAACAAAACAATGCATATATAACAATTGAATATGTTATTACACCAATTATTACTTTTCTTCTTCTACGCTTTCCCAGTCTTGCATTACAATACAAATTGATATTACTTGAAGAAATCAAATCTTCCTAGCTTGGAAGCGCACAAACTGGCTTCCATTATGTATTAAGTTTTATAGATATAATTTCCTGAGGCTCGAGTAAATATCGATTCAGGCCACTGGTTCCTGGTAAGGGCAATCCGATAAAGTATTAAGACCATAGATAGTTCTATTCAGTCGTTTTTGGAATGCCGAACAACCTCTGGCAAACTTTGTTAAAAATCTGAATTATGTTATTGCATTGAACTTTGATATGCTGTAACGCATAATGTCCGTCGTGATGTTTGACATCTTTAAGGGCTTGATCTGTCTCGAACTAGCATTTTTTCTTTGAATCTTTATCTAAAAATTCTCAAAATTAGCAAAAAGCTCAGAATATTGTAAATCTTTGGAACCATCTTATGATCGCCCAGCTCAAAACTCGCAAAAAGTATAAAAGCAAAAATGAATTCGATTTAAACGCTATCTCTAAGCTTTGAAATTATAAAAACGTGTGACTCGTTTAAATTGGACCATCCTAATTCATTTAATAGGTTACTGAAATAAGAAAGAGTTAAGAGGTGCAGTTTCTCAGAAAAAGTTAGAAAGAGGATTTAAAGGTTACGGTCACTCAGGTGTGCTATGCAGATTTATTGTATTCCCAAGTGAAAGCACGAGAAAAAAAAGATTCAGAAAGAACTACGATGACTTCGGCTTTGTTTTAGGTCGCCAAGTTTTTACAGTTCGTAGAGAACAGATTACTATCCTGGGTAAGACGAAATTAATTTTAAAAGTCAGTCTGTCAACCAAAATGACATGATTATTTTTGTCAGCTTATTACAGAGAATCCTAATCTGGGCGGTGACCTGTGCTCTGTCAACTGAAAGACAGAGGTATTTAAAAAGATTCCTAATTCGACTTCGGCAAAGCGAAAATGAATATGAGATGCTTATCTGAAAATAAAGTACAGAGAGATTGTTAGAGAGAGGGAGGGGGGGGGGGAGAAGGGAATTGAGTGGGGCGAGGGGAACAGGGGACGGTAAGACAGAGGCAGCTGCCTTCATGTCGTCTGAGCGAGTACCGTTACGTTGTCCTCGTGACGGGTATTGATTAAATCATTTCAAGCAGTACACTACCCTCGTCGCGTGCAACATACAGGAAACAGGAAACCGCAGGAGCTGCGTCCTGCTGGACTTATGGCAAGAAACATCTTTTTTTAAAATGATCATCAGGTGGTCATTGCGATACACCTTTGGAATATGCGACAATTTTAGAGTAGGTAACATCATAATTGTCACGAACTGATTCTGATTCCATAACGTGAATCAATGAAAACATACAAGAAACAAACAAAGAAGTAACAACCAACCACCAAGCAACAACAAAAACAATTACAACAACAAGAAGATATGATACACTTCAATATTGTTTTGGTAATTATTTTCTGTACTATTGTCATTCTATTTGTTAGATTGAAAAAGAAATGTGTATATCAGTATCTACGTTTGGCAAAGGAAGTATTCTGTTACGTCGTACAGTGATATACGAGAGTGAATTGATGTTTCTGGTATTATTTGAATGGAAGTGAATAGATATTATTTGCAACAAAGGGACAACAACAAGAACAGATCAAATACAAAGAGAGAAAAACACCCAAAGGCCAGCTTCGGATCTTAGTATGCTGCATATTCCGAGCCTGTTCATTACTTAGTGTCTACTTATAAAAAAGAATAATTGTTCTTTATTTCCATAAGCTATTGCATTATTGTTTGGATAGCTTGATTATACGCGCGTAATAACCCAAGCTCAGTTTTCTCTGTAGAGTTAAATGTGTCAGTTATGAAAAGAAATTTGGTTATAAAGAGTAATAACAATGATTATAATATAAGTGATACTACTTATAATCTTTATGACGATCAATTGTCATCGGTATAGTGATTATTCCTAGCAATGCTTTCGGCATTTTTTTCTCACCTTTATTAGTATCATCGTTCTGCCTGCAAACAGCTGGCATTTCTGCGAACAGACATACGAGTAATTCAAAGCGTACAGAGTTTAGCATCATCTCTTAAAATGATGAACGCTGGCAAACTAACGAGAAAATCGTCCAGCATTTGAGGGGCTTTCCTTTCGTGAGGCTTCGTCACAGAACGCGGCAAAAATCACACCGACACACACTATACATGGTAATACAAGACGTCGCATTGGCATCACAACCATATACCATTTCGCCGACAGAGTACGTGAAATCAAACACAGAAATTGAGCTATCGGTGCATGTGATCTTATCGTGCTATATAGGGACATCAATATTTTAGATTTGATCATTCGCCACCGATCCTTGTACTTCTTTCACCCGTGAAAGTAGAAGGTACGACCTTACAAAATGTCTCCCCGTAAGTCAATACAACCCCTGAAAAAGAAGGGCATCAACAAGGGGAGAAGTAGAACAAGAGGATCATACAAAAAAAAAACCAAGTCTGTCTTTATTCTTCATTTCTGTGTGTCAGTTGCATGACAGTGTGTATGTTCGCAAAATATCGCAAAAGTGCAAACTTTGGTCAAATTCGAGGGACATGAAGATTTTATAATTGCAACTTTATTAATTATGCTTTCGTGTAAATATCCTCTGTGGATTCATGGGGGGGGGGGGGGGGGCTTAAGTTCTTACGATTAATTCCCGCAATGAAATAGCAACACTTTAGACATGAAAATTCGTCGACCTAGAAGTCTATCAAACTCCGTTTTTCCCGCTGGGTTGAACGTCTCTTAAATAATAGTAATGAGGATAATTACAGTGATGATGATGGTCATGACGATAAAAATGATGATGATAGCAATAATCGTAATAATGATAATTGAAATAACAATGTCTGCCAAGGCGAATACCAACACCACTCTCTTTTCAAATGATGTTTCAGAGAAACTAATGGCGTCAAGATTCCATTTTCTGAAAAATCGTCACGGTGCCAAATATTTTTGAAAATTCCCTGATGATATCTTTTTTTATTTTGATTTTTAAGGGAAGAAAAGGTGACTTCAGTTTGGGCTTGCTCACAAACTCATGAGGACGATATCTAAAATGCTAATCTAATCATCATCTCACCTAATTATGCACACGTCAAGAGAGACACGGTGACGTGTTTCAGTTCTAGGATTTCTTAAATCGTTCTTCCACGGTACCCGCAATTAGTGTCTGGGAGATTATTTAAGTCTTCTTCAATCTATGCCGAAATCTATCTTTCAATAATAGAAATAATGGAAAACTATACTTCTTCCTCTCTTTCCCATTTGTTTATTTGTCTTCGGTGTCTTCGCAGTTGTTAACCATTCACCAATTTTGATCCTGTGTAAAGTCATGACTTATAACTATGTTCTTATCCTAAGGTCGTCTAAAGCTGGACATCTTCAGTTCTGATTTAAATTCAGTAGACATTCTGTACGTCGTGTGTACAGCATACTCTGCATCATTGGCGGACAAACACCTAGGTATAACACCTCACATAATGTACATGATTGTGTAATCGACACAGATTAACTAGATAACATGTTCACATCTGATTCTGATAGCCTAATAATTTTTCTTGTTTAGTTACTTTAAGAGATTTTTGCAGTGAATTCGAAACAAAAGATAAAAAAGATGACCGAATGGTAGAGGTTACAGTGTTCCCTTAAAATGATTTTATCCTGTTTTGAACCAAAAACAAGTAAGCTCTTTTTTATAACATCATGCCTGGCATATTGCTCTTATAGTTCTTTCGATACGTTTATTGGTGATGAGAGCTTTTGAATGTTAAGCGTATATTACTTTCCGCGATTATACCTCTTGGAATTTGGCCTGCCTGTTGTTTTTTATTTCTTTCAAACAGAATTTAATCTATTTCGTATTTTCATTTTATCATTTCGTAATACCCTTTTGTCACCCTTTCACCTCGTGAACAAATCAAGCTCAATCATCAGAAAGATAACCACAATTTTAAGCTGAAAGTAAAAAATCCGTTATGATGTTGTTGTTATTTTTTTGGAAAAAAATATGCAACGTAATCCGCAGTTTCCAATATTAATTTCTATTTCAATTCATTTTCATATTGTCATGTAATGCCACAAAATAATTACAACCATACAAATGAATACAAAAGCAAAGTACAAATTAGGGGAAACAACTCTGCGGATATGAATTTAAACTTATAAATGACCTGTTTACAGTACAGTCAAACCTGCCCAGCGGCTACTGAACACCCACACCGCACTCCCCAACTCTGAGAATAATCCCCTTTTAAGACCCTTAGCATAGCGGCCATCTGTGCAACGGGACCAACGCCCACCAGTTACGTTTGCGGCAGTAGATTTTAACCTGCTAAAGGCGACCACAGACCATACGAAGCTGGAGGAGAGCCGATAATTCAAAATGTTTTATATGCTTTGGAGCATGGCGAACAGTTCAATGATTGCCATCGCTGTATTCATCTGCCATTCAGGCCTAGTAGTCTTGTTTGCTGTATGATGCACGCTCCTGTGCGATATAACGCGATCAATTACGGCATTGTTCAGAGCATGAAACAGCTGCATAGATGTAGCATGTGCACAACGTAAAAAGATGCATACAATGGTGTACCTGTGTGCGATACATACGAGATGTCGATCACCTGTTTATAGCGGTCACCTGTCTATAAACGGCCACTCTTTTCGTTACACTTGGGTGGCCGCTGTAGACGGGTTTGACTGAATGTATGATAGTGAGTATGAATTTGCAAATTTAGAGAAATAGAATGGGGCTTCAGAAAATTTAAGCTTGTTATTCCAGTGGCTGGTGACAGAATAGAATCACGAGTAAGGAAATATGGAACACTAACATAATTTATGTTAAGAACAAAAAATTAGATCAAAAATATCACTTAAAACAGTAACTGATGTTTCTACAGGAAATGAGGCTCAGAGCAGCCACATGACGCACTATAAAGTAATACATTACTGACAAGCGAAGACATTGAATGAAACAACAACCAAGGTTATGACAATTCAAATGGGAATGGGCGCAGTTTGCTTTAATGTGTGAGGGTGGCATATAATGCATAACTTACAACATTGGATAGTGAGAAATTCATCCGACTCGTGAACATAACACGCAAGAAGAATACAGCGCACAAGCCGCTATCCAGCAGGGGCCCCCGAACCAATTAGTGCGGTAAGCATGGTAAGCATGTGGGATACGTGAGAAATTATATGACGAATTACTAGCTATTCCTGCAATATTTGTATCTGGAGATGTTGTTTCTCTTTTTTTTTTCATTGTAGCACACTTCTCCTTTTTTTTTCTATCTGTGACAAGGTTTAAGAAGCGCAGTTCCAACTTTACGAAGCAGGAACATTTCTAAATCTTAATGAATCAAACTTCATCCGGTTAATTACAGGTAATCAGAGACGTCTACAAATAGAAACTTCCCCAGCGGAGTAGGAAGAAAAACAGATTAACGGTATATTTCATCGCAGTTCCGTCGTAACATAATGTCATTTTGTATGATAGTGATTCCTTATGCTTCTCGAGTCATCAATGTTATTCAATCACTGCAGGGATACGCGGCAAACCTGATTGGGTTATCTCTCTGAGAGCAACTCAAATAGGCATTTTCACGGGTGATGGATTGAATGAAAAAAAGAAAGAAAATAAAAACGAACTGAAATAAAATCATGGGAAGACGGTAACAAAAGAGAGATAAGAGAAATCTCAAAGGAGCAATGCAGTGCAAATGCATGTTGAGCTGCGCTGATTCATGATACCCTCAACATCCATATTGCTGCGTGTTTCCATGTCACTAATACCATTAACAGAAAACATTGCAGGGAAGCATGCAAGGTATGCTCATCTAGGGGATGATGCATTCCAGTGTCTTTTGTTAATCGCATTAGCAATGATCTTGTCATTGACAAAATCTTGGTTTCGATTTTTTTTTGGTGTGTGTGTGGGCCTATCCCAGTATAATCAGAAGAAAAATAGTAGAAAAAAAAATTCATGAAAGATATATGACACGTATCTCGATTTTTATCTGGCCACATAGAAGATTAGGGTATTGCAAATCCTGGCCTTGCATGCCCGATAGAGTAATCGGCACGATTGTTCTAAGAATAACAATCAATAGAAACATAATTTCGTATCTAGTTACATTGTACTAACTCATCTTCGACATCTTTTCGGACTGTGGTATTGTTACGATTATTTGGGTTCTCCAACTTTTTATTCAGTTATACTAGTTTATGATATATTATACTCATGTGAATATTCATAATCATACTATCTATATATCTATCTATCTATCTATCTGCATAACCGTTCATTAAATCATACTTTTTTGACTCAAGGCGGCGATAAACAAAATTCATTTAGGTCTTCATGCTGTGTGATGGAAGGTTTCGAATAATCTGCCGAATTTGATAATCGGATTACTTCGGGGACATTAGTTTTTTTGCAAACAGGAATAAAAGAGCGAAGCTGCGTTTATCTCGGGGCAGGTGGTTTAACGCCCATCGCGTTTTTTCCCTTGCATGCTAAAACTGTCTCATTAACTTCATTGTTTACCCCCCAATGTTAATCGGTGATGATGTGGTCGATGGTCTTAAAGGTCATGCTTATTATACTGTCTCTCTCTTCATTTCAATTCACGACGAAAGGCGGCAGCTAACATTTTTCAAGAAGTCCCCTCTTCTTCACGGCCATTTCCTCCTCTCAATATCAGTCTCCGGCTGAAAAGGTCACCATGACTCGCCAGGATCGGGCGCAAAGGGAGATGGGAAGAGGGAGGGGGGAGCAATAAGTTTGTCCTCGGTCAGTGCTCTATGGACTCTGCTCCTGGTCCCCTCCACTCTCCAATGGCCACCCCTCTTCTCCCCTCCTCTCCCCTCTCCCCTCTCCCCTATTCTCTGCTCGTTGGCCGGGTCAAACCTCCCTCCAGCGCGGCCGGGAGATGGCGTGACGCGTTTCCTGCAATTCGCCGGCGCGTCTCCGATTAACAAGCACCTCGCTCGCTGTCTGCTCGCCCAGTGGATTTGCTGTGATAGGCAGGGAGGGAGGCTTCGAGCTGCAACTAAATCACTGGAAAAAAGATATTGTCCTGCGAGGCAGATGGGACACTCATAAGCACTAATAACAGATGACACTAGTCATCAGCCCGCTCATGAATAAAATGGTATGATATGCCGTAAATATGGAATGATTCTGAGAAGAACAAAGCTGAATTGACATGATGAGATATTACATGCTTGGAAAAAAATGAGGCCGAAAGGGACGAAGAAAACGAGAAGAATGAGTCAAAATTGTAGGCAAAGAAGATGAAGGAAATATTACGAGACAAAATCAGGAAGGAGAAATGGGGGATTGACGACGGCCTCCATCCCCCTCCCACCCTTCCCCCAATAAGGCAAAGAATAAGAAGATCAAACAACTAATATTACTTAGTATTCGGGAACGTACCCACCACTCCCCGGCAGCTACTACTGCAACGCATTTAGCAAATACATGTATAGTTTATCCGCGCCAAAGGATGTACGAGAATACATAAAAGTCAAACATTCATACAGTTCTGTCGGTTGAAATTTTGCGATTCGAATTGTACCAGACCACAAACTCGCTCCTTGCCTTTTTAGGCGACACCCGCACCTACGCTTTCGTGTGTGAATTCATTGATGATAGACTATCATAACAAATGGATTGGAGAGATGACGATGATTACAACAACAACAACAACAACAACAACAACAACAACAACAACCTCGATCAGCTACCAGGATTTGGATGGACCGCTTGGCTCACTCGATGTCTACTCTATGGGAGGGTCAGTAAACCTGTTCGCCACGCTCGCATAAAAGAGATTATGGTGGTACAATGTACTAGGATCGGTCATGATAATGTTCATTACAACCTTATAAAGAACTGGAAATGTTTAATGTACATACAATTATTACATTGACCGGTTGACAAGTAGAACACATCCAAACCCGGTGGGCGGGTCGTCAATTTGTTGAAACATATCCAGGGTAGGGTTTGACTTAGAAGAGTCAAAGAGTTATAAAACAAAACAGACATTCAATAAATAGTTAAACAGAGCTATTGATCCTCATAATGGCACCAAGGTCTCAAGGCAAACAACCTGTTGGGGACAAACAGTAAAACAGACACGAAATAGTGTCACATATCGCTTTCTATAGACAACGTTAACATAATTAAACCCTGCAGGACGCATTCCAGGGTCACAAACTTAGTTGATGTGTCAAAAACAAACAATCTATCAATCAAACAAGCAAACATTTAACAAATAGACAGACAAACAAGTAAAATGAACATCAATCTTATAGAGTATATTTAGTGTCTTCACACAGGACTGGTGAAGAAGTTTCAAGTAATTAGACAATATGAAAATAGGTGAAATGACCTTGGAACCAATACCAGCCAACGGAAGCTTCAGGGCACACAGACGGAACGATTCCGTACGCCCAAATACGCACATGCAATACTCTCAAATATAATCAAGTCATTTGAATCTAAGCCCTTTACCTCACCGCAACGAAAATATAATCACTCACACAATGTGTATTCGTTTGTTAGTAGCGTAAACTGTCAATAAAGTTCATCAAGAAAAAAAAAACATCGAAGGTTTGTGAATATCGAAGTTATTTACTTGTCATCATAAAACTGCATCAGTATTGATCTCTGAAGATTCAAAAGTAAGAAGGGGTAGACCTACAGAATTTGTTTTATTACACCGATGAAGAGGATATAACGTGCAGGGCAGAAAATGAGAAGGAATCCAGGCAGTATAACACAATCATCGCCTGTGGTGTACAAAATGTCAACGACTCCACGTGCACTTTTCTCGGTCACGTGACCATGACGTAAAAAAACCCCAGATTATACTTTCATTTTTTGGGGGGTACACGTTGGCACTATTCATGCAACTTTTATTTCATGAAGAGATCAATCGCCTTCATTGTACAGAGAATGTGGCAGTACGCATATCTGACTGATGCATTAAACAGAGGAAATAAGAGGCCGACGAATAATTAATAGGTGAAATGACTGAAAATTACGAGCACTACTGCATTATTTAGTACAGTATTAGGGGATCGATTCATAGGTTATTAAAATTGACTCTGTGGATGACTTGTCCATAAGCGGCTATGAAATCTATTTAGCTTTTATGAAGTCTATTGCGATTATAAACATTGTAAATACAACTTACACTGTAGTTGAAGCATTTACTATTCTGTTGCTTCCTTGTTGAATGGAGAGGGTTAAGAAAGAAGCTTGAAAATAATGAAGGACCCTATCACATTACATATGCTGAGGTGATGCAACACCTCATCAACAGCGAGGCCAGCTGCTCCTGCTTGCTGAAGGGGAAAGAGTCGAATCATCATCACTTTTTTTTTGTTACTCTTTTTTTTTTTGCTCTTCCGTCCAGACAGGGCGACTATTAAAAAAATCATTGGGCTGCATATTACTTCATATTTTATACACACTTCGGGAAGGGGGGGGGGGGAGGGGGAGGGGAGGGGGTGGTAGATGCCAGGATGGGCGGGTGACGTGCTGAATAGGCTCTCATGAGTGTGTGGGCGTGGGCATCTTTATTTATCAACGGGTCAACGGCCTTCTGCAGACTCCATTTTCCGATTTGTTCTCATTTTACTCTGTTTCATTATCAATACCGTACCCTCTCGTCTTTGACTTCTTACCTGCGCATACCACTTCACAGGACGCTTGCGTGACAACGCATTATCAAATTCACTAGACCAGAAATCTGGAATGAGTTGCCACTCCTCTAAGAAAAAAAAGTTCCAGCTTCCTTTTAACAATTTCAAAATCGTTCATGATCGCATGATAACGTTACTATGACAACACTTATGAATGGGCATATGTTTTACTTGCTTCTCACTGTCTCTCTAGCTGAATGCAATGTTTCATTGCCTTATGCTGTTTTTCATTCTCTGTCCCCTCCCTGTCCTTGTTCTGCACGTCTGTTATTTCCCATGATTCTTTGTCCTTGCTATAAAGTCATCAGGTGCACGCCCTCGTCAATTAATGTCAATGTCTGTAATGTATTTCTGTGTCTCCGTCTCTGTCTGTCTGTCTGTCTGTCTGTCTGTCTGTCTCTTTCTCTCTGTCCTTCTCCTTGTCCCTATCTATGTTTGTATCTCCATCTATCATAACTTTATATATTACAGTATATATATATATATTTAATTTATGTTACAAAATGAACTCGCCACGGGTTTTTTTTTTTTTGTGTGTGTGTGTGTGTGTGTGTGTGTGTGTGTGTTTTTTTTTTTTGGGGGGGGGGGGGTTGTTATTGTTTTTTATTTTTACTTCTGGAGCTGTGCCCCCAGCGTGTTCAAAATATGATCGAAATTGTTATTTGAACTTATGTATATTGTTTGCGGGAAATAGATGTCATTGAACTACAGAATAGTTGTATGTGTGTATGTGTGTGTGTGTGTGTGTGTGTGTGTGTGTGTGTGTGTGTGTGTGTTTGTGTGTCCATGCGTTTGTGTCTGCACGTGTTTCGCTCTGAATAATTTATTCTGCGGCGTATGGATGGATTACATAGCCGTGCATCTCGACATAATTTTCCCGTGGGGCGGTTCTGTTCCGTTGTTTACCGCAGCGCCGCATGATTTAATCCTCTCAATTCTTCAAGCGCAACAACAGTAAATGTAGCCTAAAACGGGCTGACTGGTAGAAATAACGAACGTTAAGACACTGCGTGGGAAAACTTATCATGGGGAGAGAAAATAGTCCACATAACGGATTTCTAGCTATCACAAAAAAGAGTACAAAGTGAAAATGAAATAGGATAAATTAGAATCTCCGTTAGCTCTCCGTTAACCCCTTCGATGCCAGGGACATTCGACAGTGAGGAGGCTAGTGCTATGGGGTTTTTTGTGCCAATCAGCAACGACAGCACACAGAGGGTTACAAAACGAAACGAAACAACGAAAAATAGATCCTCTCTGTAAACTCTAGAACACATTTGATAGTCAGCTAGCAAAGGAAAAGTCAGAATATGGATGAGATAATATTGCCTTTGCAAACATTTTTGGAGAAAACTTCAACACAAAAACAAAACAAAGAATAGAATTACAATACTTGTCAATCATAAAACAGATTCTCAAATTCTCTCTCCCCTCTCTGCCTCCTCCTCTCACTCTGTAACGTGTGTGAAAGCAATTTAACATTACAATTATGCATGTGTTTACCTATGTATCATAGATCAGACGTCACACAAATACAAACATATACACCTTATCATATCATAATATGAACATACAATAATATTGTGTGTGTGAACGAGCTTCTCTGCATTTTCGTAATTCTAATAGATAAATGATATGATATTTTAACAGTAGCACGCCGGAGAGAAAGAGAAAGAGAGATATACCAATTCTTGTGGGGACTTCATTGGCATTCCAGTGTGAGAGAGCGGATACATTGGTGTACAACTATTTATCAATGCACTGCTTGACGGTGCATCAAGCGAATTTTGTCATCAGAATTTTACCCGGGCCCCTTGGGATGACTGTTTATGAAGTGGCTTAATGAATGCCAATTAAGTAACCATTTTGACCTCTTTTATTGCACGACTGAACCATCCCAATAGGATAGGAAAGAGATGAAAAAATGAACTTATATTCTATGTAAATGGAAATTCCTTTTTGTGGCAAACTACCTTCCTCCAAACTTGATTAGGTTTCATTTTCTTTCTTCATATTCGCTTGTTGTGATCGATGATGCCAAGGAAACACGTTCGAATCTGATGTATATCATAAAGCTATATGGTAACATGGACATGAAAATGACGGTCTTTCTTTTCCTATCCATTCGGATAGGAATCCATTCTTTTCCAAGGATTGTTATCATTTAAGAGAATCATCTAGCACATCATTCATAATCTGCTAACACTTTTCAGGGTGCTTAACCAAGTGAAGTCTTCCACACAAAATACTCACCAATGTACAAACTGAAGACCATCTTGTAATAAAGGCTATCCAGCCATTTTTTTTTTCAGATGGAAGACGAACAAATAAAAAAAGACAAAAAACAAAACAAAACACTGCCATCCATTTATCTCACTTAAATGATATTAGTAATTTCTTGACTACCAGTAGACAGAAAATTATAAGAGCATATGCTTTTCCGTATGTGTTGAGATTTGTTTTGACACTTCTATGGAAAACAGTATATACTTTAAAATCTGCATATCAGGAAGAGTAGAGGTTTTTTATTTGTGGACGAGTAATTTGACGATTGTCCTCTTTTGCTTTATTCCAATGTTTCCGTTGTGTTTGCGGGTAAAGCGTAATATCGCATTAATCTAGTGAGCACTTTGATCAATGGCATAAGGAATCAGTTACGATGGCGCTCGTTCAACAAATTAAATATACTCGACATTATTGTAGCTTTAGGCTAGGATCAAGGCATCTTTAATCAATTCTCTTTATGATGTATGTATTCACCAGAAATCAATTCCTTAACCTAACTGGGAGCACAGAAAGGTATCATATTACCGGCATGGGTCAAGGCAATAAGAGAAACAACAATAACGACGAAATACATAATTATTTCGAGTAGGTGTTCATCAAAATTGCAAGTACTCACTTTTAACAGGAATTCAATTCAATTCAATTCAATTCAATTCAAAGTTTATTTCATTTTTCGACAAAACATATGTTTCACTTCTTTTGGTAACAGAGAATGAGGTAAATAGAACATAGAGAAGTGAAAAGACTGTACAACACTAAAGGTACAATTCTAAAGGTGGGAATACACCCTAATGGTAGTATCCTGATCACTATGATCTAAAGCTTTAGAGGAAACTTTAAACACACTGCGCAACTGTGCTTTTCTGCTAGGCGCTTTTCGTAAATCAAACAAACAAACAAACAAAACAGAAGGAAGAAAGTACAACATAAATTTAAATACAAGCCATGAGGGCATAAAATATTCCTACACCATCAAAGTCTATAGAGGAAGAAAAACACACGGGTGTGTGAGATTGCGCCAAAACCTCACACAACCACGACCAGATGCAATGCTGCTACAAGTAATAACTGGCACGCCGGTATATTCAGAAAGGCAAAAAAGAAAGAAAAAAAGGCGGGTCGAGACAGCGCCGACCGCTTGCCCGATCAGAGAGAGAGAAACTGACACTTTCACCCGGTATTCATCCAACACAAGGGAAATGCTGACATTTCGTTTCCAGTCTCATCACTTGCAAAGCGGATTTTAGTGGGATGTGAGTGGATACTGTAGGTGCGTGAATTTGCAACACCTAGACGAGAGGGCTTTTCTTGACTCGTGTGTATTTAGTTGCTGTTACTGTTGTTTCTTTCCTGCAGGCAGGATTTATCCAATAGGGTGGGTTCGGAAGACCAAGCCCCGTGTCATGGCTAAGAGCTTTGCCAGTCTGTTTGTTGTTAGATCCCCCCCCCCCCCCCGTCTCCTTCCCTAACAGTCACAGCATATCGGCAATGCCAATATATGTGTGCATTAATTGTCTGTATATGCCATTATGGACCAATACATGTAAGCAAAGAACAACCAGTAACTTATTCCTATATAATAAAGTTAGTACCACTCCTATCAAATATCAACAGTTTCAAGGGTTGCCTAGTTTTGATATGTGCATTATACGTACTAGAGCAGAACATTAAATAACGGTCTATTCAAACTGACATCATATCATAATTATAGACCAATCTAAAACCATTTAGCTCGATCTAAACCAAGGAGGTACTCCCTTTTATAAACAAAACTTCACACAAAAACACAGAAATCAAGATAGCCCACCACTACTGCCAGCTAAAGAAGAAGGAGAAGAAGAAGCAGACTAGTGTCCTCGCCTCTCTACCCTCCCTATCTCCTCTCCCTCACCTGGGGATTCTCCCCCTCCCCTCCCCCGCCTCACTCCCTCCTCTTCCTTTGCAGTGCAGCCTTTTGCCCATGTTAAGGAAGGCAATCGATCAGCCATTTTCATGTTCTTGTATCGAACATTTACACGTCTGGTATAATGTGAGTAAAGTACGACATGGTACATCTCAGGACTTTCGTGTATCAATGTGGTTCTTTTCTATTTCTATCGTGACGTTTTGCTTTCTCTTGCCGGAAGTCTTTTGAATATGGTGATCTTTGCTACCGCCGGATATCCTACGCACTCACCGACAGACAAAATAGATCGAACATATGTCCTTGAATGAAGGAAACCTCTTTCATCTCCTTCATTTGGAACTGTTCCTCTTCGTGATGTGTAAAAAGAGTATGTTCTTTGAACCAATCGGGGAAAGCCAACGTGCTTTATAATGGACGTTTCTAGGTTATCCAAACACCCCGGACTCTTGGGATACAGTGAAGGGTAGAAGAAGTGTGCATCGGGAGAAACAGACAAAGTTGCCTCATTGCGGACATTAAAGGTTGACCACCATAAGGCAAAGCAAAAACAGACACACATAGGCACAAAACAAACAAACATTCGGAAAATGTTTTAAGATTTGTTACTGCGGGTAATCATTTCTCCATCTTATCTGTCCTAAAGGGAGTTTTGACCGCTCGTTATTGCCAAGAGACATGCTGCGCAGAAGGCTTCGATTGAATTCAAGTTTAAGGAGATAAATTTGAAGACTGGAAACAGAACGATTCTATTCTTGAAATAAAAAGATGCTCTATGTGTGTGTGTGTGTGTGTGTGTGTGTGTGTGTGTGTGTGTGTGCGTGTGTGTGTCTGGGTGTCTGTGTGTGAGTGTGTATTTATTTTGTAATGTAGATGAATTTCCACCAACAATTCAATCAGCGAGTTATATTATTACACACGAATAAATTTGAAGAATAGGATGTGGTTCCTACGATACACTAGTTAAGTATAAACATGAACGAACAAAGTCTGGTCACAAATTGACACTTATAGTATGTCTTGTATGAAAAGAAACGTCCGTATAGCTCATCCTTTTTTTCATTTATGTAACGCAATAGTCTCTCCTGCTCATTCAGGTTCGTGTCAAAAGTCATGCTGTAGAAACCAGAAGAATGCTATATAACTTGTATCCTGTGGTAAAGCACCCCAAGGGTTGCGACTAGCCGTAATTTTTGGTTCAACAAGTGGCTCGCCATTTTGTCACGATGAAAATGAAATCCTGAAACCCTCTGTAATACTGGGTCAGTCTCCGTGTAATGACGGGCTATTATTGTAATGCTACAGTGGGAATCGCTTTATATTTAGGCTGTCAGTACAGACTTTGTTTTGCTCTCTGTATAAAACCGTCTACATGTAAATTATTCATGGGTTCCTCTGTCGCCTACTCCAATCAACATGGGGTAAGTATGGGAAACAAGAAACGCACATGATAGGCCCTACTTTTCTTATGTGTCGTTAGAATAAACCTTTCACCCCGTTAGTACACGCTTGCATTATTCTCATTCCGATCGTTTAATCTCCGTGACGCACTACCCGAGCCTTCAAAGCGAGTTTTTAAATCATTTATATCATCCCTAATGGCAACCCTTTTTTGTACAGGAGGGTGATTTGATGCAGACTCCAAAGCTGGTTCAATCTTGCTACAGTAGTCATTGTCTGTCCGCGGGAGACTATTTTCAACGAAAGGAGGCAAGTCCGAAAGGTCCCTATACACAGTTAAGCAAACAAATTACCTATCAGAATCTTGTGCTTATGTGCAAATTCCAAGAGGTTGTCAGAATCTCGAAGCCAAAGCTTCGAGATTGTTAAGCATAAAACACACACACGCACACACGCATACACACGCACACACACACACACACATACATGTATATGTGCAAACTCAATTGAATGGTCATGAGTGTCAATTATTTAGATGTCAAGAAAATCCAGATTTGTTCGGGGTTTTTCCCCTGCATGCATACCAATTTAAGGTATGGTACATAGAGATTATGATTATGGACTATAGCACGTAGTGGTGACACCTCTAGATGGAACCACAGCAATCTTATTTCCTTGAACCCATGTTTGATGAGGCCACTGAAATAATAAAATATCATATGATTTGAAATACGTGCCAAACTATATCTGTCTTACAAACAAGAGGACAATAGATGTCTCAATGCATAATAACCAGCCACTCTCTGGAGAAGATATTATGTCCGTATAATGGTGGTAATTACTTTCCACCATCCCTACTCACAAGAGATGAGCGATACATAATGGTAAAGACAAGGTAATACAAAATGCGCAGAAATTGACGGAATGTTGAAATCAAGATTATTCGACTGGGCATGTGCTGGCATTAATCTGACATTTTAAAGAATTATATTTGAAGATCATACCATATCAGTTTGTTTTGCTTCTTTCATCTTTTGTTGGAATTAAGCGGATCCAAAGTGACGAAATCGGCTTTCCAGGAGGTCACAATATGAAGCTTCTTTTTATAATTTTGCACATATTTCTGGAGTTTTCTTGACCCTTTTGTCTGTTTTATCATTAGGTGGAGTGTAAATTGCTTGATTGAATGGGTATAGAAAATATATCCGACATTATGGTGGCGTTGAAACGGATCATCAAATTGCTTAAAAAGATGGGGACTTCAAACCCTGATCATCAAAGGCACAAATATTGATGCACCTGTGGAATTCTTTTGTCCCCTCCACAGAAAACTTGCAACTGTTTTGATAATTTCAGCCAGTTGAACCTCAAGCACTTACACCTCCGTGCCTTTAAACTTGTACGATACCCTTGCTGAGTCCTATGGAATGCAACGTCACAATGCATAGTTATGTCATAGAGGGATTACATGGATATTGATAACCTGCTGGTGATTTCGTCAGTTCGATCCCATCCCGATCCTATATCTCTACTTCATACCCACGTTCTACTCCTCCGCCGATGCCTATAGCCTAAGGAAATATGCCGTTGTCCTCTGTTCTTCCAACCAAAGTGCTAGATGAGAATTATTTGATAACCCTCTCTTTCTTTACTCTCTGGTGACCGGGCATATCGAGTAACCTCTGATTGATTGCCACAGTATTATGGGAAAATACGCCATTCACCCCCACCCCCACATAGACACATAGAAGCACAGACAACCACACACATGCACACACACACACACACATACACACACAACCACGCACACACACTCATGCACATGCACACGCCAGTGAGAGTCTTGGAGAGTCTAACCCCTTCCTGCGAAACTGAAAAGACCCAGAACTTACTGTATTCGATCACTCTCGGTATTCCATTTTGATGAATCTGAAGCTGCATTATTAATTTTTTTTTCATTATTTTCTCCATCTCTTTCCCTATGATGCTTACTAATATTCACGACAGGTAGCCGTCGAACACTCACGTCGCCGTCTTACCCCCTGATCAGTGGATCCATACATACTCGCTGCCCCCTCCATCAGCTATTAGTTATCTCTTTAGTCGAGTGGCGGGCTAAGGTGCTTAGAAGTGTCAGACAGATTTTTAACAGTAATGATTTCTAGTGGTTGCGATCGATGATGAATACACCACGTGACCACGGTGGAAAGTTTGCCCATATCAGGAAGCGTCCGTTCGACGTCCAAAGCGACCTCCTCGGCGAGGGCAGGAGATAGGGGGCGTCACGCTATACTGGGTTTGTGAGTTGGAAGCCGAGAGATTGGAGTATTTACTATCATTATGAGATATGGTTAGATAGGGGCAAAGATAGAGAGAAAGAGAGAAAGGGGGAAGGGAGAAGGGAGTAGAATAGTATAAAAAAAGAGAAATAGTGTGAAAGTGAGAGCCACAGAAAAAAAGAGATAAATGGGTAGCTACATACGACTAGAGCAAAAGCCTGAAAATTCAAACGTGCCATTCTATAGTGTCAAACAATTATCAGTTGACTGTGAGATTGCATTTACTCTAACTTTTCATCACTGCTTTTCCTTTACCTGATACTGCTCTTGAGCCAAGTTCTATCAAGACTCATTTGACCTGAACGCATTCTCTTTATGAGGGAACCAACTTACGCATTTTTTAAGTTTAAAAACATTATTCTACTGAAACCACGCTATGTTTGTAATTTTTCACGTTTCATAATTTATTGTACTTTCTTCCGAGCGAATGGTATTGCCTTGTTTGAATGTAGTGAGAAAAGCAAATGTGAAAACACTCTAAACCAAGAATAAAAAAGTATAACGAGATATTTAGGAAAAGACCTATGATATAAAAACAAAGATATTCAGTAGTAGGCATTGGATTGTGAAGTAAATTGAAATTCGCTTCGAATGAGAGAGTTAGGTAAATGACGTAGGTTGTGGAAAAAATATTGAACTTATATTATGTCTAACATACTTGAAAGATTACCAGCCGAGATAATGATGTTACCTTTTTTCAAATGTATAATATTCGAGGCAGAGTGCAGCGATACAAGTATTTTGCAGTGATTTTAGGTATTGATTGTTAAATTATAGCGGTTGCTTTTTTACAAGCCTATCCCTCAAACACTTATAAGCCTCTTCCGCGTCGTCACTACACCCTAGCGGAGGGAACCCTTTACTCTAGCGTTGCCAGGTATCTATTCACGCACCTCGGTCGAGAGGGGACAGGGCGGATAAAAAAACATCTTGTCCAAGGACGAAGTCAATAAATTGACAAGATTCGAACTTGGGACCTAAGATTGAAAATCAAGAGTGTTATTCACTATGCTACAGTGCACCCACTGTTAGATGAAAAAACAAAAAATGGTAATAAAGTAGCTCAAAGCTTCTTGCTTGGAATCAAGGAAGTCGCTTGCCCACGGCAGAAATTGGAATCTAATTGCGTATAGGCAAATCCGACATATTGCTGAGGCACCCGGGCTATCATCCTTTTCTCTTCTGCAGGTTGTGGTCGATAGCGGTCATTACATGTCCAGAAATAGATCGCGGATATACTCTTCCAAGATCTGTACCATGTTTGCGACTTGCAAGATAAATGACACACAGATCACGCGAATGGTTTCAATTAGAACAGCAGTTTTTACTGTTTTTCTCTCGGAGGTATGGTTTTCTAGACACTAAAGCTACACCACATTCAAGAAAATATTACTTATGTGGATTTATATTCTATTCGTACGGATTGAAAAGCAATAGTAAATGTTTGTGTAGCATACTATTATTTTCTTTCTTTTTTCATTATGAATGTGTGGCTACTAGATAACATCAAAACATGTGTGCAAGTGTGGCTGTGGCCGTAAAAGCTTATAAACACCTAGGTGTCGATATGAATTATTTTCATGGGGGAGTAAAACAAAGAAAAAAAACAACAACCTGTATTTACCTCTCCTTTTCTCATATCAGTATTTTCGCTCGTAAAAATTTATTGGAACAAGAAGTGTAGGTTCTATTATAACATTTCAACAGTGTGGTGACTGCAATAAAAACGCTGGAGTCAAGCAAACAAAAGCCTAGTTACCCATTTTTATTAAAGTCACTACGGTCGAGAGAGTATTCAATTTCTATAAATTTGCGTGTTTTCGCGGAACAGAAAAGAAGTAACACGCAAACACAAAGACAAATGCACGCAAAAGCAGATGCCCGATACTGACTAAAGGTGGGAATCGCCATGCGATTGGAAAGTAAGACATCGCATACAGAGGAGGACGGCGTAACAACTGACTACCACTAACAATTCACTGAAGTACCAGGGAGTGACGTGGAAGCGGAAGGTAATGTGTGCGGAAGGCAGTGGTTGTAAGGAAGAGAACGATGTCAATATAATGCCACACTTAGCTGACATGGAACACACTGCCGACTTACCGTGTGCAATCCTTTTGGAGCTAACCCAAACTGTCAGAATCTTCTCATCTGTTAGGTTACCAGTGTATACCAGTGTATTCACATCAGGTGTAGACAACAAATGACATTGGGCAACGATGCTTTACTTGTTGCTGTTTTGTTGTTTCTAAGCATAAATCGTAGCCGACTGGCTCGACAAGCCTCCAGATTATAAAAGAAAATGGTATCGGTGGAAGTAATACAGATAATCATACGTAAACCTCGCGCGGATTAGTACGCATGGGCCAATAGCTGCTGTACACCATGCAATAGTCATTTCTGCGCGTTCTGCCTTAAAGGGGGGCTTGGAGAGAGGTAAAAACAAATTTCAACATCAGCCGAGAATTGCTGTAGCTTTAGCCTCTGAGTTGAGTGATCTCTCAACCTTCACACATATCAGAGTAGTGTGTCCCAAGACTCAATGATACCAGTCACTAGGGTGATATGTAACAATCTACGAACGATGTTACTAACACATCAACTGGAAATGAATTTTATCTGTCACAAGAGACATGACAAAACAAGATGTTGTTAATGACAAGAGCACAAGTGACAGAAACAGAGGAGACAAAGATAGAGAGAAGGGTTAAAGAAGATTAAGAAAGATAGTCATGAATAAAGAAAAATAGAGGAAAACAACAGTAGAAAGAGGTTATTGCAATAGATGTTGCCGAAGATATTGTTCTTCCTAATCTTCAGATTGAAATCTGTACAATCATTTCATATCACACTTAGTTGCTCTGTTGAATTTATTTGTCAAATAATTATCTCACATTGTAGCATCAGAATAATAACTCTACAGCAATCTATAACTCTTCCAAGGGGACGTTGTTGCACACTTAACTAGATGTAAATTGCGGTGGAAGTAACAGGTGCCTCCCTGTTTCCCTTGTACATACCACAGTCGCCTCCTATATAGTGTGCACCAGCCCTTCTTGGTATTTTCGTATTAACGAACCTTCGAAAGAATGAATCTTATTTAATTTTCAACGATTTGTACACTGTGGACAAATCCGTGGACAACATCGGTCTGGACGATGCTTTGAGAGTCGTGTGAACTCTGCGTGTCTGACCGTAAAGAATACTTGCAGCCAAGGGGTTTGATTTCTGCTATTCTGTTGTTGTTGTTGTTGTTGTTGTTGTTGAGGGTGGAATTGAGAACCACATTACACGGCTCTATCAGTGAATACAGGTGGAAAAAAAAATCAGTTAGTTCATGTTTAGAGTTTGATATAGGTTACACATTAACATTTATGATTTAATTGGCATAATGCCATCATAGCACATGTGCTCCTTTGACTTGATAAGAGCGAGCTTTAGATCTGCGACGCGAACGCTAAGACGAGGCAGCCTCCTTGGTTGGACAATGGACACAGCTGTATCGAGCATGTGCAGAACACCAGTTTATGCCTAATTAGTCTCGTCCTCTCGTTCGAATCGCAGATATAAAGCTCGCTATTGAATTGCGACTAAAACTCTTCGTTTTACGTTTCTTAATGTATATCGGGTCTCTCTCTCCCCTTTCCCCTCCATCAAAATTCGGAAAAAGAAATATATATATATATATATATATATATATATATATATATATATATATAAATTCATTGACAACAAGTGGGAATATGAATGTGCTGCCGTCTTTCTGTCTTTGCCTTTCATGGCTTATACAATGAATGATGCTTCTCGTTGCACTGCGTAGGTAGTAACGAGTTTGTATTACCCCCCCCCCCACACACACACACACACACAAACACACCGGGGGGGGGGGGCGCATGGGAACGAGCAACTACTAGTATACCCCTTGACTTACAGGGTAATACTCATGAAAAAAGGGAAAAAATCTCCAGTATTTTTCTCTAATTATGATTGCTATGATTTTTTCTTTCATTTCAAGAGATGAAGACAAATACATGTTTTCTCATTGTGTGGTGATAAGCTCAACAAATTTGCCACATTATTAGCTAAAACACCTGTTCTCATCATGAGCCCACTCCCTAGAATCTCACTTCCCCTTTGGCTCTTCAGGGGATCTTCCCCGGTTCCGCAGGCAATACTTTAACGGAGATCTTGGTTGCATCACTCTCTTCATATGCCAGAGTTAAAGAAATGCAGCTGTGTTAAAATGCATTAACAAAACGACTCGCTTAGAGCTTAATGTAAAAAAAAAAAAATGACGTCTTATTTTTACTGTCATTGACACCGCCCTATATACTTCTATGTACAATGTAGTTGTCACGACGTATTCAAGCAGTTATCCAGGAAAAATTAGTAGAAAATCGGAAGATTTAAAAGAAAGAGAAGAACAATCTGAAAGTGATGACAATTCTGTTGCCACAGCTAAATCTTTGAGTGGACATCTAAAAAGTTGTAACGGACAAATGATCGTTATTATTACCGGTATTATTCATAGTTAATATCAATACTTTCTGCGATCGAAAAGTATATGAAAGCCTATATTATTTGTTCATACAACTCGGACTTCGCATTAGAGAAATGTATCTACATGTAGGCTTAATACCAAATTTCCCACCATTTTTTGTATGTATATATATATTTTTCGTTTTGATTATGTTACCGAAGTAATTGAAGTAATTCCACTTCTTTCGAATAAAAAATGCAACATCTGTGCATTGTTTCCTCATGTTTTTTCCTTTTGTTTGCTTTTTTGGATAACCTTTCATTCCTTGTTATCTGTTTATTGCGCACAACGTGTTTGAACAAATACGTTTTGCAACTTAGAAAAACACACATACACTCAACAAGCTCGAACACCCCCTCCTACCCCCACACACGATCAAAATCAACAGACTCTAGTCAACACCTTGCAATGCAGAATTACAGTAAAACTTTGTAATCCTTTCACGTACAAGAAATTCAAATATTGATTAAAAACGAGTAGCAATCGTTTGTTGTTTTTCTCTTCAGTTTTAATCAGTCCTTTTACCCTCTCTGTTGCTCGGGCAGAGACCAAAATGTTTTGCTAGCCATGAATAGGAAAGAATAATCGTCACATGATCTTATATTGCCACTGACACGACATACATTTTGGGGACTAGGACGAATCACATCTTTTTCTACAACTTTGTCACGACTTAGAGTTATTGGTCAACGGTGTACTGATTTTACAATCTGCCAGAGACGTGGAAAACGGTCGAAAACAAATCAATATATTGATATACGGCAAGAGCACAGATATGAATGGAATGAAGCATATTGAATTTTTCTGATATTTAGTCTGTTGTATTGGTTTTTTTTCCCTGTCTTCAGGATTCCATCATTTCATTTCTAAAAGACATTTTGGTCCTTTTTTTTCCTAATCTGCGGATCGACAGAAGAGTGCATAACAAAGATTAACGACTCGAACTGCATATTGATTGCCTAACACCTGTTTGACTAACACTAACAACTCACTTTCTTGAAAGTAAAATATATAAGATTTTGCGTACAGGATTAAACATGGTGCTAATGAATATCAATCCAATGTTCATTGTTGAAAATAAGTAACATCTCACTTGTATTTGGACATTTGTATGAATCATGTTATATATTTTTTTTTGGAGGGGGGGGGGGGCAATTCAATATGCAGGTTTCACGTTTCTGAACAGAACTCGACAGAAACCAACGATTTGTATGATCACAGTTAAAAAAAAAACACCATCTTACCAACCTGCAATGTATCTAGTTGTTCGTCAGATATGAAAACCTATGCCAGACACAACTCGACTCCGTTTCCGAATTTGTTATGCTAGTTTTTCTTTTTTGCTATGCATTTGAATCTACATATGATTGTCGAATGACGTAAAAAGCTTCATACTTTACACTTAGCAATACAAAGGAGTGCAAGTCGCTGTACAATGCAGAGGAAGGACAACATATTCTTCTTCTCTGAAAGTTGCTGCACACGTTCGTGAGTGATTTCCATTTCAAAAACAGACGAGTGATGGAATTGTTGTAGAGAATTCCCTGGCAGCTGTAATTTCTTTTTGATTGATTGTTCTGCGGCAATTATCACTGGAGGCAAAGAAGGTATTATTCTGACCTGGATAGGGTCATATTTTTCTTTTTGTGCTATTTGATGAAAACCTATGAGTTTTGTTTATTATACGTACGTGTGAACATTGCTAGATTTAAAGGCGTCAGGATGCGCGCTAGCAAAAAAAAAAAAAGAATCGTGTTTGGTCAAGCATCTGTTGATTACGCCTGTTATGTTGATTCAAATCCGTGATTGTGATCATTCCAGGAAAAATACATTGCCCTGGACTGAGTGTTCCTTCCTTGGGTATTCATTAGCAGGATTACATCTCAAACGTAATGGATATCTGGTACTGCTACGGTGGATGGTACGTCGATGTAAACTCCCGTTGCATCTCATCGGCATGCAGCCAACTCCCTGATCTATGTACATGCCGTGTGCGTGGCGTGCAAGTCGGATTCGGCGGGTTTGGGCAAATGAAGGCCGGGGAAGTTGACTGATGTATTAGTTCCCTCCATTATGAAATTGCCCAATCCGTTTAAGAATTCAATTATTCTATCCAGACGTTGGGAGGGGGCGTAGAAGCGGTCAGGATCCAAAGCAGCTACAGCAGAAATATGAATAAGCTAATGTAAAGTCCCTTTTTTCCATCTTCAAACATGCACAGCATGTGCAGTATGCTATTCTTGCCGTCAGATCACGCCTCAACCTTTTCTCTCTTTTTAAGCAAATCATGGAAAGCTAATTTACATTCTTACGGTGACTGCAAAAATGCGTGCTGCACCTGCAGTTTTGGAAAAAATAAAAACGTTGTAGTGACAATTATAAATAGATTAACATATCATAGACAGGTAAACAACTGGAAACAGAACAGAACAGAACAGAACAGAACAGGACATAATACAAAGGTAACACGTAGAAAAAGTAATATATGTGCGCTTTTGCTGAGCACGTATTATCGACGGTTTGGTATAACATCTCTCAAACCCTACGGATCCGATATTGAGGTAGCTGGGTGCCAATTATAAAGATGTTCATTCCCGGGCAGTGAACCTCCTCTTATCATTCTGTTCACATGCTTTACTTCCCAACTACACTTCCATCACCTCTGTTACGATGCTTGATGCGAATAATTCTCGGCATCATTTGCCTACGAGGTAAAAGCGGCCACAAATTTATTAAATGACCGCCCGCCTGGGTCTTAGAATACAAACAACAATCGGAACTGCAGTCACGTATCCTACACTACATTATTTTCAGAAAATCGTGTAGATTTCTTTTTTTCAGTCCGGTTCGTCAGCATGTAATGGTGACATTCTGTATCAAAGTTCAATAGCCTCAACCTCACAATCACCTCTCTTATTGGCAATGCCTCGCTAGGTGGCATTTCACATGAGAAATTACGCACGTTAAGGCTCAAATTCCTCACCAGCGTGGCAGCGAGAAACGACAGCGTTAGACCAAGCGGTAAATGCCTTAATCACCGCAGTGCCTGGCAGTGGTGGTGTTTATAGGAAAGCGAAATTTCCTAGATCACCGTTGAATTATAATGTTGCATGGGATATAATAATCACCTGTTTATCGCGTGTGGAAGTTGGCATTATAATCAGCAGGACCTCAATACTACGAGCTACAAATTAGCGAATAAAAGTCACTATGAATTAGCACGAACATACAGTCCTAGAATCTATGATGGAAGTGTCAATGGGATTAAAAAAATATTGGAATGCATACGTTTATGTTGAAAGAGTTAATGTAAAAACAAAGAGCGTGGGTGATATCCAATCGATAACCCCGTTCTCATTGAAAAAAAAAACCCAAACAACTAAACCATCAACATAAATCTGATAAAGTCACTCTTTCCTTTAATAGAATATGACCCCTTAAAGGGACTGTACAGTACTGGTTGAGGTGAGGGATTCATGTTTTGAACATTCCTTAGTGAGATAATGAGAAACCTCTTATGAAATATGAAAAAGTATGTAATTTTAAAAATTATTCAACATTTATTTGATGAAAATTGGTTTTCAAATATCTGAGATATCCAAAAAAGTGATAATAATAAAAGGCGACAGGCCACAACTTTATTATGATCTCTTTGTTTCACCTTGTTTTTGGATATCACAGCCATTTCAAAACCGATTTTCGTCAAATAAACTTTTGATACCCCTTAGAATTGCATGCTCTTTGACATCTTATAGAGTGATTTCTGAATATTTTGCAAAACGATAAAAGCTAAATCCTCGCCTCGACCAGAACTGTACACACCCTTTAAACCAAACCAAACATGTCTAGCTATGTGTATTTCCTGCTGTTCTCATCTCTACGACCATTGATGCAGTACGTTGTCTGACTACTGACGCATAGTTAACCAGCAACTGATAATCCGACACTTAAGCTTGATATACTGAAAGGCATCGAGACGATACATTCAAAGTAGTATGGAACTCGAGGAAAATACTGCAGCATTAGCCAGGTACGTAATTCGTCGCAGTTTTGTGTCGTGTCCTTTAGAATGCTGTCACCATTTCTTTTTCATTTGTTTCTTCTTATTTTTTTCTTTTCCATTTTTTTTTATCTAGGACGTAATCATTTCTGGTGTTTGATAATTGTATAGCGTTCCACAGTATTTCTTCATATTCGTCCAATCTACAGAATATTAAAGAAGTGGAATTAGTATCGTATTAAGCTGACAAATTGAGAGAAGACAGCAAATCGGAAGCCTTGTTCCTCATCCTTCATCGCTCCAAAGAGCGACAATATTGGCGTGCCCTCGCGTCAGTGAGTGTGCTCGCTCAATGCGGACGAGATTGCGTATCGGATGCTCGGAGTGGAAGAAAAAGCGCGGGAAAATTGATGGTGCAAACATTGGAAGTGAATAAAGTCCGTGTGATGGATGCTGTGCAAAGACGCCATTGATCATGTCTCATTATCTCGTCTGTGTTGACTGCTTTATGCCCACAACCGTACATCAAAAGGCGGGTAATAGGTCTGCAGCTTGTCAAGAAATGGGAGCTGTTGCGGCGAATACAATGATTTTTCTCTCCGCCAGTTTAAGAGCGTACAGCGAAAAAGGGGGGGGGGGGGGATTGACATCCATTGAAGAATTACAAACATTGGATCCCCTCAATCTGTTTCCTTCGTGTTAATATGTACCGTACCCATAGTAATTTATCCCCCTGTAAAGGATGTTCATGCTTGCCGCATGCTATTGATCCACCTTTTAAACAACAAGAAGAAGAGCAACGGCACACTCTCAACATCCACAGACAGGTGGACTGATCAAGATAAATCGCAACCTATTTATCCAGCATGGATACTCACTCCCACTCGAACTTACCATCATACCCAGCTATTAATTCATTCACCTGTCGGTTATCCATTCGGACAGACGACAGGATGACGTCGTGCGCCATCCTGCATGAGACGGAGATTCTGAAGCGTGGCTCGGCTGTGTGTGAATGTTTGGAAAAGAGAGTGAGTCACAAGTCTACGGAGAACATTCCCTCAGACGGTTCCATGGCAGCTTCTCTTCTCTTCCCTCTTTTCATTGCTCTCGGCGGACCTCATCACTTCTTGCATCTCCTCCTTCGTGCCCCCCTCCCTCCCTGTCTCACCCCTCCCCTCTTTCTGTCTCCCAGTCTGTCCGTTTCTGTCTACCCCTCCATACACACAGACATAGCCGTTGCGCAGTATATACAGACACGCATGTCATACGGACAGAAGATGTACTTGTCAAAGCCTCAAGACGTCAGACAGATGAAGTATGGATACGTCTGGCGCACATCCACTGCTTCCCAAGGTAACGCCTTCACATGAGATAACTACCAAACAATTGCAAAGAACAAACTAGATTATTACAACTGTGCACTTTGATTATCTCTGTGCGTTTGTGGGCGAGGACACGCCTGCGACTCTCACTCGACTCCTTGGAAAGGGTTGGATACTAAAATAAGAGCAGAAATACCGCGCGTCACTCTAAAGTGTTTGTTTTGCTTTTACTCCCTCTCTTCCTCCGACTTCCAGATTGTTTAGACATAGAAATACTTGTAAGAAGCACTTCAAAAGGAGGACTCTCTTCAAACAACCTGTTTGTGGAATCATGTTTACTCTCAAAACTTTTTAGACACTACTTAGACGACTTTCTTCCCCTACAGCTCCGACTTGACTAATACCCCACGTGGCCATTGGTGGCTATCCGTCATGTCTCAAGGACAATGGAGCGCCTCCGAACTACGTCATTAATAGTACTACGTCGCTGTGCTGGCGTAACTGTAAACCATGGAATAGAGCTTTGGAAGCTA
Organism: Diadema antillarum; assembly: GCF_040938485.1. Classification (NCBI taxonomy): domain Eukaryota; kingdom Metazoa; phylum Echinodermata; class Echinoidea; order Diadematoida; family Diadematidae; genus Diadema; species Diadema antillarum. The sequence continues at coordinate 644,760 of NW_027271705.1, forward strand.
TAGTGATCAGAGGAACATTTGGAATTTGTTCTTGCGCCTTGGGGCTCAACGGTATACGTGGAGTTCCTCGTGCGCGCCGAATTTTGATTCGGTCTGAGGTGATGTAAAGATGTTTGCCAACACTTTACTCGCACTTCACCCATGATAATTTACCAATCAAGCTATTAACAGATCCCAAGGAAATCACAGGCGCAATTTATAACATATAGCACAACAATAAGGAATCACTGACGCGACACAACAAAATAAGAGTAAGTCAGACTCACTCATACACAATAAACAAGAACACTAACATTTACACACCGATAAACACACACGCACTCACACGAAAAGGTCTCATCTTTTATTTTTCCAGAAAGAACTTTATTTCTGCACTTTCTGCTAATGATAACTATCAACAGAACTGTGACATGAAGGTCAGCAGGAAGAAACAAATGTAGTTTAGTACAGAAATAACAAAAAAAATACTCAAAACAAAAAAAAAAAAATAGTTTTATGTTGACCTTGTATTATGTGAAAACCTAAATATCGATACATTTAATAGCAACAGACAGAAAGTACAGATGGCCGCCATGTTTATCAAAGTTTGTAGAGATTGACGGCCTTTTTGATAGTGACGTCCAAGAGGGTTGTTTGCATTATAAATGCTGTTTGAGATTCTAGAGTTTAGGAAAGTGCATGTGGTGCTAGTGCGTGCACGAGCTAGCGAGGCTACACACGATGGAGCATATAATAATTTATGTGATTATACACAACAAGGTTTATAAGATTGTATAACAAGTATTAGTCGCAACAAAGTTAGACAATCAAATTATTTTGCCAAAAGATTATGTTATACTTGGGGAGGATATTCCAGATATCTGGACCATTATGTCGATTTTATTTCTGATCTAATACGACCTTTGAATTGCTAAAATGACAATCATGGGAATGAAGAATTGGTTATGGATGAATATCAAGGCACATTGGAAACAAGGAAAAGTAGAAATTACGCGGTGCGTAACATATGTCCCCGCCGGAAGTAGCATTTTGTAACAAAATGTGCAATATAGGTAAAAAATCAAGGTCAAAGGTCAAAGAAGTCAAAGGTCAAAATTCTGTGTAGAAGTTTTGAAGCCCTCACCTAGCACCATCACATAAAGCAAATGGAATCGAAATTGGGTTAGAAATGGCGAAGGAGTAGCATTTTGTAGCCAATGTACAATATAGGTCAAAAATCAAGGTCAAAGGTCAAAGAAGACAAAGGTCAAAATTCTGTGTAGAAGTTTTGAAGCCCTCACCTAGTGCTATCACATAAAGCAAACGGAATCGAAATCGGGTTAGAAATGGCGCAGGAGTAGCATTCTGTAGCAAAATGCACAATATAGGTCAAAAATCAAGGTCAAAGGTCAAAGAAGTCAAAGGTCAAAATTCTGTGTAGAAGTTTTGAAGCCCTCAACTAGTGCCATCATATAAAGCAAACGGAATCGAAATCGGGTTAAAAATGGCGAAGGAGTAGCATTTCGTAGCAAAATGTACAATATAGGTCAGAAATCAAGGTCAAAGGTCAAAGAAGTCAAAGGTCAAAATTCTGTGTAGAAGTTTTGAAGCCCTCACCTAGTGCCATCACATAAAGCAAACGGAATCGAAATCGGGTTAGAAATGGGGAAGGAGTAGCATTTTGTAGCAAAATGTACAATATAGGTCAAAAAATCAAGGTCAAAGGTCAAAGAAGTCAAAGGTCAAAATTCTGTGTAGAAGTTTTGAAGCCCTCACCTAGTGCCATCACATAAAGCAAACGGAATCGAAATCGGGTTAGAAATGGCGAAGGAGTAGCATTTTGTAGCAAAATGTACAATATAGGTTAAAGGTCAAGGTCAAAGGTCACGACTGAAATTCTGTGTAAAAAAGGGGGTAAATTATGAATGTGTTTATACATTGATATATCCGTTTGGTACAAGTGAGTGTCATGAGCCTTTAGAGTTTGAGTTAATGAAACAAATGATCAGTGTGAACAAAAAAGGAGGATTGATTGCATAGCATTAATGACAATGATAAAACAATGATATATTTTCCTTGATATTCTTAAACATTGCTTATCTATCAAGCCATTCATTCACCGAAGAACACTAGTTGCTCTAGATATCAATAAATGTTTGACGTTGTGTTCGCTGATAATCGCTATAGGAGCAGATTGAGCAGTGGAAAACTTAAAAAAAAAATGAATGGTGAAAACAAAAATAAGCACAGATCAGATGTGAACAGTTTGATAATAATTAGTAATTTGTTTTAACTAGGAAGAGATTTGAATTAACAGGGTAGCTGTTATTGAGAGAGAGAGAGAGAGAGAGAGAGAGAGAGAGAGAGAGAGGGAAAGATAAGTGGATGAACCACCAAAGTATTGTGAAGGAAAACTTATGAATCAATAGAATGAAAGATGAAAATGGACGACGAGTGATGAAGAAGCAGGCATCAAAAGGTGGCATCAACATCACCCCTTCCCCAGACCCCCAGAGTTGCAAGCCAACGAAATCGCGACATTCAAACGGAATCGACTTTGTTGGTGGGTGGGCGCGTGGGTGGTGGGTGGGGGATTGTTCGATGATTAATGTCTATGCGTTGCTGAACCGTTGTATCTATGATACGACTGATCGAGAACATTGTCTTTATGCGTGAATTTACCTGTGGAACATTCAACATGTCAGCGTCTAGGTAAAGCAAACTCTTGTTCTGTTCAAGGAAATTTGAACGATGGTAAAGGGGAGAGGGGGGTATTGGTCGGGAGACATAATTACTACCTTCTTCCTTCGTAGCTGGACATGTCTGCTCTCTTTATTCAGAATAGGACATTTCAAATGCCAAAATTAGAAGCCCAGCACTTAAAGCAGAACTGAATAAATGGTAAAATGCTTATACCAGTATAACTAATTCCAAGGGCAAAATTAAAAACTAATGTTAGGAACAATATAAAATCCTTTCAAAGCACAGCCTAAGTTATGCTCAAGTTAACGTTGTTGTTGTCGTCAGAGGATTTACGAAAAAACAACAACTTCAAGACATTTTCAGCTTGAATCTTGAGAAAGTATCAATATAAAAAATAAACACAAAACCATGCCAGTTTGTTTAGATACTTCATACAGGATTTACTTTCCCCACTGCACTAATGTAAAGGTCTTTTGTTCGTGATATTTAGCCAGTGTAACCGGATCTGGGAGAGAATGATTGCTTGAAGACAGCAAGCGTGTGATTTTCCCTCTAGACCCAGGAATACAATGCGATTTTCCACAAAACCAAACCAAAGATACAAGTTTTTTATTTCATTCTGTATTGATGGTGAATCGGATTCATTCGTCATTGCCTCCTGCTCAGGAGGATATTGCCTGCAGGTGGTGAGTAGCATCAATACTTCTTCGTATTTCGGAAATAGCACATGCTGTGTTCAGAAATATTCAAGTTCGCTTTGTGTTGCGAGCAAAGAAACTGTCCTTCCCATTGAATGTTGCCGATGCCCCAGGAACTTTTCCTATTTCATTTGAGGCTGCTATGGGCTTTACGGATTGGCATGGGGCGGTCATAATCTCCCCTGAAACCGTAAAGTAGAAACATCTCGGTGATATATCTGGTTAGTAAGAAAGAAAGAAAAAAACCTGTGGAAACGAGTGCAAGTTTCATCCATCTTTCTTGGAATTCCCCACGGGGAGGTGAGAATAGCAGAACGAGGATTATTAATTGGCAGGTTAGAAAAGCGATACATGCACCAGAGGATTTGTTGATAATAGGTTTTATGACGTCTGCAAATTTAAAGGTCACTGAAATGCCGCATTGTCTTGATTTTTTTTTCATCATCAGATGATCTGTGTCTTGAAAACGAAAAAAAAATGTCAAAAACTAAGCTACAATAGTTGCTTTGTCTCGTGTTTTTCAAATACATTATCATCATTGTCAAATGAGAGATATCTGTGCGTAAACCCATGGACATTAGGTTTGGTTGTAATGGGACAGCAGGGGCGTCACCAGCTTTTTTTCAAGGGGGGTGCGTTTTGACCCTAATGTAACGAGATTTTTTTTTTTTTTTTTTTTTGACAGACATTTGGAAATTAAGGGAGGGGGCGCACCGGGCGGAACTGCTGGCAATAACTGGCAGCAACATCAGGTGAATTGCATAACGATTTAATGCGAGCAAGCTTGAAAATTTTACATTTTACAGTCCAAAAACTGCCGTTCTTAGCCATATTTTTTCGCTTTGGAAATTAAGGGGGGTGGAGCGCATGCCACCGAGCGCAACTGCTGGCAATTACTGGCAGCAACACCAGGTGAATTGCATAACGATTCAATGCGAGCGAGCGAAGAGAGCGAGCTTGAAAATTTTGACATTTTACAGTAGAAAAACTGCCGTTTGTAGCTATATTTTTTCGCTTTGGAAATTAAGGGGGGGGGGGGGCGCACCGGGCGCAACTGCAGACAATAAAACTGGCAGTAACATCAGGGGAATTACATAAAGATTAAATGCGAGCGAGGGAAGAGAGCGAGCTTGAAAATTTTGACATTTTACAGTAGAAAAACTGCCGTTTGTAGCTATATTTTTTCGCTTTGGAAATTAAGGGGGGGGGGGCGCACCGGGCGCAACTGCAGACAATAAAACTGGCAGTAACATCAGGGGAATTACATAAAGATTAAATGCGAGCGAGGGAAGAGAGCGAGCTTGAAAATTTTGACATTTTACAGTAGAAAAACTGCCGTTTGTAGCCATATTTTTTCGCTTTGGAAATTAAGGGGGGGGGGCGCACCGGGCGCAACTGCAGACAATTACTGGCAGTAACATCAAGGGAATTGCATAAAGATTAAATGCGAGCGAGCGAAGAGAGCGAGCTTGAAAATTTTGCATTTTACAGTAAAAAAAACTGCCGTTCCTAGCCATATTTTTTCGCTTTGGAAATTAAGGGAGGGGCGCACCGGGCGGAACTGCTGGCAATTACTGGCAGCAACATCAGGTGAATTGCATAACGATTTAATGCGAGCGAGCTTGAAAATTTTACATTTTACAGTCCAAAAACTGCAGTTCTTAGCCATATTTATTCGCTTTCGAAATTAAGGGGGGAGCGCATGCCACCGGGCGCAACAGATTACTGCTCGCAATTACTGGCACTGGCAGCAACATCAGGTGAATTGCATAACGATTCAATGCGAGCGAGCGAAGAGAGCGAGCTTGAAAATTTTGACATTTTACAGTAGAAAAACTGCCGTTTGTAGCTATATTTTTTCGCTTTGGAAATTAAGGGGGGGGGGGGGCGCACCGGCCGCAACTACAGACAATTACTGGCAGGAACATCAGGGGAATTACATAAAGATTAAATGCGAGCGAGGGAAGAGAGCGAGCTTGAAAATTTTGACATTTTACAGTAGAAAAACTGCCGTTTGTAGCCATATTTTTTCGCTTTGGAAATTAAGGGGGGGGGGGCGCACCGGGCGCAACTGCAGACAATTACTGGCAGTAACATCAAGGGAATTGCATAAAGATTAAATGCGAGCGAGCGAAGAGAGCGAGCTTGAAAATTTTGCATTTTACAGTAAAAAAAACTGCCGTTCCTAGCCATATTTTTTCGCTTTGGAAATTAAGGGAGGGGCGCACCGGGCGGAACTGCTGGCAATTACTGGCAGCAACATCAGGTGAATTGCATAACGATTTAATGCGAGCGAGCTTGAAAATTTTACATTTTACAGTCCAAAAACTGCAGTTCTTAGCCATATTTATTCGCTTTCGAAATTAAGGGGGGAGCGCATGCCACCGGGCGCAACAGATTACTGCTCGCAATTACTGGCACTGGCAGCAACATCAGGTGAATTGCATAACGATTCAATGCGAGCGAGCGAAGAGAGCGAGCTTGAAAATTTTGACATTTTACAGTAGAAAAACTGCCGTTTGTAGCTATATTTTTTCGCTTTGGAAATTAAGGGGGGGCGCACCGGCCGCAACTACAGACAATTACTGGCAGGAACATCAGGGGAATTACATAAAGATTAAATGCGAGCGAGGGAAGAGAGCGAGCTTGAAAATTTTGACATTTTACAGTAGAAAAACTGCCGTTTGTAGCCATATTTTTTCGCTTTGGAAATTAAGGGGGGGGGGCGCACCGGGCGCAACTGCAGACAATTACTGGCAGTAACATCAAGGGAATTGCATAAAGATTAAATGCGAGCGAGCGAGGAGAGCGAGCTTGAAAATTTTACATTTTACAGTCCAAAAACTGCCATTCTTAGCCAGATTTTTTCGCTTTGGAAATTAAGGGAGGGGGCGCACCCAGTGGCGTATCTAGGGGGGGGCAAGGGGGGCTCGTGCCCCGGGCGCCACTCCCCGGGGGCGCAAAAAACGAAAAAAAAAAAGGAAAAGAAGAAGAGAGAAAAAAAAGAAAAAACGAAGAAGAAGAAGAAGAAGAAAAAAGGAAAAACAAACGAAGAAGAAGAAGAAGAAAAGTCGCCTAGGAAAAGGGGGGGGGGGGCAGAAAACCAAATCAAACAAGACAGAAACAAAACATGATGATGCCGCGGACAAATGACAATGTTTATTGTGTTCACACAAGAATCCAAGTTCTGTAAGTAAGCTAACTACAAAAATTTTCGGCTCGCTCGCTGCGCTCGCTCGCCAAAATTTATATAAAAAAGAAGGTAAGAACAAAACGTGATGATGACGTGGACAAAATGACAATGACTATTGTGTTCACACATGTCATTTTATATTTAGCAGGCAAAATATTTCACGGAGCAGCGGCTGCAATTTCTTTCGTTCTGAAGCGATCGCCAATTGGATCAAAAGAAGGCGGGGGGGGGGGCGCAAAAAACCCCAAAAATCAAATAAGATAAGAACAAAACGTAATGATGACGCGGAAATATACAAATTTCTTCCCACTCGCTCGTACTAATTTAGAGTATTTTTTCAAGTCCTCAGTTTGTTTGTATAAATCGTTATCTATATAAGGTCGTCACTATATCTTGTAAGAATTGTAAGATTTAATAAGCAAAAAATGACAAGAATTCCATGTTTTGCAAGCTGAAATACAACATTTTTCGGCTCGCTCGCTGCGCTCGCTCGCCAAAATTAAAAAAAGAAGAAAAAAAAAGAGATAAGAACAAAACGTGATGATGACGCGGAAATATACAAATTTCGGCTCACTCGCGCGTACTAATTTAGAGTATTTTTTTTTTTAAGTCCTCGGTTTGTTTGTATAAATCGTTATCGTCGTCACTATATCTTGATTTAAATTGTAATATTTAATAAGCAAAACATGACAAGAATTCCATGTTTTGTTAGCTGAAATACAAAAATTTTCGGCTAGCTTGCTGCGCTCGCTCGCCAAAATTTATTTTTAAAAAAAGAGATAAGAACAAATCGTGATGATGCCGCCGAAATATACAAATTTCGGCTCACTCGCGCGTACTAATTTAGAGTAGTTTTTCTAAGTCCTCAGTTTGTTGGTATTAATCGTTATCTATAAGGCCGTCACTATATCTTTATCAGAATTGTAAGATTCAATAAGCAAAAAAAATACAAGAATTCCATGTTTTGTAAGCTGAAATACAAAAATTTTCGGCTCGCTCGCTGCGCTCGCTCGCCAAAATTTATCAAAATTCATTATATTTAAATCACCCTCAAAAGACCCCTTTTAAGTGCTTGAAAAAGCACATCATGTGGACTGTGTTTAAAGTCCCTACCGGGATGGGGTTGGGGTTGAACACTTTTTCAGATATTAGGGGCGCAATTTTCGCGCTTGCCCCGGGCGCCGTTTTCCCTAGATACGCCACTGGGCGCACCGGGTGGAACTGCCGGCAATTACTGGCAGCAACATCAGGTCAATTGCATAACGATTAAATGCGAGCGAGCTTGAAAATTTTACATTTTACAGTCCAAAAACTGCCGTTCCTAGCCATATTTTTTCGCTTTGGAAATTAAGGGGGAGCGCATGCCACCGGGCGCAACTGCTGGCAATTACTGGCACTGGCAGCAACATCAGGTGAATTGCATAACGATTCAATGCGAGCGAGCGAAGACAGCGAGCTTGAAAATTTAGACATTTTTCAGTAGAAAAACTGCCGTTTGTAGCTATATTTTTTCGCTTTGGAAATTAAGGGGGCGCACCGGGCGCAACTGGACGATTACTGGCAGTAACATCAGGGGAATTGCATAAAGATTAAATGCGAGCGAGCTTGAAAATTTTGACATTTTTACAGTCCCAAAACTGCCGTTTGATGCTATATCTTTTTTTACTTTCGAAATTGAGGGGGCGCACCGGGCGCAACTGCTGGCAATTACTGGCAGCAATATTAGGAGAATTTAAATGCGAGCGAGCGGAGCGAGCGAGCTTTAAAATTGTGACATTTTACAGTCCCAAAACTGCCGTTTGTAGCTATATTTTTTGCAGTAAGGGGGGGGGGGGGCGCACCGGGTGGAACTGCCGGCAATTACTGGCAGCAAACTTCAGGAGAATGGCATTACGACTAAATGCCAGCGAGCGAGCTTCAACATTTTTACATTTTACAGTCCAAAAACTGCCGTTTGTAGCTATACTTTTTCGCTTTGGAAATTAAGAGGGGGCGTGGGGGGGGGGGGGGGGGGGGGCGCCCGGTGCGCCCCTCCCCCTGGATCCGCCACTGGTAGTCAAGGGTGTCGGTTTATGTTCATGACTGGGGGACGTATGACCAGCGAGGTGGCGTCGAAGTGACCAAGTATGGGAAGGATGTCCAAAATCTATGTACATAGTCAACACTGTATAGAATACACTTGCACTAGTAGATAATTATGTATAAAATCAGTGCTGCCAGAACCAGGGCTGCGAATTGCTTTTGCCCACGATTTTTTCTCTTTTTTTCTTTTTTTTGTCCCCGATGCAAAATTTCAAAAAAATAAATAAATAGATAAAAAGATAATAATTATTTACTGTCCGGCGTTGAGGTCGCTTGCAGCCTGAAGGTTTTTTTTTAATTTTTTTTTAATTTTTTAAATTTTTTTTTTAGGGTCTGAAGGGGGGTGCGTTCGCACCCAACGCACCCCCCCTGGTGACGCCCATGGACAGTGAAAGTGAAAAGCTATACTTTCACTTCTGCACTCGTATCATTATTGTGGTTGACCTGTGAAATTTTGTGCTAACAGCCAATATCAAAATGAAATTATTGTGGGCAAGATTTTGTTTTCTTTACGCCAATATTGGGATGATCTCAAAACAAATATTAAGACAAACACATACTCACACACATGTTAACCTTTTCTAAATTGGTATACATACTCACACACTATACACACAAAAAAGCCACGTCTGAGTAGCTATTAATGTTTACAGCACATGAATAAGGAAGAGGTAAACAATGCAAGCAAGAATGAAAAAGGGGAACAATCAAGAGATCTGTATTGTCATGGGTCTGACGATGCATTGCAGGTAAATGAGGTTAGGAAATCAGTAGGAAGTATAATTCATGAAAACATTTTTTTTTTCGCCTTTTGGCATAAAGATTGGAACTGGCCCCTGTTAGACTGAAAGATGTTATGTCAAAGAATGACTGTCTTGAAATACCTTATCGTATCAAAATTCGTAGTTTCTAAGCTCCTGTGTTGGAAGGCGTAACTTGGAGGCCTGTGCCCTTTACCCTTCATACTTATCTTCCGTCTTTGTTGGCCTTGATTTTTTTTCCAAACCTCATGTAGAGTATGCATGTCTTAGAGGACAGAACTTCAGGGTCAGGTAAAAATAAGTGAGTGGTATCGGATTGCTGGTGCGCCTTGACCTCTATGAATGGAACCCTGGTGATTTTCAGTTCAGCGTGGATGCTGGTAGACCTGATCCAATTCGTGCTTGATCACATTAACAGTGAATGCAGAATGAGACTGTCAGAAAAACCCCAACAGACAAACGAACTGAAAAACAAAACCCGAAACATTGTGCCTGTGTCACGTATGAAATTAAGATTATGCACATGTTTGTGACGTCTGTTGCGTGTATCTGTGTTTGAACATGTCCACTCAGTGGCACTGACATGACCAAGGCAACACTTCAACTCTTCAATACTAAGCAAGCTACGACGTAGGACTAGGCAATGTGAGTGTTTTGCCTGTTTGGAGGCACAGCTGCTTCTACCGGGGCCGTCAGGCCGTCGAACCATAAACTTCTCGCGTCCTTGGTTTTATCCGCCAAGCCAAATGGACATTGAAGTAAGTTCTGTGACGTTGCTATTCATCGAGCTGGCAGAAGATGGATGCAAATAAAAATAGTTTGAATATCGCCTGTTTGAAATTATTAATATCAAAACGCTAGAGAGAGAGAGAGAGCAAAAAAAAAAAAAAAACCCTAGAATTTTACATTATCGTCATCCCCTCTTTTGTACTAGGTTATCACGTCATTCAAGACAACCAAAACATTCTCGTTCGAATTTTGCGAAACACTTGTTGCAAAAAAAAGAAAAAAAAAAGAAATCAATACTATTTTCTCATGTTTCCCAGCCTCATTTTTGCATCTTTCGGATGTGATGTTTTCTTGTCGAGAGAGATACATTTATATGTCAGGAGATTGTATTCCCAAGAGATTTTTTTGAACGTCTACTTGAGTGGACGGTGGATCTTGCAAAATCGGACATCCCTCAACCTGGGCGAAGTGGGAATGTTTGCACAAACATTTCTTGTCACGCATCGATATTCTCAGGCGTCAAATCTTGATAAAATATCTCTCTGCCGATTTTGTTCAAAATGTGTCCTCCTGCTCAGCATAATCTTCTCCATGTATATATCGCGCCCTCATTTGGAGATTTCCCGTGCGTACATCAGAGTAAATCTAGCAAGGCAAGTATTTATTTGGGACTGTCCCATGTATACGCAAGGGGAACACTGGAGACGAAACGGAACGTGATTGGAAACATGTAATGGCTCGTCTTTGATCTACAGGACTATTTTCGTTATTGCAGATCCTTGTGCTCTCTCCTGACACGCCTGAGTATAATTGCTTCCCCTCCACCTCTTTCAATCATGGAATATCCTTCCATTCTGGTTTCATTCTCTTTTCCTTTTCATTTTTTTTTTTGGTACTTTTCTTGTATAAGCCTTGTTAAACTGGAAGTAATTTATACATTGACTTATCTTTTTGTTACGTTATAGAGTGCAAGATTTAACTTGAACATAGGTATTCAACTGCCACCATTTGTAGGAGTTGAGCTGACGACAACAATACATTATTCTGAGTTCGCATGCTGAGCATAATGAAAAGCACACAGAGACAATTACAAAGTAAGATCATATATTATTATTAAAATTTGTATGTTCAGTCGTAATACCAACATACGAAAGTCTAGACGTCTAAACGTTTATCTTTTGATTGTAGTACCCTGACCCCCTCTACAAATAAAGAAAAAAGTGAAATGTATTCCAAGTTGGAATCATTCATGTTCAGGCAACCCGCGACAAAAAGGATGTGTCAAACGAGGAAAAATCCGAAACGCTCACTATATTCAGTACCAATCATCCGCTGACCAGGGATCCACGTTGTAAACCAACTACATAATGGAGGAGTAAAAAGACACACACACACAAACACACACATACACACACACACACACACACACACACACACACACACACACACACACACACACACACACATACACACAAAAAAAAACCACCAAAAGAAAGCAAAAAAAAAAACCACCCCAAAACAAACAAACCAAAACATCCAAAATCCTATCATTCTCACCCACTCTCGCCCTCTTCTCTCGACCATCTCCCCATACGTTAGCCTTATTCTGTCGACCAAAACATTTGTCTAAAAAGCTGCAGGCGGTAAGCCGTGCTGTATAGTTATAGTTTCTATGATTGACTCTTTATCATACATATTTTATGTTGAAATGTGAAAAAATAACAAAATAATGTATTGTTACAATGAAGATTAAAATGTATGATATTGATTATGAATCCCAATGACAACCCCCCAGAAAACAACAACTAAAAGATCCGATAGAATTTGATCAAAACATGCAAATAATCATTTTGAATGCTTAATTAACACTGAACTGCGTCGACGCAGGTTCTAAACACAAGCACATTAATTTTGGCTCATTCGAAATTTTTCTCATATCTAATACAAAAATACCCAAAAGTGACAAAACGAATACTTTAAAATTAGAATGAATTGATTACAAAAAATAGTACAATTACCAATCTGTTCCTTCAAAGAAAAAAGAACACAAATATTTTGCCACCAAGATTATTTACTTGGTGGTAATGAATGGGAACGCTTGAAATAACTATCTCTAATAACTTCGTCCCGAGGTAGCTAAAATGACATCCGATCACAGAAAGGAAAGAAAATCCAGTAAAATATGTTTTACCAAGCTACACAGCCAGAATTACTAAAGTCTTTAGCACGATACACATTTCGGTATAATTCTTGGAAAAGTGATACCCCCCCCAAAAAAAAAAAAAAAACGAAAAAAAAAAAAAACGTATGCCAAACTTGGTAAAGCAAGCTTGCCATCACTTACAGTTGGCAAAACCGCAATATAATCTATTACAGAGACATGTTACAATGTATTACGTTGTTTTATTTGGAATGAAAACTGACTGTAGGCGGAGTTTGGGAAACTTAACAAAACAGGCTCATAGACACACACTTACACAAACATGGACAAACGCCCCCACACACATACATAAGAAATGCGGTTCTGAAAAGAATCTCCAGTAATTCGTCAAATTCACAGAGAATCAAAACGTTCGACATTGACAGCTGTTTTCACTTCTTTCCTACAATTATGCTCCAGCATTTTGCAATGAAATCACGTAATTTTTACATTTCGTTTTCCCGGTAGAGAAATCTGGCTGCTAACTTGAGCTCCCTGACTTCTTGCTTATCAATGAAAACGTGCCTGCAGTCAGATGTCGCGGTATTTTCCTCCCTCACCCAGGTTCAGCACCTCGGACGATTAAACTCTTATTAGGCTCCCCGCTGGCTCTTGCACTGTTTTGTAACCCAAGTCTACATTCAAAACGGGGTTACATTCATTTCGTCTTTAGCGCCGTGACTCGTGGCGCCACATGCAATTACTCTCGTGTTGCTCCATTAAATATTATTTGATTTGTGGCGGGACGGGATTTCTTTGAATATCTCGAGCCAGTGGGAGAAACGCGCCGGCACTCGCTTTGCGACAACTGTAAGCTCTGAATACATTTTTTTTTAAACTCCAAAAGTAGAAGGAGAAAAGCAAACACATCCCACAAGGTAGAGGGAAAAATCAGCTTTAATGAATTTCCTATTTCAAAGGCTTATTGCTTTATTCGGATTGTAATGAAGATGCTTTCAGTAAAGATAACACCGCTGACGGATCAGAATTCGAGAATGGAATCACTTTGCCGAAAGTTAGAATTAGTAATGATGACTTTATGCGGCTTCATCAATAGAGCTAGGCCTGAAGGAATGAAACCACATCATGCAAATGGACTTTTCACTGATTCGGTTGTGATTCAGTTCTAACATGCTCATATGCTGTTCCAATTTGCTGCTGGTTCATTTCTGTTACTAAAAAAGAAATTTCATGAATATAATGTTTGTTTATCCGCAAGTATTTTCTTCGTTTATTTGTCTCTTTCATTTTTCTCCGCAATCAAAGGATTTGATTGGTGAGTTAGAATACAATACAAAAAAAGCTAATAAAAATGGTAACTTGGGTTTCCGTTTGTGGCACCTCAGCTATTGAATTGCAATGATGTCAAATCTTATCTTTCTTTGCAGCAACCTTGTTTTAAGCTGGAAAGAGTTTGTCTGTATGTCTGTTTGTCAGGGAGGCGTGGTCTACTCTTAACGTAGAAACCTTGATCAGGAGAATGCGGTGTGACAGTGTTGGCGTTGTGATGTATCAGAGCGACAACCTTAGCCGAGAAACGGTGGCTGTAAACACTAGTATCGCCTCCTTTTGCGTCCAACCATCCAATTCAACAAAGTCCGTTCCAGCCAAAACAAGGTTTCACGTGACGAACACAATATTCCGCAGGGACCGGTCTAGATGCACTTGAGCCAAATACCCCATTCCCTCTCTCACCTCTACCCTCTCTCTCTCTCTCCTTTCTTTTTCCACCAGGGCTATCTCATCATGCTCGAGCTCATTCGATCTTTCAAGGGCTCACCTCAACTCCCGTCTGTCTCCCTCTCTCTTTACCCGCCACTCTTTCTCTCTTCCTTCATCTCTCTTTCTGATTATTGTTCTCTCTCGCTCTTTTTCATAACACGAGGATGTCGCCGAACGCTAATACCATTTTTATTATAAAGCGAGGTGACATGACATGTCAGATACCTTTTGAAAAAAAAAAAAAAACCAAATCAGCCGTGTCACCTGGTCCATAGGTTGTTATAATAAACGCCGTGTTTTTACCTGCTACATTTCTGACATTTTGCCGATGTATTTGTAAGCGTCTGATATGCTAAAAGGCGTAAACGTTCTATGTAAACCTGTAACATTAATTTGTAAGGTGCTTAACACTGAGTGTGTCCTTTGAGTATCGATGGGCACAGAAAGCTCCATAGCATTGCACACACTGTCCAAAGTTCTTTTCATAGTAAGGGTTTAAACATTTCTACGCCAAAAATGAAGGGGATCGCTGAATATGGCCCCTATTCAACAGATTTGTAGCTCATATAGGAGAATTTGTGCAGACACCTTTCTCCCACGACGCATGAGAATAATGTGGCCTACGCTGCCTTTGTGCTCCCACGAAACTGACTTGCAGATCCATCGACTAGTTGCTATGACAACCGACCAGTCAGCTTCCTAGCTTTCTGCTCACGTACCCGTAACTTATCGAACCGAGGGGTTGCAATTAGCCTCGGGCAAACAGTGTTACCTCAGCAAGATGCTATGTCAATGTATAAAATCTTCACATCTGACCGAGATAGCCCCTACAATTTGCCCCATCCATCTGCATAGGTTCAACGAACGAAGACTCGAACCTGTCCAGTCTAGGATAGTAGAAGACAAACTAGACTAATACGGAGCCTTAACACAGAGTGTGTCGCATGCATGATTTTGTTTTGTTGTAGTTAATAACCCATTACTGAACATGCTGAGCATCCCCATAGGAATGACTTTATAAGGAGGTCAACGTTTCTTACGTAGCATTTCCGAACTTACATTTTTTTTTATATAGGAAATACTGAAAGTTGAACAACACATTGAGAATATCACATCTCATCTCAAAGACATCATCCTAGCTAATTTTGAGATTTGTTTTTGGCGATTAGAACGAGGATGGAGATATTAAAAAAAGACAAAAAGAATCCACTTTGAACGTTCCTCGAAATTCTCCAAAAACTTGCTGAACCATATTACGTGCTTCCCAGTGACATCATCATGTGAAGATGCTCCAAAGCTATAAGCCCTTATACAATGTTAGATGTGTAGATTTACGCTAGTTTTTCGATCGAGTCCCAAAATTTACCATTTTCAACAGCATGATTCTTGATTGTGATTAGATGAAGTGAAAAATATTTGTTTTCATTTTATAGGTAGATTACCTTTTTTTTTAAATGGGACAGAAGCATTCTGAAAGATTAAAAAACAGACAATGCAGAGTCATAATTACCCATTAAACTTGTCTTTACCATCCAACCATACGCATGCTGTTTCACCCACGGCTTATTGGGAGCTGAGTGGATGGATACATCCATATCAACACACAATTCACACCACAAACCAACATGCCCCCGAAATAATAACTTCATTTTTCTTACATTCGAAACTCAATCTTTAACAATAGTCTCCGTAATCATCATTCACACCATTTTTTTCATTTTTGCCTTTCTAGTTTTGTCACAAACTTCAGTCACTTTAACTATACAAAATTTCCTTGTAGTTTCCATCCTTCTCCTAGGCCTAACACTTGGTTTGTCCCATATAGTTCATGATCAACGGCCGGTGGCGTATGCATGTAATGTTTGCTGTACGTATGTAGGCCTACCTGGTTAGGTTAGCTTTCAAAGAATATAATACACTGTGGGCACTTTGATATGCACATATTTAGCATTAACTAGCTAGTACGTGTTTTTATACCTGTACAATCCGATCTCACTATCTCAATAGGCGTTTTCACATCAGCCCGATAAAAATCCAAGCTCGAGATATTTTTCGCAGAAAATAGTTAGCAAAATAGCGCGCTATTTCGAAACATCGGGCTGATGTGAAAACGCCTACTATGAATTTTTCGCGAATTGCCACTGGCTTTCATTTGATATATTGTATAGACAAGAACTTTCGCGTGCATTGTGTTTTCGCGAATCTTGGCTCTCGTGAAATTCGTGACATGAAAATGCGCGCAAAAGTATCTGGTTTTACAGTATCTTGTGATGAACTGACGATTTGAATGCGCTAACGTGGTGGTTCGTCTGTACGTGCGTGGAATTTTCATGTGCATTCAGTATTCGAGTACTTCGAGATACTGGTGTTGATCGAAAGAATAATAATTCAAACATTCACATTCGAGCTACCGAGTTTACAAAGTCAACCGTCTTGAGTATTTGCTGCCCTTTTACATTTTTGTTCCGAAAAAAAATAATTGTAAAACAATAAAATTCCATGATTTATTTCAATTGTATATGTGACCTTGAACTAGAAAACAAGCAAAAAAGTGGCACGCCAAGACTTTACGTGAGAACTCAAAATGTGTGAAATGGGTGAACCTAGTCAGTTTTAAGTTTTTGGTATTTTCTGAAAATTCGATCCGCCTTCTTTTTCATAAAACGAATTGGAAGTTATGTTGTTTTTTTGCAGTTTTTCTAGAACACTTTTTTTTTAAAGTGTGATTTACGTATGTCTCAGAGGCTCAGTTTAATTTCTTTGAAACTCTTTACACGCTCTCCGCTGTCAACTGTAATTACTTATGCTACGTGCTTTGAAAGTTTGCGCACAAACCTTTCTTCGGGACATGTACAAAGTATTGTGTCTGTGTAAGAACTGAAGCAGGTTTATGTATACATAGAATGTTGTGGGGAACCTTTAAAAGCAGAGCTTGTTAAACAAGGTCCTAAAAATTACAAAATACTATATTATGCAGATGAGTAAAACTTATATTTTACAGAATGAAGGGTAGAGGTAAGAAACCAAAACGAGAAAGATGTGGGGAAGGAAGAAAAATTGGAGGGAGTTGTGACACAGGATGTAATATGATATTAAGTCCTAGAGGACCACGCAAGCTTGGCATTATTGAGATGCTACATATTTTACTATAGCACAGACCTAATAAAAACATCTGTGGGTACAAAAATATACATATTTACTCAAAGTTATTAAAAGTCTCATAATTATTATCAACCAACATAAGATGCGAGGGCTGTTTTTGTTTTTGTCTGAAGTCTTTGCTTGAATACAAATAAACTGGGGCGGATTTGACGTTAATTGGCAAATTATCCCAAAGCTTAGGACAAGAATAGATCAGTGTTTTGTGCAAAGGTGGAGCGTGTTCAAGGTGTAGGCCTATGGAACAAGTTTTACTGACGAGTTGAGTAATTATGAACATGACTGTTTTCTTATACTAGTATAAAACTGAAAGGGCTGTAACAGATTTATTTACATAGGTTTGAAACATCAATGATCCAAGATGTAGAAAATGCAAGTCATATATTTACAATTATTGTTTTTTTAATTGAAGTGAAATGTGGGAACTGAAGTCCAGATTAAAAACAGTTCGAAGAACCCTCTGTTTTATTTTTAAAATCCTATCAAAACACAATCTTGCAGGTGACCCGCCAGCAAGCAGTCCTTACTGTAAATGTGACATTATCAATGTATTATACAGGATGAATAAGATATTGGATGGGATGAAAGACTTCATTTAAAGGATCAGCATTTTTGGATAATAACTTTACCATGGCTTCTGTGTGTGTGTGTCTTCAGGAAAAATTGTAAGAAATTATTATTCCAAGAAATTTGGTAGAATCAACTATGGTTAGTGCAGCCCCATCAATGCTTACAGGAGAAGGTTAATTGATGCTGCATTTAGTGATGAAACACACAGTTACACTTGAAAATATCTAGTGACATTTTATTTGCTTTAACCCATTTCAGAACACTTGTCCATTCAGAATTCAAAGTATTCATGAGTTCTGGAGAGAATAAAATACACTTCGTGTCATCACCGAAAAGAGTGAAGGAAAGTAGATTACTCGATTTTCGAAAATCATTTTCTGGCAATTTTTTTTTTTTTTTTTTTTAATGCAGGGTCATTACGGAAATGAAGTACCTCCATGTACAGTTTGCCAATAGTTATGAACATGTGAACTGACCAATAACAAACAATTTTCCTTACCTCCATGCCATGCGTCATATTGCAGGGTTAATTTGACCAAAAATGGCGACCCGCTAGTACTGCATTGCGCGTGAGGAAGTCTCGGTGTAGTTTCTCAGCTATATATTACATTCAATATCAAAACTGAAATTGCTGACTCTGGGGTTATCTGTGTGGACCGTAAGTGGATCTGTACGAACAGTCTCCTTTGTTTCATGGGTTTTAATCCCATTTCATTTGATTTACACACAATTATATGGCAACGCATGAGAAGAGTTTAATGATAAACTAACAAACACAGATGTTTTGGGAGTATTGTCAAAATAGTGTTGTTTGCGTAGCAGATATCAGCACATGGTCGACAAGATGGACGCTAAAACTTATCTCAATGCAACTGCAAAGTAGAATTTTATGTGTTTTTCACCTAAACCTCCTGTGTTTTCATTAGTTTTGTCCAACGATGAAACCCAGCAACTTTAAATTATACTGTGTGTCCTCATAATCATTTTGATTACATTTCTTAAGGACTTGCTTATCTAATTTCCAATTTAAGACCACGTCCCCATTCTTTTAACATTATACTCTTTCCAAGTGTAACCGAGAAGATGTGGTATGGTTAGCTGTTGAAAGCGTTGATCTGATCCCTATCCTACTCTGCATAACCTATAGAAACTATATAATATGTATATGATATATATAATAATAAACAATAAATAATAAATATAATATATGTTTTTGATTATTACCTATACCATTATGTAGCCATGGTGGAATAATTCTAGTTGTTGCTTGCAATAGATTGTGGACTTGACATATGGAATAAGTAAACAGGATATTCTTGTTTAAAATGTTGGCTGATGTGAACAAACATGAGGAAAAGATGCATGGTATGTGCTCGCACCTGTTATAACAGTTAATGTTCATCATCCATCTCTGATGATATTACGACCTGAGACTGTAATTCACGCCTCTCTAACAGTCTAACGCGTTAAACTGATTTATGCTGAGCAGTAACAAGCGTTTGATCATTTTAGGCACGATACATTCCTTAGCAGCTGTAGAATCCATTGACAGGGAGATACTGCTGAAATGTTGCCGCCGTGCAAAATGGCGGAATCCAGGCATGTTCCACGGCACGGCAGCTTACCACGCGCATGCATACTCAGGCAATCTTTTTCCTGTATGCAAGCAACTAAACAAGGAAATCAAAAACAAACACAAATATTGGTCCATTCTTTCCAGTTGATGTCAACGATCAAAATGAATCCATTAAGTGATATATTAAACGGAAAACAATGATGAAGCTTATGATAGAAGTATGATATCTATCTATCCAGTTGAAAACGATGCCTGTCTATAATTTTAGTACGAAAACTTTTATCTTTTGTGGAAAATTGGTAAGTATTAAAGGCTTAGTAATTCACTTAGAAGAAATGACAGGAGAAATGTTTCAATCCGAGGCCACCACTGTGTACTTTAGCAGTCCACGTAAGCCAGTCTTTAAGGGGCCTGGCAAAAAAGATCCCCCTCTTCATCCACTCTCTATGTTTTTTCCTGTTGTCAACTAAGTCTATCCATAACTCCCCATCTCACTCCCCATAAGTAGGTAATTTAGTAATAAAAAGAAGAAAAAGGGCGATGTTACCCTGTAAGCAAGCTGTAATCAATATAGATATGGGTGCATTACAATGGTAATTAGAAAAGAAAAAAAAATCATAACTAACTGGAAGCATGTTATTTGTATCTCTCTCGATGGGACTCTAGACATCTGAATTCATCCTAGCCGCACGTGTATGTAATCTACATAGTTTTCGATGAGATCTAAATACTTAAGAAACAAGAGATTTCGGTTAGACATTGGATACCCTACAAAGGTGTTTTTTTTTTTTTCTGGTTACAATTCGTTATTCCGAAGGTTCGTTATTCCGAAGATTCGTTATTCCGAAGATTCGTTAATCCGAAAATGTGATAAAGTTTGTTATTCCGAAGGTTCATTAATCCCAAAATGAAATAAGGTTCGTTATTCAGAAAATGAAACAAAGCTCGTTATTCCGAAGGTTCTTTACCGACCCTTTTTCATTTTCGGATCAACGAAACTTCGGAAAAACGAACGCTATTTCATTTTCGGATTAACGAACCTTCGGAATAATGAACCCTATTTCATTTTCGGATAAACGAGCCGTCGGAATAGCGAACCCTATTTTATTTTCGGATTAACGAACCTTCGGAATAACGAACCTTCGGAATAACAAACAGCACCCATTCTTCTTTTCCCTAGCAATGCTCCGATTAATCAGATCTAGCTGTAATGTTCTCTGTGAAGACTACTACTGGCACTACATTAAAAACTGCATATACGCAATTGCATTACATTTTTTCTGTATTGCATTACAAATATCAACAGATGCTATTTTACGATTGATTTAAGACAGGAATCGTTTATAAACAAGATAAACATCCATTCAATATACAATGGTATATGTATCTGACAACTGGATGTGTTCAAGGATACAAAACAACATGCACTATTTCGAGCACCTAGTTAAAAACCATGAATTCCATGGTGACAGAAATTGCCCTGTTTTCTTCAGGGCTGCGCCAGTTTAGTACTATTCCTGTCACTTCGGAGTCCATAATTTCAACCAGCGGCTCTTAGTGCACGGTGTATTTGTTTACTATATCCCTCTCATTATCTTACTATCTCCCTGTTACTATCTGTTACTACGATCTCACTCCTTTTCTGAAGACGTCACATATACACCTCCTCATTGAAGAAGGATGTCTATAAATGGCAGTTTAGCCAGTAGAGCACTTGGAAGTTAGCCATTACATCGAGCATAATATGGCAATGCCATGGATAGTAATGACCCTTCAGTATACTAAATGCACTTTATGCTCCTTCAAATCCAGGGCGGCAATAGCCTGTGTCACGTTTCTAGGAGGAATAATATTATCATACACGCTACATGCTCTATTTAAAGGACATTCGTTTTAATCCTACTTATAAGCATGACGTTTCACAGAAAAACAAATCTTATCTGATAATAAAGATATACGCTTCTGAAATTTTTACAATCGGCAAAAGCAATGTCCTGTTATTACCTCATTTTTACCCACCCTCCTCCCCAGCTAAACACACCTCAAAATTATAAGTCTTCCAAAAGGCTTCAAAAGGGACTATAGGGGTTACTTCGATTGCAATTTTACAGTTTATAAAGTTCTTAACCTTCACTTACGAGTTGAGGTTTGTTGGTAAACGGATTCCGTTAGCAAAACGTTATAGCAGGACATGGGGATTGTTCACCTTATATTGATATCCTCCGCCTTATGACGCATTTTTCTTTAACAGATGTCCACCTAATGGCGCATGTAGAGAAATATATACCATAATCCATATTCATAATTCATATGCGGCTGCATAAGCCACATGTTTAGCCAAATAATAATGTACAGGAACTGTCCATTGACAAGAATTGTCTTAGTCATGCACGATGTCATCTAGAGTTGAAAAAAAAAAGAATTCTCCAACATCATCTCAAAGGTTGCAAAGAATATTTAAAACAAAAGTACTTAGCAATAAGATGTTTGCACAATGTATGTTTCGTCAGCTACGTTTTTTACTCTCGATATCCACACCACGGAAACTTGGTATTATAGAAAAGTTGTTCAAGTCAACTCATGATGCACCGACTTTTAATGTGATTCCTTGCGGAGTGTTGCTTACCCAGAATTCTTTGCGGGAGGGAGGTGATTGCCCTGTGTGGCAGTATACTCTAAGGATGATAGTCTCCTAAGTCAATTATGCAAGTTAATTATCTTCGAGAAAGTATCATGGGAGTTGCAATTATAATCCCTGTTTATAGCTTACTATCAAGCAGAAAATGTTCGTCACTGTATTTGATGGGTAGCTTTGCTTTTTCTAAGAAGTACGTTTCCCCCTATTCGTTGTCTTGTCTTAGGCATCTTCCATTGGAACACATGAAGACATTCTCCTCCCACACACCGTCAAAATGGCATCGAGCACCTACTGACATCCAGACAAAAACATAAGAAGAACTTTACTTCTTTATGCAAAAGCCTTATCCTTGAAAATTCCGCTGCACTTTAAATGTGAAAAGCAGTCACTTTAGATAGCTGCGGGTAACGTCAAATCTATAATAGTACGCCGCTTTTACATTGTTATAGTGACTATGTCATATGTGATTTGAATTACGTGAATCAACCTACTAGATAATAATTGTGCCGATGTATTTCCACAATATTTTTGGCAAACCTCTTTCGACTCCTTCTAATAGGCAACCTTCAGCGACCCACTTTTTATGAGATCACCTGCAATTGATGCCAAATCAAAATTCTTGTATGGAGACATCTTTTGAAGGGGATTGCACATTTCTGTATATTTATCGGTGCAAACTAATCTCTCGCGTGCTTGGAATTCCCTGTTATTTCTCTTTGCATATGCATTTTCTTCTTCTTTTCCGAAGAATATCCCAATATATGCATGTCAATGTGTTTGCGTAATTCTAAAGATGATGAAGCCTTCTGCAAGGTCAGCACAGCGATCACAGAGTGCAAGCCAGGCAATAGAAATGATAGATTTACAGTTGAAGCAGGACATGAGATTCTGCAGAGCAGATCATGAAGAAAAGCGCAAGCAAGTAATTTTCATTTTCCCCAAGACTCTGGTTTGTTCCAGAGCAAGGGATGCTTTATTGCAATACCCAATCATTGCGGAATAGATTTTATATCATATAAAACCAAGTCAATCATATTTTTTGTTTGATCTTGACTAGTGATGTTTTTTTTTTTCATCTTTTGGTTGCAAATGAAGTGTTTTTTTTTTAATATTTTTGTTAGCCAGCATAATGATACTCAATTCGTTGCAGGGCCATCAAACTTCGATAATTCGACAATTTTCATGGCATCCAAGCAAGGGTAATGTCGGAAGAACGTTTTTTTTTTTTTTTTTTTTAAAGCATTCGAAGGAAATGTATGGAAAGGCAAGCAAGCATTTCATTTCTCGCCGCCAAATAGTTTGATTCCTACTAGAGAGAGAAGAGAGAGAGAGAGAGAGAGAGAGAGAGAGAGACGGCAAGAACCGCTTTGAAAATAAGCCCTAACTATATGGCTGAAGGAGCAATCCTTCCCATGAGGGGAAAATTAATAAATGAAATAAAATGAATTGAAGTAGACAGAGAGAGAGAGAGAGAGAGAGAGAGAGAGAGATGGGGGAGGAATCAACATTTAATTTAAGTAACTGGGTATTCTGATTCTTTCAACCTAATCTGTGAAAATAATCTGATTAATCACTGATTAATTCTTCACAAGGCTGATGATAGGGGGAGGAGGAGGAGTGGGGGGGGGGGGGGGAATCATAGTCAGCCATAGTGGAATAACGAAAAAAAAAAAAACTTTGAAGAAAAAAGAAGACCAAACACACACATTTGTCTATTTCCGTTGGCCAGTGTGTGAAACGTGCTAATAAAAAGGGCGTCAAACGCAAAGAAACACCATGACTGGCATGAACATGTTAAGTAGAGTAAAGAAACTCGCACGTGACAATCCATCTAATGAAGGTTTTCTCTTTCTTCTTCCCATCTTCTTTCATTGTTATCCTTCTCTCTCTCTCTTCTGCCTCTTCTCGTTTTTTCAATCAAAGGGAACCTGAGACGACACGCTAGTTTCATTAATTTCGCGCGTTGAAATACGGTGAAACACCATTCTAGCAAACTGTGGAAAGGCGGATGATCACAAGAGGAAATAAACCAGCAAACTGTGTGCTCCCAGTTGGGGGCGACTTCTTGACGAATTATTGCATGTGTTATTGAGTTGAGAATACACTGTGCTACCGCAAACTCGAGTGGGAACCTTACCTGAATAAATGAAAGCATAAATTCCGCCATCTGCCAGTGTTTTAGCAATCAGTACTCGCAGTAGTACTCTCTCAATGGTGAATGACAATATGGGCTGACAGTGTTTAATCTATATAGAATCACTTGTGTTTTAAGCTATGACGATTTTCCATACTAAGGAGTTTCTGGTGCGTGATCCTGGTTGTTTAAGATCCCATCAACAAATAAATACTGTCTAGCTACCGTTAAGTTAATTCTACTCTTCTCATGAAAAAAGAAGAAGAAGAGGAAGAAGATAGGCAGCATGAATAATAATGGAAGAGCGTGCAAAATGAAATATTTGCGTGTAAGTGTGTGTGTGTGTGTGTGTGTGTGTGTGTGTGTGTGTGCACGCTCATGTTATCAAAATCGGACATGAGATTAGAAGAAATATGATGGATCTATCTCTCAGTATCCATGACAACCAGAATATGTACTTGCGTCATACTAATATTGTTTCTCTTTGTTATCCATATTCTGGCTGCCTGTTTCTGTTGTTGGTTATTTAATTTCGTCAAACGTAGAATTCATTCTTCACGGCAACTCCTTTTTTTCTGATTTCATCTTATCTCATATGCATGTCTTACTCACAACCATCTTGCAGTGGATTTACAGGAGCAGCTCCTATTCGTTACGAGGTTCACTACGGTATGCGTCGAGAATGTGGAGATATACCTTCTACTTCTTTTTCCTCTTCTCCTAAACAATCCCTCTTTTGCATCTTCGACATTTCTGTCTTTCACTCTACAATGCGGTGCCCTGCAGCGTCAGAGTTTTGGGTGCGCAGGCGTTCGTGATGGAAGGTCCAAGACAACCCTGTGCGATTATAATCAAGTTACATCTGAACTTTTCCTCAAGTGATTACCACCGTGGTATTCGATGAACGGGGGGTTCGTTCCGCCCAACAGCTGCCCAGAGGGTATCCGGCTACTACTGGCTGGAACAAATATGGCAGGCTTGCTTGAAATAAGCCTAATCAGGAAGCTTTTAACCAGCGTTGTCCAGTGTAACTCAGTACAGGCTGCCTATACTGGAATTCAACAGCTGCTGCAGAAATTCTAGTATGGACAGGACACTGTCGGAGAAATCACCAAGACCTATGCACTTTACTGTTATTCACGTTAGTAGTAAAGAAAAGGACAGCATAGCATCAGCGAATGGTTATTTCCGTGGTTTTCTATTGTGTACAACAATTCAAACCTGATTGAAAGATCATTGCAAAGGATTTTAAATTGTAGTATTTTGCCACCTCATAGTGCAATATTCGAAGATGCTGAGGTTTATGTCATCAAAATGCTTACGACAGGTAGCCGTAGATGAGAAATGTCAGGTGAGCGGGATATCGAATAGCAACGATATCCATATCAGTTCATTGGATCTTGGTGTGCAAGTAACACTTGTGAAATATTGCAAACGTCTATACCTTCTAGAGTAAGATATTGCAAGATATGCCCGCAGGGCTTTAAGTTGAGGTCTGCCTGGAATTCACACATGTGGCATTCCTTTCAGCCTCACTTATTTAGCAAAATCAAAATTACTCTATATACCGATGTGGTGTGTCCTTTGCATGGCAAATGTGCATTTGCTAACTGTTTTTCCTTCAAAACATGAAGATTATGTCTTTGAACATTGCTTTTGTTTTGGTAGGGCCTATAGCAATGATGTTTTCAACGTGTGCTTGTTTTCCAGTCCCTCTGTTTCTCTTTCTCTCTTATCATTCATGTGAGAGTTTATTTGCATATATCCTTCCAGTTCTCTAACTTTGTATTGATTGTCACTAATATCAAACAACCTAGTTATGTTATATATATATATATATATATGTATATATATATATATATACATGTATGTATATGTATATATATACAACCTCAATTTTATATATTTATATACTGAGTGATCATTTCTGTATAACTGTTTGTGATGGTCGAGAAGTTCTCGTTAAAAAAACAAAAACAAATGCAACGTAACGCAGAGAGCTGATCCAATTTTCTCTCATATGCCACGGTTCATATACAATAAACAAAACAGAAAAAAAAAGAGGCAGTGTAGACTTCTATTGCTTCACACGTCTAGGCGACTCCTCTACGGCTACTGGTATGCTTTTAGGTCTCTCCTTTCCACTTTCCCGCGGGACGCTACAAAGTGATACATTTTGTCGGCATCTCCCTTTGTTGTGTTTCATACACTAAATATAGATATCTGTATCGGCAGGCCGCGTTGTTCACGGTAATCTACAGGCTAAAAGTTATCACTCCTTAAATTTTCCCGTTTGCAGCAGCGGTTTTTGTTTGTAGTTGCATTTCGTTTTCTTCCTGTATATTTTCTAAATTAGTCGTCCGGCTCGGCTTGAACCAATGTGCATTTTTGCTCTATACGAGATTTTATATGCCAATATAAAGGGAATTCTAGACTCGAATTTACAAGGCACGGCGGATCAGATCAGCATCTGTATTCCTGTGGGTATCCAGCAGTCGATTACGAATAACGAGAATCAGTGAATAACTGGCTTTGAGGATGATGATGAAGTCATGACGTACTTCAGTAATTCTCATTACGCATTTTCAGGGCACATGACGCGGCGGGAGATTCGTTGCATTGAATGGAAATGACCGCCAGGTAAGCCATAGAAAAATATAGAACAACACTCCAAATACATGAAACAGATACAAGTCTGCTAAACGAAACTGTAAAAAGATGGCAATATCTCGCAGGAAAAGGTTTAATGAAAATCGTTGGTCTTCGGGACTCAAGATCGTCTCTGAAAAAAAAAATCAAGCTTATTAATTTCTAGGCAGCATTAACGGTCCTTAATGACCATTAGCGGCAGGAGAAGATAATTACAGTGTTTGACATCTACCCTTTCCAGGAAAACCAACAATGTTTTGGCGGAAGACGCCAAAATATTTACAGAGAATATGCATTCCGTCGCCATGCTGAAACTAGCTTTTTAAAGGTTTCCTGAACGAAGACCTAACGTAAGAAATCTAAAGAGTATTAGAGTTTTTTAACTGATTTTCTTGGAACGGTGATTTTATCAAGAACCACTTACCACTCACGTGAACTGATAACGTCATTCATGAAATCATAGAAACAAATCCTTGTACATAAACTGAAAGGTGATGCTGATTGGAATATAACAGAGGATTTTTTTTTTTTATAATGTACACCGTCGGCTACAAAGTAATGTATAGCCGTTTTCCCCCTTCTAGTGTATTTTCAACTTTACCCTCATTTCGGTTTAAGGCGCCAGGCGGAGCACCACGTTGTTAATAAATACAGTGTCCTCCTCCTATTAATTGCGTTATGCGTAAGGAGAGGTGAAAGCTTGCCCCGCTTCCCGACCTTAATGCCTCCCCGTCCTCCCGTGCAGGCGATCGAATTTCGAGTCAAGTGCAGCGATGCGTCGGGTCTCTGTCGAAGATATCTCACACACCCGAGTAAACGGAGAGCGCATCCCGGGCCTTATCGCTGAAATCTCTGCAACGTCTCCAGACAATAGTAAGAGGTGAAGTCGCCACCGTCATCCATCTTAATATTGATGGCTAAGATTCCCCGTTTGATACTAACCAAACTCATGATCGCTTCCAATTTCTATCTTCGTTTTTGTTGTCGTTTCTTTCTCAAAACTCTGGTGATCTTGGGTGAAGAGAGCAGCGTGTAACGCAGAGAGCATGATAGCAAGCTGAGAGAGTAGAGATATTAGGGCGCGCAGCATGATATAACCGCCTACACAGTGAGCGATCCTATTTGTTGCCCGTCCGTTCATACCTGATTTGGTTTGTGGATTTAATCGCCAGAAGATCGATAGCAGTCGCAAGCCGGAGAATTGGGCGGAAGACGAAAATCCCCTCGAATAATCTGCGTGAAATTGAGCCAATGCCATGTCACCTCCGTGGACATGGCACGCGGAGTTCTCGGAAGGGCTAGCTACCTTGAACAGAGGTGAAGGATGGTGGTTTAACTCCCATCAGATTGGAATATATACGCTGAGAAAAGGTTAACTCGTTCAACCCTTCTCAGAGCTCTGCGAGCGAACGCACTCACATAAGTTGTTGCGTTCCGCATGCGCCAACTACGTAAGCGCTAGACCACATTCGCGCGACATTTGACGCAGTAAAAGTGTAAAGTTTTTTTTTTTTTTTTTTTTTTTTTTTCGTTCTTTCCTGTTATTTCATTTCTTGTCAGTTGACATTGGTTTCTTCGATTTTGTTTCATATATTTGTTTGTAGTTTCATGAAGCCATTATTTGCTTTTTATGTATATATTTCTGAGGGTCCCATATCGTACAAGCTTGGCTTTTTAGTGGGACCCTCCATTTCCATTACCATTCGTGTAATATGCATATGTATATACCTTATAAATGCAATTATATGTCGTTACTCATCATCACATGTATCTTGTTGATGTACGTTTATCGAAATTACTACAATTTTGTTTTGTTTATGCATTGAATATAATTTCTCCTGTTTATTTAATGGAAATGAAAATAAAGTTGAACTTGAACTTGAACTTGAACTTGAACTTAAAGCGTGAATTCTGTGGCAAGTAAAATTATATCTTTAATAAAACTTCTTTCCTTTTCTTCGTCAACCACTATAGATGGTGTGTCAAATTACAGGTATAATGGAACAAACATGCACAAGGTCAAATACGATATTGCCTACTATAAGGTTTCTTAATCGAAATCTCATCGTTTTGATGAATATTTGCGAAACCTAATTCTTCTCTCCATCCTCTTCCGCGTGGTGACGTACTTAG
The DNA here is from genome assembly GCF_040938485.1 of Diadema antillarum. Classification (NCBI taxonomy): domain Eukaryota; kingdom Metazoa; phylum Echinodermata; class Echinoidea; order Diadematoida; family Diadematidae; genus Diadema; species Diadema antillarum. Next base: position 673,686 of record NW_027271705.1, read on the forward strand.
AGTCAGACGCAATGCGCAGTGAGCTCTCCTGTGTCGATTTTCTTTGATTTTCTTTGGAAGAGGAAGGCCCCTGTAGGAAAGATTTTCTGCCGTTGGGCCCGGTTATAACTGTTTACTCCGGATATACTTTCTGATTGATGGCTTCCAAACCGGGTAGGTAAATCTGTTGTCTCCCCAAAGAGCACCACGGCAGATTGCTGGATTTTCTTCCGCAGACACAATCGCATGGCCAGTTTGATGGAAGGGAGTGTATTTCGTGGACGTTCGCTGTAACAGGTTGACGTCTGAACCGAAATGACAGAAAGAGGTTTTTACGGGCAGCGGATCCAGCACTGTTGTCTAGAATTAGGAGTGTAATTTTCTTATAAGCCAAACTTCCAGCATCAACTGCAGATGAAGTCGGATGATAGACCTAACAAAGGAGATGATATATGCAAGTGAATAGCGTCGCAAACCCGCATTTGCTTTGCCAAGACAATGTACCTGTACCGCTAAATTTTCAAACTCATTTCTCTTCGTAGATGATGCTTCCTCTCTCTCTCCCTCTCCTTTTTTTTTGGTTGTTGTTGGTATTCTGCTAATCAACTATGGCTAGACAAGAAAGCATCTACCGATTACCGTGCAAACCTGCCGTAGAAGGCGTGCGGGGTACCGAATGCATGCTTGACCTGCGGGCATGCTTTTGCAGCTGTTCCTTTTTTTCTAATAATTAAACATGAATGTGGCAAGATTTTCAGGAGGAGTGTAGCGAGATGTGAAGGAAGATGACAGGACTGAGATGAATGCACGTGAGTACCTCAAGCATTCTTATGCCGTCATTCTTCCCGATTCTGGCCCCCGCGTACGCTGCCTTCTCACTACCGGCCTTAATCCCAGGAAGATTGAATGCGCACCTGGAAAAATCAAGTCGACACTTTTTTGGCATTTTTATCGTTTACATTTTGACGCAAGCCTTTTTCATTCCTTCTGTATTGCATATTACAATCGTTTCTTTTTTTAGTGTCATTTCTATGAAACATGGAGGTCTGAGTCTTCATCCTCAATGCAAAGTTTTATATTTCGTTGTTGTTGTTGTTCTGTACTCTATTACGCAGACATTGTCAGGTCAATCTTAGTCCTTTACGGAATTTTACTTGGCACTTTTTTTTTCGCAATGTTATTATTATGATTATTGTAGCAGTATTATTATCATTATGTTTTAACAACTAATTCTAATTGCATTAATTGTCAAGGCATGTCTTTCGGGTGTTGTTCCAATTACAGGATTTTGCTGTTGATGTTTTTTTTTTTTCCAACGTGTTTGCCTGTGTACCACTTCTGCAATGTAGTCTTACTGCCGTATTTTTATGTCTGGAATTGAAATAAGGCATGGACATGTCTGTACGCTCGTGTATAGCCATTGTACACTGTAGTATCTACAGACATATAACTTGTAGTGGCTATACTAATGTGATATCACGCTGATATGCGTGTTTGTGCGCAGAGTGACTGTACTTGAATTTTAGAACACTCTTTTTCGTATAGATATTTTTTCACTTGTATAATGCCTACTTAATCTCTAAACAAAACAAAAAGAAAATAAGTGTGAATGAAATAATAAAACACGTCTAAAACTCATGTCACATCTCTTAATGACTTTATTTTGGTGTCTCTGTCCACATATACTTGAATACTTGAAATTGACAATCGACTAGTGTCGTAACCACCAATCACGTTCTTGTCATCGAAGTTGAAAATTGGTATGGTGCATAATTTCGATCCATTCTCAGTCTGATTATAGTATGCAGGGCCGAAGCCGAATTTCAGAGCAGCCACAATCTAAGGCTCATCAGATGCTATTAAAACGTATATGACTTCATTGGGGGGCCGGTGTCTGGTCGATGTAATTACACGCTCGTGTGAGGGCTATCACGATGAGAGAATGACGAGAAAGATGGGATTGAGGAGGAGGAGGAGGAGGAGGAGGATTGAGAGGAGAAAGGAAAATGGATGGGGGGGGGGGGTGAGTAATGGGGCGCATTTTGGTCAACATACCGATCGGTCAACCCGAAACGGAATGAAGGCGATGAGAACCATTTATACCGGATGGTCGCTTTCTCTCAGCCCGTGGCGGTGAAACGGCAGGGAACCACCTGTCATATACCCACGTACATACATTAAATTCATATCTACTTAAGATAGCAGACCCAGAAAGAATCTCGTCCCCCACCTCACCACACTATATATGAATCGACAGACAAGTGAAAGACGAAAGTGATCTGTTTAAAGGAAAAAGGAGGAGAGTTAAAGTCGCCAACACCTTTCTAAGTCTGTCACGCTTGCCGTATTTTCGTCTGATCTCTCATCTCCCCGTCTTTCGAAGTAATTAGGTGGCCTCTTTCCGCCTGCTCGGTTTCTTGTTGGGTGTTGAGCCAAGCCGGAAGAAGAGCTGGCGAACGAATTTACTAAGAATAGACGATGCTTCTCTTTATCAGGATCTTAATCTATTTACATTCTTATCCGAGCAATTTCATCCTTTATGGTATTTTTTCCGTGTCCAGAGATGCTGTACTTACACACGGAAAAAGGGAAAATATCATATCGATGGATTTTTCATTTTTCTGTGATTCTAATCATGTTATGTATGTAATGATTTTTTGACATGATATAAAAATGTTTGTTTCATACCAACTTTGTATGTGTAGTATTAATATGAAAAGCATCCATTTTAAAGTGTGTATGTGTGTGTGTGTGTGCGTGTTTGTGTGTGATGTGGTGTTTTGCGTTTATGCGTGTTGACCGATGTTACCGCAGCGTATCACTCACACTGATTTACAATCATAAGCTTTTGTGAGACGAGACAAGGTATTAAACAGCCACAACAGAATCAGAAGCAAAAACACGATTCTCATATGAAGGGACTTAAGGGAGATCTACCATACCTAACAAACACATCTCTGGCTCTGAGCATCCTCTGAAACACACTAGGTCATTCTCATTGCATGCAGCATTGTAGAATGCAACTCAGGGACAACAACAAACTCCTCGGATATCTGCGTCCATATTGTGCTCCAGAAGTGCTACTTCTAAAACAAATGAGGAGACTTTTGTCTCGAACTTTGAACTTTGAAATCCTCCTCTCTTCTACCTAGCGACCTATGAAAACGATTCCTTTCATAAATGTTTCACACACAACATTATTCAGTACGACACGGTTGCTCCAGAAACTTGCCGACCCACGCGACAGTTCAGTAATGCAGTCTTTCAATTGTAACCCTCCGGGTGCTATCAACCCACATCGACTGAGGATGCTTTGGGAACTAGTCTCACATGTATCAGTACCCCTGTGAGAGTTGGTCTCTAAAAAGAAATAGAAAAGAAAACCAGAACAGCAAACTAAGTGCAATAAAGAAACAGCAACAAAAACATCTCGTATAGAGACCGAGGTAAATGCAAAATAATTGGGTTGTGCTTCGGTCTGAGTACATGAACAAGCATTTACTGATTTCTTTCATAAACATTGCTCCTTCACTGCAAATTCATATCCTATATACAATAATGAATTCACTCTGCTGTCGCTAGCATGGCTAGATGGAGTCTAACAGAATAGACTATGCGTGGCGAAATTTCGTTAGATAGCCCTAGCACGTGGCTTGTTCGTGGGCTCTCACTCTTACCGGTCTTTTTTTGCTAATAAACGTGTTAAGAGCAATATGATTAGACCCTGCTGGGAGCTGGAAACTCGCGAGAACGACCATTTTGGAGAAAAACAACACCGAATTCTACCAGGAAAACAAAAAAAGTACGATCGACGTCTTAAGCAAACACTTATTTTCGCGCCCTAATTTAGCGCGTAACTCGATCATTTCCTCGCATATCTCCCGTCCTTTCAGCAGTTTGGTAATGAGATTTTGTTTAAAGGTTACCTATGGTAAATCCAACATTTCTTCACCCATGTGCATGTACAATAATGAAGTGGACATTAAGAGGGGAAAGAAGAAAGTGAACATCCCACTGACGGATGAGATCGGGGTCTGCAGTCTACCGCAATCAAATTTGATGATAATTAACATTGATAGGTTATCTAATTATATTGGTGGGGGTGGACTAGCTCGTACTCGAGTCACAGTCCTGTAGAGACGGTCACGTCATTACAACCTCTTAAGGGTTAGCGCTAAAATCGTTAAAAAAATAACGAAAAAATCCGTGCATTGGCATTTGTAATCAAACATTGTAAAAGTATAAAAGTATAGGATGCTTGCAAGCGTTTCCATGCATTGAAGTAGTGTTTTGTTGCATATTACAATTGTGTGTAAAAGTGATGAAAAGCGATGTTTTTGCTATCTCCATCTCAAGTGTTGATGGGCTCAAGTTTCAGTTCAAATAACAATGGATATCAAAGCGCTCTACATCTGAAAAGGGTTTGATGAATGACAACATGAGCGGAATGAATATTGAGTAAAATCAAAGTTGTCCTTAAAGTTCCGTTGCTGCGGGTGTTTTTCCGTGGTGCATGATTTTATTTTGACTTGGGATGATGGAAACTCGTTTTGAAATTGAGGACCGTCCTTTTTTATTGACCTACAAGAAGAGCATTGCTATGCATAAGCTAATCTACTTTACGAGTAGGGGAATACGGAGATTTGATATCAGGCGGATTTTGAGACGTTTGTTTTTTCGATGTTGCTAATCTTAGATTGGGATGCAAAGTACATCATTCTTCATTATGTGCCTATATCGTAAGATCTTAAAAGCAGCAATAACAAAATATATTCTTGCATAAAATCTTGTTATTCTTATATTCTGATGGACACCGGTTGCCATGTGCTTATCTCGCAGATCAAGACCTTTACGTGGATTGAGAGTGATGGAAATTGTGGCCCAAAAAAGTGAGAAATTTCCCTGTATTACACTGACTCAGTGTAAGAGCCTTGGATATCTCTGCAAATTGGGTCTGGATTTCTCGAAGCAAGCAGCGGGATTACGGGATCTAGTATCACCAGGGTCCATCACTCTTGTCCTACATTGTGACAATTTATTTAAATTGCTAATTCTCTCTCCCAGTGCACCACAATCAACATGTAACCAAGACACTAATCCTAGAAACGACAGGCCATTCAAAAATCTCTATTCGGCGCAGATTCTCCGGATCTGGTAATGCAATATGAAAGTAATGTATATATTCATACGATACTTCTCGCAGTAATGATATAAGCAACAAACAGCAATTTGTGCCTTAGACAAAGACAACATTAAAATGACAGTAATGGTGGAAAGGATGCCGCGTGAATAAAATTATTTCGTTTCATTTCCCGCTAGCTTATTCACCCTTTTTAATAATTGCTATTTTTATTACATATCCAGCCGTAACGAGTAGGGATAGAAACATTCCCGCAAAGCTTGTGTTAACCCGTCCTTACTTGCAATGATGAGGCTAAAAAGGAGCTGAAAAGTAGTTGCAATGTGATTTCGGCGTTCATGTGATATTCTATGGACAAGGTAGAGCAATTGAGAAATATACAAGAATAACTTAGCGGCTGACTCTGTTTTTTTTTTCTCCCTGTACATCGTACTCCTTATGTCGCCCGCCACCGCTCCAAACGTCAACGGTCCGTCATAATCGCCTTAGCAGCGTCTCCTCAGATTGCAGATAAGCGCCCCTTTTCGAAGGGAGCTAAAGGCGGCACCCGTGCGCCAGGTCAGAGCGGAATGTTTGGGGATCTTCATGGCTATTGTAGCAGACATCACGCGAGTTATCCGTGTGCGTTAGTTCTCATGCCTATCTAAGACTAAGCCGTCTGTCTAAGAATTATAAATATTTATTTGCTTTGCTCGGTCGGTGAAAGCGACGAGAAGATAGATAGACAGAAAGAGAGAGGGAAAGAGAGAGAGAGAAAGAGAGTTATGAGGAAAAACAGAAACAGGATAGCTTGGTCAATTTGGGGAACAGAAATAAATACACAGATGAGACAGTGCATTCGTAAAGGGAAGGGAGGAGGAATTCACCTTTTTTCCCCTCTATCTTTCATTCGCACTAACCTGTATCTACAATTATTAGGGCCTACTAAACTCTTTTCAGCTTGTCGCTGTTGCTCGGTCCCTATTTTATTCGATGTAAATTGTTCTTGGACCTCAAAGACAGTATACCTGTTGGTGGAATTCAAACAAGAAAAGAGGTCCATATTATTTTTTTTTTCACTACTATGTTTCGTTCGATGTAATCTACCATTAGCGTAATACTTCCTCAACGATTTTTGCCAAGTGCTCATGTCGATCAAAAATGTTTCCCCAACAGGAAATGTAGATACATTGCTTTGGATATGGCTGTGCAGACTGTAACCATGGCGATGCTAGTAGGCCTATTATAACTCTGCGTCTGCGATCCATCCCAGTCCCGCTTTTTCAAAGCTTATTTTCGAAAGTGACGCATCCATCATGTCTGACTTCTACCCTCTTTCTGAATGATGGGGGTCGTTGTGTAAAAAGTGTGATGCGTCTGCACCCGTTCCTGAGTCTTTGAATGTAGGACCACCTTCGAATGCATTCCAAATTTCCAACAAATCATATTTTGTTAACCCATCAGAATTCCACTGCGAGTCCCAAATGCTGCATGGAATCGCTAGCTAGCTAGCTAAAATAATAAAGAACACAAGACTAGAATAGATAAACAAGTAGGAACGTCGAAAAGCTAGTTATCAAGTACAGACATAAAACTCGACGCAGTTTTTAGACTGCACAAAATAGATTATTCATCGAAGTAATGACAGGATGATAACACTTTGTGTAATCATACGCTGAAAAGAGAAAGGGTTTCACATTTATTTCTTTGCAAAAACCACCATACATGTTATCTGCACGTTAACATGAAATACGCACAATAAACAATATGAAATGAAAAGAAATAGTTATAAGTTAACCTTCATGCACACAACAATTGTTGTCCATCACGTCTGCAATGATACGCAATAATGTAATAACCCCCCCCCCCCCCGGTAAATCCGTTTTTCCCCATCAAAACAAAGCAAGCGATGCAATGTACATACATTAAAGCATACTAAAAGCTTATTTTTTTCTAAGCAGTCAGTAATAAACCATGTATTTGCTCAACGCCAATCTCGTTTATCATTATTATATTAAGGATTTCATCGTAAATGAAAAATCCGAGATAGCTATGTCAAAATTTTTGATGCTCTTCGGAATATGCGCTAAGTAATAACGCACCATTAACATGAAATCCATTTTGGTACATTCTGAAAGAATATTCTCCTCCATATTACTCTGTAAGAAGAAAGATTAATAGAATACAAAAAAATATATATTGCTTTACAACATGAAGTATGCAACGATAAAGTGCACTCAAATCCAATGGTAGTTTTCTTGTATCACCGTCCCTTATTTCTGAACATTATGTATTAAAATCAACGTTCATGTCAATGGGACATAGATTCTAATGTTAAAACCACTGTTGATGATGAAAGGAAAGAATCCACAGTTTTAATAATTCAAAGTCAGTGTTTACAAACCACTGTCTTTTATATATCATAATCCAAGTCTTTATAATACATCGTTATTCTTCATAATCCATAGTCTTTATGATCCGTATTCCTTAACGTTCATTTAGTCTTTATAATCCATGACATTTATAAAGCATAGTCTCTATAAGAACCTAGTGTTTTTAATCCATGGTCTTAGTCTTCATAGTCTCCACGGATAAGGCTCATGAATGTACTGTCGCATTACATGAACTCTTATGATCTCTCCCTACATAATACCACTTCGGTAATGATGAGGATTTTGTATGTTGGACTTTGCGTGTTCATTATCAATGTGTCCTTTGAACACAAAAGAGCATGGAGCTCTTAACGAAATGTTTCGGTGCCTTGAAAGACATGCAAACGAACGTTCCCTCAATTTCACTTCAATTTCACCTCAAGCTCAATTTCAGCTGCACGTGTACATGTGTGTATGTTGATATAATTCAATGGTAGGAGAAAAGCTGAAAACTGACATGAGACTTTGCACTTCATGCTCTCTGTGTCTTCGCATCAGACAGAAGGGGAAAAATACGACATTATTTTTGTGAAAAGACATTTGGGGAAACAGCTTCTAGAATAAAAAAAGTGATTTTTCATGTTTTTCGTGTGGGCGATGAAGAAGATTCATCTTGACATTTCTGTGCAATATCTATTTTCCAAAGTGCGTCCGTATAGTCAAAATATTTGATTCAACTCGCTCGAGGCAAATCAAAAATGAAGGCAGGTGTAACCACATATACGACAGAACGTCCCTAGCACACTCAATCGAAACTGATATTCTGAACATGCTTCGAGGCACGTAAGACAAGCTAACAGAAAAAAAAAATATCGGTTATTGAGCCAAATTATGCAACGTTCATTGTCTCGCCTTACCACTTATTGCATATGTTGCTATTTGTTTACAACAACATCGCGTTTGATTTGTCATGCACTATTGTTCGCGAAAGCTATATTAAGTTAGAAAAGAAAAAAAAAGAGACGGTGGCCTTATTGTCTCTATCACTCTGTTCTAACCCTTTCTGCACCAATGAATCAAATGTACACGAATTTCACATACATACCAATGGGTAGATAATCATTGTGGCACCCAGGGGGTTAAGTGAAAAATGAATATTGATTGCACTGATACGTGGAAGATAATAATAAGGATTTTGTGTTTTCATTATTGATAAGCTATGAATTTGGTGTTGTTAAAAAAGTACATGAAAATACCAATTTGACTTGGAAACAGCACACAAACACGCATATCAACACACACCACCACACACAGAACTACACACAAGTTCCTATCATTTGATTTGCCGCATTAGCTATGAGCGCTCTACAATTTGTGAGCGTGATAGACTTGGCACCTCTCTCTCTTTCTTGTCCGGGGGATGTTTCTTCTTTTTTTCCCCTCTCGCTCTCTTTTATTGTTCATATGAATTAAAATCATCGTTATTCTTCCAGATTATAGACATTATCTATCATGTACATAGCTTAGACCACTCGAACACGTGGATATACACGATTGTAAGTTGACTATACTACCTAGACTTATAAGACACACACAAAGTCGATGTTATTATTTGACAATAATATTATTGGTCAGTTCCAAACTCTTTGACTGACACGAAATGTAACGAACGGCCTCGACGTTGGCAACAGCTGTACGATTCAGATGGATACTAGCTACTAAACGAAAAGCTCACGGCCTTTAATACGTCTTCGATACAGAAGGAATCATGGATTGGAATAGCAATTCTGGTATGTTTGTTATTTTTCCTTCCTCTTCCCTGAATCAGATATCTTCATGGAAATGTTATTCACGTCAGTGTTATTTGTTGTCCCTACCATGCGAATGTTTCGACGGGGCTTGGCGCCAGTTTTTAAGAGAAACACGTTCGACCGCAAGATCAAAGGCATATAGACATCCGCACTGTCAGCAGCCGACAAGCGGCAATCTAGACGTAATCTAAGAAAGCCAAGGCAGTGATATCCACTCTCGAAGAGGACCGAGGGGCGCATGGCGCATGACTTAAGCAGCGGTTTGCCTATTTCGAGTCTGGTCAACTAAAGTTCGGCTTAACCCATAAAGCAGTGGGACCGGATGGGTCATGAATTAGTCCTTTAGGGAAGAACTGAATCTCGGAGGGGATGGGGTTAAAGTTGTTGTTTTTTTTCCCCAAAGAACAATAGGAATCTCTCACTATCAAATACAACGACTACACAACTTCATGAATACCTCTGGTAGATGGAACATCGAGTAATCTTCCATCATATAGCTGCAGGAGGCAGAAAATTAGGCTTATTTGTTTTTGCAGTCGTTGCCTCTGCAATATCCGATCTCCAGCAACACAATCCGGAAGGGAAAATATCCGGCTAGGGGAGACAATCTTGAAGACACTCAATTGCGATGCTTGCACGATTGGTTGCTAGAATCGATCGAGAGGCAGGAATTGGGAAATGAAAACACAGTCTCCTATATCTACTCAACACACTTGGCTTACAAGTGGCTTGAAAAATCTATACCCTGCGAAAACAACGACCAAATACTGGTCATCGTATTACCAATATCGTTTTATTGACATTTTTTTTTTTTACCTGCATTGTTATATCAGTTGCTAACCCTTGATTCTTACAGGTGTAAGTGAAAACATGTTAGCATGGGATACTCTACAAGTGCAATGGTGAGTTAAAAGTGCTATATACGCAAGAAAAGCTCTTGGTATAACGATGACATAACAATCATTGAAGTTGGCAAATACTTGACAAAATCTGTGCAATAACAAGACGAGATATAGGAGTGAATTGACGTGAGGAGGGGGTCACTCAATGTGCGTATCATGTTCAGACAATTTAGCATTTTCTTTCTAGTAATGCTTTCGGAGAAGCTATTTACAAGCCCAGAGCTTCTTTTATGTAGGTTCCTCGGAAATGAAAGAAGATACAAAGAAAACAAAAAGAGCTGAGATTGAAATGTATAGTAAACATACATCTGTATAGTCCTTATGAACAGCATATTGTTTAAAAAAATACAGGCACATACAATGTACATTTATTCAACGACAGGGAACGCCCACATACCTACCTACAGGCACTTCGCAGATGTGATCAGCCGTCATTGTATATATACTGTGTCCATCTGACAGTGGTTGTGAGTATCATACCCTGACAAACCCGCCAAGACAAATCAGCTAACATCACCATTACAACATGCACACGCGATTGGGCGCTTCAGTGGGAAACGCATTTGACAACTGCTCAAGAACTATACAGTTTCGTTAGTCTCTGATTTCAAAAGGCATTACGTTGTTGTTGCCATGTTCGGTTATTATGCTTCTGTCTTCTGTGTTCAAGCGCGATACAAGTTTTCCTAGATAAGTTGAAATGCTGACATCTCCTACTTCTATCTTAATGAAATTTGATTAAGGGCATATCCACCTATACCAGGGATATTGATTCCGACTTACTAGAGCAGTGCGCGTTTGATTTTTTAGCGTATGTGACACTTGGTCTACGTGGTGGCTTTGGCATTTCAGAAAGCTTTCGCAGCCAACAATATTGCACGTAGAAGAATTAGTTGGACTCGCATGAAGTCTGAAGTACCAAGCAAATCGACCGATCAATCTCTACGCGTCAATACTGTGCCTCCGGCGATTTCTAGAAAGTCTACTCATCATTCTACGTCTCTTAAACCACCTTCAGATGTTGGCAAGATAGTTTGGGTGAATGCGGAAGTCAACATGTATGTGCCTTCATCTGGCAGAGCAAGTGTGTAAACCATAAAATACACACACACACACACACACACACACACACACACACACGCACAATATAAAAACATGAAGGAGGCAGACTGAAGATGCTGAGAGATATGGATTACAACTCGAAACACTACGATCATTTGGTGCTATGAAATTCTTTTACACGAAGATCCACATGGTATAGATGTGCAGCCTCAAGTTCAATTTGTCTTTAGTTGTAGTTCAGTCACTGTGCAATCCTTTGCTATTGCTAACTTTTAGTTAACTTGAAATCAAAATCAAATTCCCGATACTCTTATTTCTAGAGAGTCGTAGGTAGGGGAATATTCACTAACTCGTGTTAGCGTGGAGTAACATGATCGAGTGTGATGCAACTGGTAACACCATTCTTTTATGGTGAAGGGGTGTTGTTTGCTCCAACACCACCTGCTCTTCTCACATGAACGATACACTTGATCATACTCCAGGGGGTGCACGTGTGAGGGGAAAACACTTTAAGTAAAGCTACTAAAGCTTGCAAAAGCTGCGAATCCTAGAAACACAAAATGATACAAGGATGCTGGAGTTGTGAGGATTGTTATGTTCACAAACTTTTGCAACGAAATAAGAATACAGGCATGTCATCACCTGTGAAACACTCTTCTAGTGGTATCCTATTCCGCGGATTCTCAAAAGGTGGAAGATGTACTCGTTGCTGAAAGAAAATTAAATTCCCAGGAATGGAATTGGATTAGGGGCTTCTGTTAAGCTACTCCCATGGACTGGCCATGCTCTCATCACGTACACTAGAATTGCCCTGCAGCATTTCATATGCAGGCGTTTTGATGCTAAATCCCAGTGGTAATAGAAAGCAAAAGAGAGGGGGAAAAACAGTGAGTAGCAGATTGCCCTTTACAGCTCTTGTGTTGATTAGGATGATTGAATCGGATCTTGTAAGAACTAATTGTTCTCTTTGATACTTTGTCTACACCGTATATATACTACCAATAGGGGAATATCACTACATCTACCACGCAGCTCTTAATTTTTTCATCGACATTATTTTAGAAGGTTTGGTGTATTTCATTATCATGATGATGCAAGGCTCAACCGGGTAGAAATGAGAGCTTTGGGAGTACGGCATTACAAACAGGACGTGCATCCCGTTATCTCCTAACAATACTTTCAGGTATTCACAAGCATAACAGTAGGTTGTGAACACTGTCCTCCTGAAATTGATAAATCTTTGGCTCTATGGAGCTTGTAAGTATGATCTTATAGATTGAGAATTGCCTAGAGCCTGGCATGCTTAACGGCATGACAATAAACATCGAAGCCGATTGTTTGGTTTTGTTTTTGTGTTTGTTTTTCTAAAATAGTGTTTGCATGGTGGCCGGACAATATCTGTTTTGCCGATAGGCTTCTGAAGATAGCAAGAGGCAAGTCTAATATACGTTAGGCTGCTGGGGTCTGGAAAATACCTTCATCACGTAATGAAAAAAAAAATCGCTGATGGATGGCTTTAACATGTTTCTATGGTAACCAGTCACAGTTGAAGTGTCATGGCCGGTTTATGGCTGTTCTCAAAAGGAAGCGGAGTGGCAAAATGTGAAATTTTCACATCATCAGTTCGAATAGGGAAATTGGTTTCGCCTCAAGAGTAGACTGCTCCCGTCATCCTTGTAGTTCTTCTCCAATCAGCTGTAATGACATGAAGAATATCAAACTAGGGCATTGCTGCAAGACCTTTAAAAAAAAATGTAGCAAACAGAAACGAAAAGAAATGAAGACGGATTCTAAAGCGCTACTGATATGACTGCCATCAGTCCAAGCAGAGAAGGGGGGAAAATGAAACCGCTTGGTGCAAATTAGGATGTGATTGCTCGATATACTAAGATTTCAGGCCTGGATATTTGATACGAAGTTCTGGAAGTTCTTTGCTATCAAGGTGGGGTGCTTTCTTACCGTTCCTGACACTTCTCGATCAAACGGTTATTTATTTAGAGTTAGCGTTCTATTGTCGCCATTTGTAATTCAGTCTAAATGGTGTCACAGCTGACTCAATGCAGAAGTGAGCGCTTTTAAACGTTGTTTCTTATTAGTCTTTAAGAAAACTGTTCGTGTTGTTGGTGTTCTTGCATTTCTATTTGCCATTTTTACATCAATTTTCTCTCAAAATAGTAGGACCTCTCTCTCTCTCTCTCTCTCTCTCTCTTATATACATACAGTGATGCGTGCGTGTGTGTATGTGTGCGTGTGTGTGTTGGAAGCTTGTTGTTAGGACATAAAGAAATGAAATAAGAGGCTATGAGTCATGAATATCATGAAATGCATCATGTATGGACTAAAAACAGCTGTATGTGGTAATGACGTTACAATGCATGTGAATTTTCATTAGGTGACTCGAACGCAGACAACACAAGCTGATAAGACGTATTGTTTTAAAGCCGACACGTAGAGACACCAATTCGATACCCAGCTGCGCTTGTTGACTAACTCACACTAAACAGGCAATTCACTCCTGTCCTGTTCACCCATGCATCTAACATCCCAAATGGGACGCCAAAGGGTCCTTGTTAAAAGGAACCAAATTCGACACCGACGAAACGGGGTTAAACGTAAGAGGGCCACTGGGTGTGATTGCCCGAGAAGAGCTGTGAGGTTCTCCCGCTACCTGTCAACACCAGTATACTATCGCCAGAACCGTGCTGCGCATAAAATGAACGTCAATCTCTGCGCTACGTATTTTGGCGCTCTTTGCGCATTTTGTTTGGTTTTTGTTTTTCCCTTTCTTTCCCTTTTCCACACAATTACCCGAGGGCCTTTGGGACACGTAACCCAATACATTACTACATATCCAACTAAGCGAAAGCGCTCGCTCTGTTCGCCTCCTCTTTCTTAATTCTATGCGATTACTCCGGCGAGAATTCGCCCGAAATTTGTCAGAATGTCCCCTACAAGACTGAGGGAAACAAAAAACAAAGAAAGCAATGCCTCCTCAGCTTTGCGTGCCTATTTTCAGAGCGACGTATTGAAAAGGGGCCGAAAGAGCCAAAGTGAACGCGTTGCCGTCTGTAATAATGTCCGACAATTCACTCGCCCCTGTCCCTGTCTCTCTCTTACATGGAATCATGCATTATCATTCATCATTCACAGTATAGTGATGATTTTATTTCATGTGTTTGTTCCAGTACACGAAAGATGAAAGGAAGCGATTGTAATGCATTATTGGCTTCCAACAATTTTTCATGGTAGCACCAAATTTTCAGCACTGCTGTCCGAAATCCTAAAGAAGACGAGTGACGCTTTGAAAATTCGGCGCAATCATTAAAAGTGGACGATGCTTGTAATGCATTACAATCTCGATTGCAATATGATTTTTCCATGCATGCTTTGTATTCTGTTTCACTTTATTGTTGTATGGCAAAATAAATTGAATTGGATCGAAAATCGAATCGAATCGAAAATGTCTCCCTTTCATCTTCAGCACGAGTAGTGCGTGTTCATGAGTTCGTTGGTGCCGGCGCGTGATGGTGCATGTGCCTGCTTTCGTGCAGGAAAAAAACAAAACAAAACAGAACAAAACCCCCCAAAAGCAGCGGCAACAAGGAAGATTATTTGTCAATTGACAAGCTGTCACCATGTGATGACTACTGAAACCGTTCATTATACACACACACACGTTGCCTTATTTGGGCACTGCTTGTAGTGACAGCTAGATCACTGCGTAGCAGTGGTTAAGTGCCACAACAAAAGCAACAGCAACAATAGGTGGAATCGTTTTATTGGCCTGGCGCTATGCAAGATTCCAGGAGCTGAACGAGCTGATATTCGTTTTTACGATCTAATGAACGGATGAACTCAGGTCTATATGATTTAATCAGATTTAATAATAATGTTGCAAAATTTGGGTAAATGCTGATTAAAGCCAATGAGGCAATAATGCCCCAACACTCAGAAAAACAATCAATTCTTTGAATTCACATAACGCCATAATCCCAGAGATATGCAAATACTTAAACGCTCATTGTTTACTCACCACTATCACGTATAACAGTTATTATTTCAACAATATTGCAATAAATAAATTCTTATTGCATAATATCACGTCTAAAAAGCCTCTTTGGTAACTTCCGTTCCTTCTTTCTATGCGTTTACCAAATCCTTTCATTCTTTCTTTCTTTCATTCTTATTTCTTTTCTTTTGTCTTGTTTTCCTGTTCATTCAGCCATTCAAAATCTATTTATCCACGGTTTGATTGAAGGATAAAAGATGTCCAAAATTTGCTCTGAGGCAGTAAAAAGGAAAATCCAAATGAAGAAAAAGGGGGAAACCCATTTTGCTCTGAGTCTTTCAAGAAGAAATAAGTTAAGAGTAATGATGCAAGATGATTCTCTTTTTAACTGAAGACAAGACTTGGCGCCGTGTGGCGGGAAGAAAAGTCACGCAGTCGAGCCAGGAAGGGGGAGGAAATGAAAAAGAAAGTAAAGAAAGAGAGAGAGAGAGAGAGAGAGAGAGAGAGAGAGAGGACGGAAAAGGAGGGAGAGAGAAAAAAAGGGTGAAATCTCTCTCAATCGGTTCTGCGATTCCCGGGCTATCGTTCATCGATCGCAGTCCGTCGGGACAGGTGCATATCGATAATCGCTGTAGAATTCTCGAACTTCGGCTGACATTCTCTGAACAGTATATAGGAGTAATATAGGTCTAGGTTTTTAAAGAAAAACAATTGGACATTTACCTACCATCTGCACTCAAAGAAGCATTCCTAATGCTGGCACAAAATCAGAATGTGATGATATCTGCCCGATATCCAATTAATTGATTTGATTTGATTTATTGGTTTCTGTATCATCATTGTATATACATACACATTCATAAGTTGTTCACAGAAAAGTATAGCTTTCTTTTAGAGAAGTAATATACTATCAACGTGGCTTTTTGAAGTTGCCCATACATGATTAGCATGTATCAAGGGTGCACATATTCACGAACTCGACATCCACGAGTCATACAGCTCAGGAGTCATACAAACCACGAGTCATGCAGCTCAGGAGTCATTCAAACCACGAGTCGTACACCTCATGAGTCATTCAAACCACGAGTCGTACAGCCCCTGAGTTATGCAGGCCACAAGTTACACAGTCCACGAGTCATACAACCCACGAGCCAGACGAGTGAACAAGGCCCATGACCTTATCACTATATGCAAGCTAGACCCCAAAGGCATGACTGGGCTTGATGTATACGCAGTATCGAGCTCGTAGGCTTTTACTTTCTTTCTTTCTTTCTTTCTTTTGCCTAGTGTCAAGCTAATGGGATTTATTTGTCTATACCGGGTGTCCCCAAAAAAGCGGAACGGTGGATTTTCAGTACCTTAAGTTCTAGAAGTGATATATTTTTTGACGTCATTAGAAAAAGAGCATCTTCCGCAGAAGACCATGATACCAAAATCATTAAATTTGGTTCAGTACTTTTTATTCTACGCCAATTTCTGTAAATGCAGTCATTTCCATTTCAGTTTTTGCGACTTATGAGATAATAATTTGGGTGCGACACGCGTTCCATACGGTGAATTGTGTAAGCTCGTTGATCCATGTCAACAAAAGATACAGCTTTCATATTGGGAGCGCGCGCGCACACACACACACACACACACACACACACACAGACACACACACACACACACTGTTTTTTTCTGGTCCGTTCCCAATGTGAAAGCTGTATCTTTTGTAGACATGGATCATCGAGCTTACACAATATTCACCGTATGGATCGCGTGTCGCACTCAAATTATTATCTCATAATTCGCAAAAATCCGGCGAAATTTGACAATGACTGCATTTTCAGAAATTAGCGTAGAATAAAAAGTACTGAACCGAATTTAATGATTTTGGTATCATAGTCTTCTGCAGAAGATGTTCTTTCTAATGATGTCAAAAGATATATAACTTTTAGACCGCAAGGTACTGATAATCCACCGTTCCGCTTTTTTGGGGACACCCGATATAGTGTCGCGCTGATGGGCCTTTTCTTTTTGCCTAGTGTCGAGCTTGACCTCGAGGGCTGTATGACTCGTGGGCTGTATGACTCATGGACCTTTTGTAGATGTCGAGCTCGTGGGTCGTATGCCTTGTGAGTGTCGAACTCGTGGGATGACCCCGTCTATAAGACCAACCGATCACGGTAGTATTTGAAGACATCATGCAACATCCCGTTATGTTGCCAAGGGTATAGTGTATGTTCAGTTCGATTCGAGGACCTTGATGTACCTGTTACTTCCCATTATTGTGCACTTGATATGTTTGTTTTGTTTCCTTTTTCTCTGTATAAAGCTGTATTTCCAGCTTATCAAATGATTCCGGGTCTCCGTTTGCATTCTTCGGTCGACAAGGGATTATCGCATACTGGGATAAGCCAGTTCGGAGTTCCACTTTGCGCATGAGCAGAAAAATGGACATTCGAACCAACAAGCCTGTTGGTTTGTAAATTCACTGAGATAAGCACCTATGATGTAATGATTATTCATGCAATCCTTACAAATGCTGCTTGCAGCACATCCACCTGACAGAAAAAAAAGTAATATTTGGCAATATCGATAAAAAGAGAATTTTAATACATTCAATGCAAAATAATGAAATGGATGCTTTCCCAAGTGCTCATTGACGGATCATTTTTGGTCATCTGGTCTACGCAAGTTCATTCTTTGTTTTAACAGGATTGATGAATCCCATAAATTGTTATGTAAGGCTTATGCATTATGTCACTCTGAATACCAAAGGGGTAAAATCTGATATTGGAGAAAGAAAAATGCAACGATGCTCTTAAAGTTCGCGTACACAGGCATCCAACAAGCCGTGACACACAAGCACACATACAACATACACTCACAAACATACACATTCACTCATACACTGCACATACAATTACATCTACAAGCAAAGGAAAAAAAAATGTGTGATAACATATCTGAATCCAGGCAATGACGTCTGTTACCAAGTTTACGCCGAATACCTATATTTAGTAGGGATCGCAGTTATGTCAAGAATTCCTCGTCTGATTCCCGCGCCTTTCAATACGCCGAAAGATAATTACATTCTCACATATCGCTGTCACCTGCAGGCCTGTCTGCTGCCTACATGTAAGGAAATAAATCCCCGTCTACAGATGTCGCTAAACGATGAGGACCTGTTTTAAGGAGCCAACTGCGTGACACGCAGTGCTGTGCCAACGCGCGACATTGGGCTTGTAGACAGTGGTTTTCAGCTACCGTCTTGCACCTGTCGCCATTTTATCGCGCTCACGTAGTCATGTTTGTTGCTGTCTTCCTGCAAATCCCACACGCACGTGATGGAGAATAAAAGGATGAAATGCAATGTCATCTCCATGCGAAGCCGATTCAGTATCCCTGCATGCGTGTGCATGCTTTTATTAAAGTTGGACTGTTCAAAAGATCAAGAAAGGCTACTTCGTACAGAATAGATAGTATGCCATTCAGGACCTCACACTCCTTGTCTCTTGTGTGCTCGTTATATGGTGGCGTGGTGTGGCGCGTTTGCTGTGATGCATTGCGTGACTATAGCCATGTTCAGACGTATTTCTAGTCGGAGTAAAAATTTATGGCACGACGATTAAAATTCAAATTAATGCACATCTTACCACGACCCTAGTGGCCACACGACGGTCGTGGAAAAGAAACTCCGACCAATTTATTTGCGAGGGTCGGTGTAACTTCCGGAAGTGGTAGCGCCGCATTCGTCGACCATGGGAATTTTTTTTTTTTTTTTTTTTACCAGTGACATTATTTGTCTTCTCCATTCTTGTTGACAGAAATTTCTGCACGAGCGCTAGCTTCTTCTAGCTTCTAGCTTCAATCGACTAGGTTAGAATTGCACTACACGCGCACTTGAAGTCGCAAAATGTCAACATTGCGAATTGACCCAGGAAGTTTTACCTATAGGTCGTAAGGCATGTAAGTTCATAGATACTCCGAGGGCTTGTCCGCACGGACAATTTACTCCGACCGGCTAGTCGTGGTAGCGAGATACTCCTGAGAAAACTCAGGAGTATCTCGTTCGGAGGAAGAGGTCGTGGCAAGTTCCTCCGATCGGAGGAAGTTACCACGACCTTGTTCAGACGGGCACTACTCCGACCTATCCTCCGAAGTTACTCCGACCGAGCTTCCTCCGACCCTTCCTCCGAAGTTACTCCGACCAAAACTGCCTCCGTCTGAACACAGCTAGTGTACTTGTATGTCCATGTGTGTTACGCAATAGGGTTGGCACTTTGACGATATATAATTCATGAATTAATTTCCCCTGAGCAAGATTACGGGGTCATTCAATTCAACTGTTCCGTGCAATCAAATGCTGGTACTGTAGTACTTGGAATCCGGTCTATCTGCGTGAGCTGTTGCTTCTTGGACAACCCTCGTGCAAGGTAGGCATACTTTTTGCTAGAAACATTTTTTTTTTTTAAATCTAAGTGACACAAATGCTGCAAGCTCATTCAAAAAAAGATGATGAGTGATTGCATAGTCGGATAACATGATTAAAGTAAAACACTCATCAACATTCAAGTGGCATTATCGACCGAATGTGGAATAATCAAGCTTTGCATTTTTTCCATATCTTGCGAGGAGAAAACAAAATAAAACGATGCACGCACCCACGCTACAACATAAGATTGATATCGATCTCATTGACATTCATGTAAAGTTGATGAGATGATGACGTCAACACCTCCTTATATCTCCCACTGGTTTGTCCGTAAAGGAAATATAAATCATATTTGCCGATATGAAGAATCTTCCACCCCTTCGCATCAGTTGTCAGTGTTCAGATATTGGGCTACGACTAGTCTGATGAATTAGCAGTGAAGAACAAACATCACTAAAGAATGTAATTGACTCTCTAAAAATCTCAGAAGATATATATATATATATATATATATATATATATATATATATATAATGACCGTATAACTGGAAACTTTTGAGGCGACGGCAACAGCATCTTATCTAATGTATTTCATATTATACTGATGTGACCGATAACTTGTTTTTTCTTTTCAACCTGTGAAATGTTCAAACCTCCATAACTTTTCCTAACCTTATATTCGATGTAGTAGTACATATTAACCCACTGCTGTGAATTTTTCAATTACAGTTACCTGTTAACTGTGTTTTGGGTAATTCTTAAAGTAGGTGTTTAAAGGGATGGTACAGTTTCGGTTGAGGTGGGGCTTCAGGTTTTTAACTTTTTCGATGATATATTTTGAATTAATTAGGAGCCTCTCATGAAATATGAAAGAGCATAATTAGAATTGTAAGAAAAATCAAAGTTTATTTGATGAAAATTGGTTTTGAAATGGCTGAGATATCCCAAATAAAGCGATCCTTATAAAAGGTGAGACCTACCTTTTATTAAGATTACTTTGTTTTACTTTGTTTTAGGATATCTCAGCCATTTCAAAACCGATTCTCATCAAACAAACTTTGAATTCCTTTTGATTTGCATGCTCTTGAGCATGTCATAGACAAAGAGGTTTCTAAGTTTCTCGCAAAAACTGAATTGTCACCTCAACCAATACTATACCATCCCTTTAAGTGTCTGGTATAAATCTCACTATTTAGGTTTAAAATTTCGTGAAAATGATATGCCATGCGTCACAGATGATACTGAAATCCCGTTCACGCAACAACAGAATAAAGGGGGGGGGGGGGGGAGAGAGAATGACAATCACCACTGCCATACAGCCGGGAGGGGGGGGGGGGGACCGGAAATCCTTTGATAATGAAACGTGAGAAATAATGCAAATAAAAGTAATTCCAGTTAGCCACAAGCAAGTAATTCTCTGGACTTTGGCGTGCCGCAAGTTACATTCGCGCTGTTAAGGCCTATCTAACAAATCACTTTGTTTGCCCGTTCAATCACGCCAACAAATGGAATAAAACCTAATCGTTTGTCTGGTCTCAAGTGGCCTGCTTCTATTTCTTTTGTCTCATTTTCTGAATCATAAATTTGGTGGCAATGTTTACATTTTGCAACCATAAAAGCAACAAGACAACCAGCATATTAGGATAACCATCGCCGAGTTTGTTTCAGAACGGGCGGACGTCCATGTCCGCTTGATGTTTGATCATGGCTACTCGGTTATACTGCCGCGCGCCGGTTGCATGTTAGTTCAGCTGGAAGAGGCATGGCGTGTGGGGGCACAAGTCCACGCCTCGAACGCCAGAGATCATGTACCACACAGACGCCCACAAACCAATAGTCTAGAGTGCTACGCAGTTGGCCTCTGAAGTCCAGCTTACTTTAAGCATGGAAGGACCCTGGTTATTATTCAATTCAATTCAATAGTTTATTTATTTTCATCAAAGAAAAAAAATAATTCAAAGCAGTACAAGTTGTCAATTTGATTTTGATTAATCTGATAAGGACAGTTCGTCAAACACAATATAAAGTATATGCACCAATGATATTATAAAAAAAGAAACAATGCACACTTTGTCATGGTAACAAAAAAGATAAGTTATATCGACGGAAAAGAGTGTTCCACTACTAAAAAGCCAAGCTTGTAGGACATGGAACACTGGAGGGTTATCATGGTCTCTTTGATATCACGTGTTTGAAATTCATATATTTGTATCCCACCTCGTTTGTTCCCTATAGTCTACGCATTTTGAGGCCGAAAAAATAATAATAAGTTCACCTGAAACGAAAATTACTGATCTGCTGTATTACAGTCACA
Source organism: Diadema antillarum (assembly GCF_040938485.1). Classification (NCBI taxonomy): domain Eukaryota; kingdom Metazoa; phylum Echinodermata; class Echinoidea; order Diadematoida; family Diadematidae; genus Diadema; species Diadema antillarum. The sequence goes on from NW_027271705.1 coordinate 695,674, forward strand.
GGCTACAGCTTAACGTCGTACAAAGTCCATTCGCTGCCGAAATAGTCAGCGAATATCCTTTTCCCCATTCATCTCTGTTAATACCTCTAAAGTGTATTGCATTTTTTTATAAGGCAGCAATCAATTATCCAACACCTGCTTAAGACGACCGACTCCTGTATTTTCCCTTTCTCAAAAAGAAAGTTAAAGGTATTGCTTACCATTGGGAGCAGTGATTTGAAAATGTTCAAGATATCACATTTGATGCATATGTGTAGGTCATTTGTATCACAAAACATCCTTCTATATAGATTTTTTTGTTGTTGCAATGAATCCTCAGATATAAGGAGATATCACTATTTTTCTCATCAAACCATAAATGTAGACGGTTTAATCTGGAAACATTTTTATTATACCTATTGTTCACATTTTGTATATTTAACAATACTTAACATCGATTATACTGGTTCAATTTTTTACATTGGTTGTTTCTATCCCTAAATCACATTTTAGAACTATTTTGAAGCACTAATGATGGGTTTTTGTTTCATCTGCAACTGGCAAATTATGCCTTTAATATACTTATATCCCATCTCGTTTGCTTCCTATAGTCTAAGCATTTTTGAGCCCCCTTCCCCAAAAAACGTCCTCGAGTCAAAGTCCATTCGCTGCCGAAATAGTCAGCGAATACCCTTGTCCCCCATTCGTCTCTATTAATCTCTCTAAAGTGTATTGCATTTCTTTTTATAAAGCAGCAATCAATTATCCAGCACCTGCTTAAGACGGCTGACTCCTGCATTTTTTCTATCTCAGAATGAAAGTTAATTATTTTTTTTTCGTCATCTGATGTGATTTTGACGTTAATTGTGACTTATATACAGCATACTATACTATTCACTGAAAGGTATGGTATTGCTTTTTTATCCTTGATTTTTATGGGGGAAAATCCAAAACTAAAATCAAGCAGAGAAAACGTCCGATAAGGAATAAGTACAGTATCATCTTGTTGAAGCGTTTACATGGGCATGATAAGCTGTAATACCGACCATGTCGACGACTTAACGGAGTCAGGATTTAGATGTTTGTATTGAAGGACTTAGCACTGATGAAAAAGAGAGATCATAACAAAAAATAATTCTGACGAGAAAAGAGTAAGGCATCTTCCCCGTGCTGACAGAAGATAATAACTAGCCCCCCCCCCCAAAAAAAAAACAAAAACAAACAAAAACAAAAACAAAAACAAAAACTAGAATCCTATAATCTTTCTGCAAAACAAGTTGTTCAAAATGTCTGATGTGTCTTTTTTGACAAATGCTTCGAATGAAATAGATTTACATGATAAACTGTGATCGAAAATAAACGACAACAGTTGGGAAAATTATGAGGATTGAATTCCCGCTGACTCCATGTTGACGGGCAGTCAATCATCTTTTATCTTTAAATGCATTTGGCGAGCTTGCCGACATAAAATCCTATGATTAGAAGCCGTGCAGGCAGTCCACAGCCGAGTTTGATTGGTTTCTCGGCTTACAAAGCACGCACTTGAAGAGCCGCAGACGAGAACATATTTTTAGAACTCAACAAGATTTCTGAGTGACGTCGCTTATTGATGACGAGCGTTGATATTTGCACGGTGATACTCCACAAAGCTGAAGGTTCCGTCGATCGCAGATAATTTAGTGGTCGATATATCCGCCCAGCAGCTCTAAGAACTCAATTCTGCCATTTGGATCCTAATTGCTCAACGGAGCTGTCATTAACATATTTCCTCCTTAAGCGTATCCGGTATAATGTATCCCTTTCCCGACCCTTCGTATTTTATCGCGAGAGATGAAAGCGAAATTTTCGTCGTAGAAGATTACGATTGCACGGAAGGAGTATTGACCGCTCTTGAGACGAAGGGAGAGTAATGCCTTCCCGGGTCAATCTCTCCACTGATCGGGTCCAGCCAGGAGCTCGTTCAGGACAGAAATGGACGATATATACCCGGAAATCATGCTTGAAAATAATTCGAAAAAAATAATGGCGTAACCACTGAATACCAGTACCAATGTCACTTGGAAATTTTCTGACACTCCTGACTAGTTGTTAGATTGAAAAAAAAACACGAGGTCGTGTTGTCATACTTTTGTTTTCCCCAAATCGACTCTTCCAAGGTAGAGGGACTGCAAGTCATGATTTACAATTCTTGATATTTCTTAACACAATGATGTCACACCTATTAGTCTACCATGAACGAAACATTATGTCATCCATTTTTGTCGGCTATACCACTCCAGAGCTAGTCATGATATACAACTTTTGATATTTTTTAACACAATATTACTCGTCATATCTATGAATCTACCATGAACAAAGCATAATGTCACTCCAGAGCGCGCCTGGCCCTCTGCAGATGTCATGTATGATGCTGTAGACTGGTTGGTCACAACGCAGGTATAGTGAGAAACTCTCCCATCTACATCTTTGTCTCCCTGTTTGTTTGTTGTTGTTTTTTGCGACATGCAATCGATTGCTGACTTCCCACTCGCTACGTTCACTATAGGTCACACGCGCGTGCGTTTTGCAACATTGCGTTCCATCTAAATTTATTAATCACCAGCTTTCTGTGGATACACACGTTGCAAGCCTTTAAGGTGGGGTTTCGCTGATTTGAGATGAGCGCTGTCCTCCAAGGGGGTATGTTTGGTGTCTATGGATATTAATTAGATTGGGTATGGAACACGATCTGTCATTGAAACTTGTTACGACGATGTGACTCGTATAATCGAAGCGACAACTCTTTTATTACAAGGCGATGCCTCCAACAGCTGATGGAAAATCACATTCACCCAAGGACGACTTGAGACCAGCCTGCAAATATACACACCAAAGGCACACACATACTTGCGCATACACATCCATCAAAACGTGGCGCTCTTTCTCTTTCTCTTTTTTGTATCTTCTTTCTCCTCCCTTCTCCCCTATTCCACATGTATTTTCTTGCTGTTATATATACCGATATTGATGGGTTGTTGTTGTTTTTTTTTTTAACCATAAAGCAACATCAGTTCAGGTTTATCTATATACACTGCATCTTTTCTTTGAGTTAATTATTGATTGTCATGTATGTATCAGTATAATATTTTCCCATCCTGCTGTTCATTGACTTTACGAGAACATTGTATCATAACAGGTCAAGTAATTTATTGCATTAAGTGCGAAAATACATTCCTTTCCTAAATAAGGTAGCAAAGACTAAGTCACACAACACACGCACACAGAATACACACACATTCACACCTTTTGAGATTTATCATAGGGAAGATTTTCTCTTCTCTGTTCATGAGCCCTGTATGATATTTTCCAGACTCTCTTTTAACAGGTCTTGTTTCTAACGTATTGAAATGTACGCTTTCCCCCATATTAAAGGAAACCAAAGCTCAAACTGTGGATTGAGTGAAAGCAGCAATACTAGCAGAACACATCAGTGAAAGTGTGTGGAAAATCGAAAAATCGATTTAAAAGTTATGAATTTTGCGGTAGATAAAGAGACGACCCGACTTCATAATATTATGGACAACAATATAACGAAAATATCAAAAAAAACTGTACATGACTGTTTCCATGTTTCTTGCATAGATAAAGAGCACTTGACTTACCTCCTTCAAAGAGCAGAGGGAATGATATTACCCTTGAAATATACCAGTAAAAATTTGATGGAATTTGTACTTTTCATGAAAAATGAAATTTTGTGGAATGCTCCTTAAATTTTCTTTATATTGTTGTCCAAAACGACAATCCACCTTTGTATTTGGGCTTTGGTTTCCTTTAAGGACTTAATGAATAAACCTTTTCCTTCGCCTTGGCCCACTCAGTGCACACAAATACGTATCATCGACGTAGTATGCATATAAGCTGTTGTTTTATTGTGCAAGCTCTGCATGGCTAATACCTTCTGACACATTATGCAAGCAGTCCACTTTCTTAACACATCAAGTACCAAAAACCAAATGTGTGTGTGTGTGTGTGTGTGTGTGTGTTTGTGTGTGTGTGTGTGTATGTGTGTGTGTGTATGTGTGTGTGTGTGTGTGTGTGTTTGTAGTTTGATGCTGTGTATTCTAATTGATCTTTTTAAAATATCAATTGATATTGCTTCACAGAGTATGGGGAAAGTCCCTTTTCATTTTCACCCTGTGTTGCTCACTTGCAGAGTCGCTTAAATTAGCTTATCTATAAAGGAATCGTACTTAGCAACAACCTTTCGCAGTTTCCATTTGCTTGTTTCCCTCTAGAATGGGAAAACGTGATTTGATGTATTTAATGAGTTAGCCAGTTCCGTCGAATCTCTTTCTACTTAGTCCGATACAGTTATCATTATATGCAGTAAAATTCAGCGGTGCCAATCTAATGACATGATGACAATTTCTGCTGCAACATTCCTCACGACGTGATGATTAAATGAACTATTATATTCTTTATTACAGATTCAAATCGAAAAACAACAGAGGATACGCTATTCTTCCATAGCAGCCGTTTGCACTAATGCAGCCAGTTTTTGTTTAAAGATCTTCAGCCGTATAAAGTGGGTAGATTTCAGAGTGCCGGATGCTTATAAACTTACTTGTTGGGCCGGAGGAAAAATCCAATATCGCGGCGTATTTTAGCTTGACCTAGCTCTGGGGAGATTCGGCATTGAAAGGAACCGCCACATTTCCCGCGCGTTTTGGCATCAATTAGATACCATACGTTAAGTTTTCAGTGTGTGTGTGTGTGTGTGTGTGTGTGTGTGTGTGTGTGTGTGTGTGTGCGTGTGTGTGTGTGTGTGTGTTTGTCTCGTTGTCTCTGTCTGTCTGTCTGTAAATTCCCCGAAGCTAACAAATCAGACTATGGGAATATCTCTCTTAATCTATGAAAGGAATTTCATGACCAATATTTGATCCTTAGAAAGGGAGAAAAAAAAAATCGGAAACCAAAGAAAGACGAGGTGCAGAAAAATCACATCCGATGACTGGAGTTCATAGAGTGTAGATAACAATTGCAGGTCCTCTGAATGTTTAATCCGTGTTCTACTCCACCCCCCCCCCCCCTCCACTTCTCTGTCAGATCTTCGAGGCATCATTGTATCAGAAAATATAACCCCTTCCTCCTATTATTACCTGGATATTTTCACAAAAACAAAACAAAACAAAACGAAAAACCCTCAAAACTAAGAGAAAACCCTATCATCCCCTCCAAAGAAAAAGAAGTATAAAGAATGTGGATGAAAATTTATTTTAATCCTGGTAATCACAATCTGACACGGCACTATACAACTGCAGACTCGTCTACACGACATGCAGTTCCCTTTAGCTATAAGCGTTAGCAAAACAGTCTATAGCATTAACACGAAATATCACCTTCCTGACAACATTGATCTACATGACAGGACTCCGTGTTTGATATTCCAATGGGAGTTTGTTTCTGCCCTGGCGGAGAGCTCCAGAAAATTCTGAGGTTCAAATCAGAGCCAGATTATATCATTCAACCTTTCTTAACTTACGACAAAATTAATGACCTTTGCCGAAAGTCTTTAAAGCGAAAACCCTAGAAGTAGATAATTAAATTCAGCTGTAAGTTTCATTCTATTTTTTTTTAAAGAGGCACGAGGAGTCACTCATGATATTTCTTATGTTTATGAACGTTTTATCGAGGGTTGTACGACTGAACGCTGATCCTCTTGGAAATGAGCTTCCTTGTAAAAACTTAAGGTGACATATAGATTGAAAATGAGGGTTCCAACTACTGACAAGTTTCCCATCAAATTTTTGTCTGAACTTGTCACTCTGCAACCTAATCCGCATAAATCTATTTGTAAAATTGCCAAATTGCACAAACATAGCAGTAAACTAAAATGAAATATCACTACAAAATAATAAGCTGAACAGACAACGCACTTTCTAATACCGTCACCGAACAGGCTCCCGTATTCATATAAGTACACGAAAAAGGAAATCCTCTCGCTTCGAAAGTAATCAATCAAATAAGATTTTTTTTTTTTCTATTTTGTAAATTGCCCACTTTACATTCATTGATCGGGATGTGCATATTCGGTTGTTTTGCACATGAAACTGAAAGTAGGAATACTGTCAGTTTCTAGACAATAACTGAGCTTTATCAAGTCACAATAATTATGATCGCAATCATCAACAATCAGTTTGCATCTGCAAGCCAGCAGGCGGTTCACAACAGTCCATGCGAAATGAGCAGACAGTGCAATTACGGCTCGAACAGCAGACCGGACTAATAAAGTCAACTGTGTGGAAGCAAGCAGGCACGATTTGACATTTCACGACGGCGCCAGGGCGAGACCGATTCAGTCAAAATAGAAGAATCTACACCGGTTTAACGGCATTTTTCAGTTTGAAGTCCGCGTAATGCGTGAATTTTATTCCACACACGATGCTCACCTCTTTCATGCAAACTGGGTGTAGAAGGCAAACGGATTAATATCATCGCGTCCACTGCCTTGATTCTCCAAGCATTTTTTTTTTTTTTTTTTTTTAGCGAGCATCAGAATTATCAAATCATTTTGTATTCTGTTGTATCGTACTTATAATATCTCCCCTTTTGCAGAAGAAGGAATTATCGATGTTTCTTGTCTGCGATGTAAACAACAGTCCTGAAAAGTTGTCAATCTTGCCAAACCAAAACACAGTTTAGGCCTACATATTACAATTGCATGTGTTATGTATAGCAGGCCCGTCACCCTGGTAACGAGGAGATTTCTGTATTGGAGGAGGGGGGATCAGAAACAGTGGACCTTTCTGAAGCAAGATAGTGTCTGGGAGAGGCACAGCTGTGGGGGAGATTTGTTTCTTCCTCTTCATTGTTTTTGTTGTTGTTGTTTTTATGGGGGTGGCGGCTTTGGGGCAAATGCGAAGACAAGGGAGCGTAGCAAACCAACCGAGCGGGGGAGGGTGTGGGAGGGGGTGTCCCCTCTCCCGCACGAGGGAACTCTCGTATTATCTATAATTTGAATTGAACGATCTGCATGGCGATTGCTTGGAGTAGGAAATTATTGGGCAATTTTCTAACAACGATAATAACAAAACTAAGACTATACGTCAATTATTGATTAAGGTTGCAAGATAATAACCACCAAACAAAATAATTTGTTAACTGCTGAGTGATTTTCTTAATTACTGATCAAATAATTTGAAAACCTAATACCTAGATGCAGCTGTCGAGCAGGTATGAAACAACAGTCATTTTCCTCCATTGCCTGCAAATTAAACATAATAGAAAATAATGAGTGTTTGAATTTGCAAGAGTGGAAGGTTTAAGCATCTGAGTTATAAAAGCGGGAAGAAGGTGTATCTTGTTTTTCATTTCAAGCTACATCCCTCGCTTTCCCTTGAGTGGATGAGTTTGTGCGTGTTTTTCTGTAAGTGTTGTCTGACTATTCGTTTGTGGGAGCCATCTCACTTGCGTTCATATCATTCATGTGCATAACTGTGACAAATTTGACTCACAAAATGTCATCTCTGATTTTCTTGGTTGAAAGGGTTTGTATGTTTTCCTTTGTTTTCATTCTCTAAGGGCGTATAATATAAAAAGAAGTAAAATTTCCTGATCATTAATCATCCAAACCGTTCTGAATTGACACTGATTGATTATGGTTAAGAAGCAAGCGAGAAAAGCAACAAGCGTGCCTAAATATAGACTTAGGAGGGTAATCGAATACGCACGCATACGTATATACGCAAACGAGCAGACAGGCAGACGCACGAGGGGGAACAGGTGTGGAGGTATAGGCCTTCATGTATTTTCATTACAACGTGTTAAGCAACTTTAAGCTTGTTAAGCAACTTTAAGCTTGTTTTACTGTTTGAGGATTTGATTTGAAACCCCAGCATTAGTGCTTTAAAATAGTTCTAAAATGTGAGTTAAGGATAGAAACAACCACTGTAAAAATTTGATTTCGTATTATCGATGTTAAAGTTTATTAAATACACAAAATGTGAACAATAGTTAGAATAAGAATGCTTCCAAACTAAACCGTCTACAGTTATAATTTACTATTAACGAAAAATATTGATATCTCCTTATATTCTAGGCTTTATTGTAAAAACTTAATATGGTAGGATGTTTTGTGATACAACAGACCTACACATAATATGTGTATTGCTGTTGTTTTTTTTTGCACATCAACAAGTGTTGAAAATTTTAAGATATCACATTTGATACATATTTTGCATCAAATGTGATATCTTATCTTATTTTGTTTTAAATCACTGCTCCCAAAGGTAAACAGGAAATTAAAAAAAAAACGCATACAAAGAATCAAACACATGAACATACTAAAAAAATGTCTTTGTCACACATACACACACACGCACGCACACACACACACACACACACACACACACACACACACACACACATACGAACCCACTCTGCTGCTTTTGTAGCTTTATAGTCATTTCTAACACCCAACTAAAATCAATCACTCCAGAAAGTTTAAACGCTGGCATTTATCTCTTTCTAATCAGCAGTGGGATGAAACGGTTTTGGCTCCAATAAAAGATGACAGCGTCAATCGCAGCTCAAATTGCATTTCCCGGCCATCATTACGAACAATATATTGGAGGGATGCCACTGTCAGGTCTGTAACGGCAGGCTGGCGATATTTCGAAGGCTTCCCGGTAATCGCCAGGAGAAGATGGCACAGAATGAGGAGGACGGGAAGAAGAACAAAATATGCACCTCAATATCACCGAAGCGATGATTTGCGGAGCGTAGCTCGTTGATGTGCAAAGCAGAAGCATCCTATTATGCATATCAGCCTTTCGCACACACCTGTGTTATGTGTTTAAAGCTAATGGCTCAGTTAGTACCGTAAGGATTTGTCGCTCGAAGGATTACCGTACATTGTAGGAGTAGGCTAGTCACCCATGACCATCAAAGCATTGATTAACTTCCAGATCACAAAAGCACACGGAACATAGCATACTTTACAAATCTATAGAGATATACGCTGACATGCTGGACAAAAAAAATGAATATAATCACACACATACAGTTTCTGTTGTCTGAGCATGAACTACGTTAGAATACAGTTCCACTGATTGCTAGAGTGAAGTTGTTCCCTCTCTCTTTTTTCTTTTCCTCTCTCTTGCCCGCCTGACTTCAAAGGTTCCCTGAAATACAAATGCGTGCTGATTTGCGTTGATTTATGATACCCTCAACATTACTTTTGCGGAGAAACGAATATCTAGAAACATTCTGTATGTGTATTCTTAACTAATTTTTCTTCTGATTACTTGGATACGCCCACAAAAAATCCTTCCAAACCAATATTCCTGTTGTGACCTCATCTGTCAATCATTGCTAAAGTATAGATATGTTTAACAAAAGACATTATAATGCACCTTCCACTCGACTCAGCGTAACTTGCATGTTCTCTCGCCATGTATTTTGTTAGTCGCATCAATATCACAGAAAACATGGAAGTTATGCTGAGTCGAGGGGAAGGCGCATTGTAATGTCTTTTGTTAAACATACCAGTACTTTAGTAATGATTGACAGATGAGGTCACAACAGGAATATTGGTTTGGAAGGATTTGTTGTGTGTGTGTGTGTGTGTGTGTGTGTGTGTGTGTGTGTGTGTGTGTGTGTGTGTGTGGGCGTATCCAGGTAATCTGAAGAAAAATAGAAGAAGAGTTAGTTAAAAATATATGGAATGTTTCTAGATATTCGTTTCACCGCAAAAGTGATGTTCAAGGTATCATTAATCAACACAAATCAATATGCATTTGTATTTCAGGGAACCTTTAATATTCGAGTGTTTTGTAGCATGCTGAGCCAAGGCACAGTAGTGCGTCATTAAGTGTGCCATCTCAATATTTTTTGTGACATGCTTGCATCGGCGTGAGGCCAAGTCACGTTATGAACTTAGCAATTACAAGGCACTTAAACGATGCTGATCTACTCACCGTCTCAAGTCACGAGCTTGCACGCTATTATTCACTATGGGTAAACAGTTAAAATAGTGAATAGACAAGCAGAATGCTGACATACTGCGTCTGAGTTACATCATAAACTTTGCGCATACTACCCTCTAGCAGACGTCATATGTATGAAGAAAAACAAAACAAAACAAAACATTGAAAGGGGAGGATGGAAGGGAATAGCAGGAGAATGTGGGGATTATTTGGTTGGGCACCTTTCGTTGAAACTCTACGATAAAATAGGTAGGGTATGATGTAGGCACTCAAGCATGCTTGAGTTTAATACAGTGTGAGACATTTTCTGCATCAGACTACTGGCTGCTTTAGTAATTTACCAACACAGCTAACAATGCAAAGCGAAATACACTCTATTGATATTGTAATATCTACGTATGAATCTTATTCTGTCGTGTGTATTGGATCTTAAAAAGAGACGTTATACGAAAAAAAAAAGATTATCTATTGTGTGACTGTCGAAAGTAGCTACAAAAAAAGAGGACAAAAAAAAAGAGACATGTATTGACACACAATTCCATAATCAACGTGGATCGTGGATCATGATCAATAGGCGATTATACATTTGACGTTGATCCCATAGATGAGGACGCATCGTAATTTCTTCTTCAAGTGGAACACATTGGGCGCGACGAAATCGGATTATTTCTAGAAAATATTCTCATAATGTGCAATGACAAGTATTCAAAACTCTTATCCATACGTTCGCAAGCCTGCTTCTGATATAAAGCCTTACACTTCTTTACATAACAACACGGGCATTTCAGCATCGACGGACCGACACGCGCATCTACTCGTCGCTTAGACTGTTTGGTCGCGAGGTGATTTGTATATTACTTTGCACGAATAAAGGGATGAAAAGGTGTTAACCGGACAGTCAAGCTATGCATATAAAGAAGACATAAGTCATTGTAAGTAACCAGACAAGATCACTGGTGCTGTGAACATCTATGGAGTCAATTAAATGCAATTCAATTTGACACATTTATTCCCATGAGAAATACAAACAAACAAATACAAAGACGGTGTAGAAAGAAATTTTAAATCTTAAGTGAGAGAACGGGACACTGAAATGAGATCAGAAGTAATCAAATCCCGTTCTTGTATTTACATGTATACGCCATTTAATTCAATAAATGACTTCTTTCTTTGAAAGGACTGTTTGGCTACAATCTACTCTTTTGCTCTTTATCATAACGACTAAAATCAATGACTCCCATCCAGATCATAATGTATAATTAAGGATATGCATGCAGGGCTCGACATTTTATTAAGCTGCCACCGGGTGGCCAGGGACCACTAAATATATCGGGCCACCAAACTTCAGAAAAGGTTATCTTTTGGGAAACGATCGGGCAGCTAATATTCAAAATGATTGTTTAAATCACCTTTTGTTTCGAACCTCTACGTTTCTTATCAGGCCATCAAATGTACAGATTCGAATGTATTCGTGGCCCAAGCTGGACACCACGGAAAAAGTTACTGTTGAGTCCTACCATATTGACACGCATATTCGTATTGAATGTTATAATATCTCAAAACGCTGTTTCATGCTAACGTAAACATCTCGAAAATCATATGAAAAAAGAAACAACAACAAACAACCGAATAATGTACCTATTCTCAAAAAAAAGGATAAAGATAGAGAGAGAAAGCGATTCTGTTTCTGATCATTCGTCGTCTGATATTTGCTTGCATATACGCTGGCAAATATTAACGTAAGCAATGCAATGCACTTCACGTTTTCTATTTTTTTTTTCTTGTTGTTTTTCTCGGCAAGTAGCCCGAGGAAAAGTCAACCGGGGAAAAAAAACCTAAGAAAATCACTCTTAGCCTCTACTGTCATTCTGAACCGAGCACAACATTTTACAGCGCCAGCCACCCCCCCCCCCCTCGTTCTTTCGCCAACTCGTTTTTGTAAACACCACTACTTTATTCTGTTGATTCGTAAGCTGATAGTCAGGATTCTTCCAAATCAACGCCGATACATGTCGCTTCTTTTCCATGTGTGTAAGAAACAAACACAAAATATCCTGACACTTTATGCTTATCAGGGGCCCCGGAACAAAAAAATAAAATCAACAACAAACATATCGGAAAACTAATTACAAAATTAAAACAAACCCAGTCTGACTCTGCCAGGTTCGGAGATTCTTCCCGGCGAAGCAAGGGGTAGGCTTACTATTTCCCGTTGACCCCCCCCCCCCCACCCCTGCAGCTCCCCCCACCCCCACCCCGACACAAACACACACAAAAGAAAAACAAATATACCACTGTTCCTGCTTATGGCACGTCGATTATGTTGTCCTGTCAACATGATCCTTCAATAATAATCATAATTCACCTCTGTTCCTTACTGATTGGAATCGCTGATCTTTGGTCTTAATTCAATATTCTGTATGATTTGGGCCAATATGCGACGACTGTGGACAATGCGGAGCGTGTAAAACTTCAATTTTTAATGATTCAGGAGAGGAAGAGGGGGATGAGGAAGGGTGGTCTACTGCTACTGCATATCCACCACTTTAGCTATCTAATAATATAATAATGATATTATGTAGTTTTGTTTTTGTTACTTGTCTTTAGATGTGGTGTGTGTGTGTGTGCGTGTGTGTGTGTGTGTGTGTGTTTGTGTGTGTGTGTGCGTGCCTGTGGACTTATAATTAGTGCTGATCTTATGTAAAAAAAAAACTGAACTGTACACAAACACAAAAAATACGAAAACAAGAACCTCCAATGGATAACAGAAGTAGGTTATGGACATTTGTGTGTAAAATTCTTTAAGGCTGTACATCGTTTCATGTCAGTCAAATTTGATTACGTCATATTAGGTCGATCTAGTAAGATGGAAATGAAATGAATGGTGAACGCGCTTGAAATGGAAAGAGTGAAATTGCCTGTATCTGATGAGGGAGGTTGGATGTATTTCTTATTCTTATATGGCTTATGTCGCAGAAGTTTCTTGATTACTTCGGATAATACAAGAAAAGCTGGCTGTTTGTTTCACGTCTGCAACAAAGCTGCCATTTCCAGCGTAGGAACGCGCCGAAGGGAGCAGCCATGATTATAAATTGATAAAACGGTCTGACGGTTCACCGTGATTAACTTCCGTAGCGATTCGTTAAGGAGAGAGGATTCCTACGTTGATTATCGTCAGCGTGTTGTTTTTACGTACAGAATGCTGGGTGATTCCTCGGGAGGTCTGCTATCAATTTCACCTGTGGAACTACTCCACATGAGCGATGTACGGGGAGCGACCATGATACGGATGCTATTCGTCAATGCTAGCAGTCTAAATCGTATGGGGACTACTTCACTGCACACTAGAATTGATAGTATTATGGGAATGTTTTTCCCCTTCTTTAATATTGCTACTTTGTTTTCTAGCGAACAAACAAACAAACGCGCGCACACACACACACACACACACACACATGCCCACACAGAGCTTTAAAATTTCTCTCACGGCGTTGGTAACATTGAACTTTGTTTGATATGAGAACATTCATAATATTTGAACATTTTAAACGTTAATGCGGGATGGAGGTTGACTCCCACCCCTCCCCTCAAGAAATCATCGTGCTCGTAATGGAATGATATTTTGCTAAGGTGAGGATTCAGCTCTTCATTTATTATCTTTTTTAAGAGATACTTAGAAGACAAAACTCTATGAAATTCTACAGAGCATATATTTCTAAGAGAAATTCCAGCTTATTTGATGGAAACCGGTTTCAAAATGGCTGACATATCCAAAAACAAAGTAAAACATAGCGATCCTAATAAGAGGTGGGTCCCAAGCTTTATCAGAATCGCTTTGTTTGGATATCTTAGCCATTTCAAAGCCAATTTTTGTCAAATAAACTTTAAATTCCTCTTAGAATTGTATACAATAATCGTTTTTCATAAGATTATTACTATCATTGTCTCACTAAAAAAAAATCAAAACCTGAATCCCTATCTGAACCAGACTTATACCATCCCTTCAGCTTAACAGTCAGAACACAAATGTAAGGAGTTGCTTTTGTGTCTACCACGGTGCGCCCATAGTATGTGTGTGTGTGTGCGTGTGTGTGTGTGTGTCTGTCTGTCTGTCTGTCTGTCAGTCTGTTCGTCTGTCCCTGTGTGAGTGTTTTACAATGTGTCCTTCACGAGGTATTGCTGTATATCGTTGCCATGTAACATCTTAGTCCGTTTTTTTTCTTTGCTTGTATTTGTTGAAACGTCAAGCAAGAATTTCGAGTTGTTTTCCATAAAAAGTTAAGACTATTAAACTTATTGTACGTAAATGTCTGTAAATGACAGTGAGAGTAGAGATGTGATAATGATTGCATGAAATCAAACAAATCCGATTACAGAACGCCAGCAAGGCAGAAACCCCATGGGATACCACGGTATTGCGAAACAGCAATCTTTTACTTGATGTTGTTGTTTTTGTTGTTGTTTTTTTTTTTCAGTTTAACACACTCAAAATTGTAGTGCAAGAAAATAGCTTACAAAGAAAAGTACTGATATATGACGATAAAAGCATCTATGTAAGAGCACTTTGGTATTAAAGCTAGATGAGGCAATGTACTTTCATACACAGGGACCAAGTCCTACCGCTATTTGCTGGTGACGAGGCGTTTTACCCACGATGTCCCTCTCTCCCGGAGTCATGGAAGCGTATCAGACACCACTCGGGTGATGATGGCAGGGCCCTCTGGAAGAGATATTCTAACACTGAAGAGGCTACCCTGGGCAAAGATTTCATTTGAATGATTAAAACCGCATCATTATCATTACTTTGGCATTGAAGATGATTTGCCTTCTGGGAGCTATTCATTTCCCAAACCGATTTTTGTTTTTGTTTTGTTTTACGAAAAGGAATGACGGGAATCATGGGGGTCTTTTTATTTCCTCAAGTATTCTAGGCTTCTCATGAGTTGTGTATGAGATAAGTGTAATATTTAAGATACAGTACCCGTTAGCAGGTAAATGCAATATAATGCCAAGGGAATTATATAGGGACGTGGTTATAGCCTCCCTATATCTGGTGTGTGTCGTCATTTTCCTACAGCTTACGTACTTGTTGACCTCCTTCTCTCTTTCCCTTATAGACGAGAGGCTCTCGTCCTAGAACGTCAAGCTGCGTTTGGACGTCTCTTGTCGGACACGTGCATATGGCCCTGTCTGTGCGAAAAAAAAATCTCACCCCTGCGGTCGATCTGATCGTGACGTGTTAATGTATATGGATATGAGAGCTGCTATGTCAGTAACTGGCCTGGTTCCAGCTTGGAGAGGTGACAGAGAGGTCCAATAAAATTGATGCTCAGGGTATATGTCTCGCTAAATCACCCAGTTGCGAGCTAACATTTCACAGAGATAAGTCGATAATCGGAGGAGGAAAGATTACTACTATTTAAGAGATTAGATAATGTCCTCTCCCAGCACTACAGCGTGTCTCATTCTAACACAGCAAGATAAAGTCAAAGAAAGAGATGCTGCATGCATAATGAGGTGTGGATTTCTGCTGCCAACTATTAACATCAAACACTTTTTTGATAACTTTTACATGTGGTTACTGTACTGATCTCCGCATTACAATTTGTACGTGTTAGATTAGCGGTGTCATTCGTGAATGATGCATACTAGTAGTTGATTTCTCTGCAAGGAATGGAACAAATAAGTAAAACAAACGTTTTGTTTTGACTGCAAGTCTATTTGAAAAGAAACTAATTGTTCAGGTGGTATAAGTATCTACCCTCTACAGTTACCGAAGAAATGTATCCATAATTAAAAGAGGATCTATTCTTAAGTCTCTAAACATACAAGTTTTGCTGGGAAAGTCATTTTCATTTTCGAAATATGTATGGAAAGTGTACGCACGTACAGATCATTGCACATATCTATTAGTCATATAAAGATATGCATTCCTGGAAGCAAGTTCTTTTTCTTTCTTTTTTATCTCTGTGTTTGAAACAGTACAATACAATACAATACAATACAATACAATATGACACACACACACAATATACACACACACGTACACACACACACTCGAGCAAACTGTACATGTAATCCAAGAATAAGATGAAAAGCTGACTGCTCGCAAGCCTGCACAAATACAAACAGACAGATCAATCAGCAAAAATTGATTCCGAGGTTTGATATCTCCGCCGCACCTTTAGATTCAACGAAAGTGGCTGACACCGGAGAAACGCAGAACCACACACTGTCTGATGTATAGGGGTAATAAAATATCGACTTTGATATTCCATTACAACAGAAACAATACTCTGAGAAACTAGCGGCCATGTTAATGCAAAGGGACTTGGACAAAAAAAACCCTAAAGCAGTTAAATCCGGATATGAATGCGCCTCCCGTTAGACGGCTGGTATTGTGAAACTTTTAATGGAAATTCTTTCGGCAGTGATTAACTCAGACCATTAGAATTCGCTGTGGGCAGTAGTGCAAATAACAGGAAATATGTGAGACTTCGGTCATCTAAGGTAGATGTGGAATTAGAATCGATTGGCCGAAATGTTTGCTAATCATATGAATTGATCTACGGGTATCACAAGACTTTAAGTGAAAACATAACAAGCATTTCTTCCACATCTTTCGCTTGGTGCTTGAAACAGAATGTGTTGTTAAGTATATCAGGGAGGGTTAAATAACATTATCATTAAGATAAAAATTAATGGTTCAATAAAGGCAAACTGGTTTATGCTTTATCTCATTTTTGTTTTTGGTTTTTTTTTTTCGAATCTAGCCCCCTGCTGGGCTGGTTTGTCGTCATAATCAGGAAGTAACCACATTTCTACCCTAGGGTGATTATGTTGACGGTGCTCCTTTGTTTGTGCAACATTGCGGAGATCAATGTGATGAAGTCAACAAGAGAGAAAAAGGGGGGAAAAGAAGAGAGAATGGATATGGTTGGATGGCGCAGACCTATCAGGCAGATTGAATGACAGAAGGAGGACAACGTTTAAGGTTGCTAAGGAGCATCCGCGGAGTGGTATCGATTTGAACTAAACGTCAGGTGTATATTGACACTTCGCTGTGCAAATTTACTCTTCCCCCACAAACCTGTCTGGAAATAAAGATTTCCAAGGTTTCTGTTATATGGCAGCCTAGAAGAGGTTTATATGACATTTTTATACACTTCGTTCTGTTATTCTTTCAAAATGATATACTTTTCATTGGTGACATATCACAAAACATACGCACTAGCAAGCTGTTGGATAAGTGGATTATGTAGTACAGAGCAGGAGGGGAATTTTGAGAGATTCGTTGCTGTTGTTGGTTTTTTTTTTTTTCGTCTTCTTTGCAATCGCCAGCTGTCATCGTGACATAAATCATAGGAAAAAAAATAATAAAATGTGTTCCCAGTCTCTTCACGTACGTCATTGTAGCAGGGTGATATTCGTGCATGTGTATATTTTGTGTTGTGTTTAAGGTCAAGAAGAAAACAAAAGAAAAGGTATTCCCGAACGGCAAATCTTCTGTAAAATGTGAAGAGGACAAAATATAGCTCAATAGATTTGACGGGATTTTTGCTTTATCGCGTTCGGTTCTGGTTTTTTTTTTCTCTCTCTCATTTTTAGTCCCCCAGGAAGGGTAGCTTGTACGCAAACGATACTAATACTTTACCCTCGTGGGATCCCCACTTCAAATTACATTGTCAGTCCAAACAGACGCTGTCCATGTTTCCCTAAATTACCCATCTTTGCATGGGTTTCATGCATCTTTCACAGTAGATTAGATGATACTTACTGAAAAGAGTTACCGTTGTGTCGCCTGAGGAGATGTAAATCACTGTTCATTTGCATGTTAATGAATTTGAATGTGTTTAAGTCATCTCTAATGCAGCGTGTCGATGACTAATACAGCTTGCTTCTTTGTTTTTTCATCAGACCACGTTCGCTTTGATGTTTATTTATCGCAAGCGGCGCCTTTGGGCTATGCACTCATCACGTTTAATTCGTTAAAGACAATTTCCTCCAATCGAGCTCGCCAGAGTGCAAATTTGCACAAATACAAACAGACGAATCAATCAGCAAAAATTGATTCCGAGGTTTGATGTCGCCGCTGCACCTCAGATTTATGGGAAAGTAGCTGATCGAACGGTGGAATATATTACACATCTCATCATTGGAGGTAATAACGTATCGACTAAGAAACCAGCGACTAGGATAATAGACAAGGGGGTTTGGATGAAAACAAACGCTAAAAAGGAGGCGCAAAACATAGATGAAGGTGAATGCGAGAAGACAGGTACACTATGTATTACGGTACTTCCAATGGAAATTCTTCCTAATTAACGCAGACCGTCGAATTCGTTATGTACACTTTTACGGGGGAAAAAAGAGACTTTGACCATCTAACGCAGATGCTGAAATAGGAGTAAGAAGGCTACACACTAGATATAGCACGTGGGAGGCGAGTAATGAATCGAATTTTGCAGGTACTTACGAATTGCATATAGCTGACGCCTTTACACATGGCATCACTCATGGGTAAAATCCCGGCTATATTGGCCGCAGTGGGGATGGTGCACATGGTGAGCAGGGCAATATCGGTCACGGCGAGGTTGGCGATGAAGAAATTTGTGATATTTTGCATCTCCCGGTGTCGGATGATGATATACAGCACAATGGAGTTTCCAGATATTCCAATAACGGTAATAATAGCCATAATGAGCGGTACCAAAACCTGAGAAACTTGGTGGAAGCGCTTGACGTAGCCCGATTGGTTGGGATCGGCGGCCACGTCGTCCACCGTGACGGACCAGGACGTGTCCACGGCCGCCAGAGTGGTGATGAAGGTTGTCAGATCCGCCATGGCTTAAGCAATGGAAACAGCGGAGAGCATGTGCAGCTATACCGACAGCTTTCAGCACCTGAACTGGAAAACCGAGTGAATTGGAGGAGAGTGTGTAGTAAGCACATCTGAGCGGGACATCGTGTACCTCTCTGTAATTTCCCTCCTTGGGCATGTGTGTGCGTGCTTGTGTATGTGATCGTAAGGCTGTGTGTGTGTGTGTGTGTGTGTGTGTGTGTGTGTGTGCGTGCGTGTGCGATTGTGTGTGTGCGTGTGGAAGAGTGTACGAGTTTTAATATACTTGTGCACATGCGCATAAGCCTGTTCTGATCTCTCTCCATCTCTCTTATCGTCTACTCCACTCTCTTGTTTAGTTGGTCCTTCCCTCATCTTACTTTGCTCTTCACATTCTTTGCCCTCATAACGAGATCAATGATTATCCCTCATTTTTCAACCTTTCCCCCACCTTCACTGGAGTCACCCCGTCCACGTACTCGGATGCCATCCAGGCTTTGTGGCTATCCAGTGTACGATGTCGTTAGCGTTTGATACGGGACGACGCCTTCGAACAAAACAAAACGAAAAAAAAAAAACACACACGAAAGGAAGCAATAGCAACACAACGGTAATTCATCATTCATCGTCCCCCAAAGTCCAAAAGGCCAAAATAAAGTGTAATACTATACACCCCTCCGTCTTTGAGGCAGATATCAAGCGTGGAATAGATTTAATTGCATATAATATGATCGTGATTACACGCCTGCGTCATTTTATAACCCTCTGCAAACTCTCTCCCAAGTGACCCGGGGCAGGCTTCATTATTTATCGCTGCGGTAGCTTGTTACACTACGTGCGGACACTTTGTCGTGATGCGAGCACAGCGCAGCGTGCTCAGCTCTGAAAATGGAGCTACTGACTTCTGAAATGAGTCTCAAAGGGGCTCGATATCTGCACACAGGATTACCGAGTTGCAGTTTCTAGGTAGCATATGAATGCAAACTGTGATGATGCCATTTCAAACTACTTTGTTCCTTTCTTTTCCTTTTTCTTCTTTTTTTTTGTAGTGAAAACAAATATTCAAGTATGACCATGGTTTTGAGGTTTCCACCATGAGCCAACGTGTACACTCAGTCTTTTTAAATCAATTTTCATCCATCCTCCGTCCAAAATCATATGATCGTCAAAATATGAAAATGGTAAGGCGGAATGGAAGACTAAAACAATGCAACGTTAGCTACATGTACAACTTGACTTAAAATACAAATCATTGATAAAAATACTATTGGTGTATCTTGGAAAACTATACCTTATCTCTAGGTGATATACATATTTTTCTTTATCTTATAATATTATATACCGTTCTGAATTTCTCATTCTTATAATTCTTTTAAAAAAGAAGAATATTGAAAAGATACAATTTGTGAAAGTATACTGTTTGAGAATACCATTGGTACAGGGAAGCGTTATGACAGTTTATAAAATGGGTTCAAGAATGTAGCCAATTGGAAGCGCTGAAATGAGTCACGTGTGCGTGCATTAATTTCTCACTAACATGCACGGCCTGACGTCACAATGTTTACACTAGCAGTGCGCACTCAATCAGTTGTTACAAGTGCGTCGCGCGCTACTATACGCGCTGTCAATCCTGTAAACAACTTCTAGTTCGGGCTGCCGGCCAGCATTTCTTGTGTGTATAACATGTGTGGCGTACGTATACTCTTATACGTACAGTACTTTATTTGTGCGGGATTTCCGAGTGCGACGTGCGTAAATGTTTGGGACGAACATCTTCGGACATCTTGACTCTTGAGCGAGTGCTACATGTAGCTGACTGGTATTGACCCACAAAGGTACGTGAAAATGCTGTTAGTTTTCGACCCATTTTATAAAACAAATAATGCACAGGATTATTTCGTGGCGTTTAATAGTGGAGATGCAGCTCACTCTCGGGTATTTACAATGTAGTGCAACATGCACTCGGCTTCGTCTCGTGCATGTTTCACAATTGTAAATACCCTCGAGTGCGCTACATCTCCACTAACGCACTCTATCCCGTTCATTATTTGTATAATATTACACTCTCTAAGTCAGATTTTAGTTCACTTGAATATAAATACATCGAAACTGACATTGCTACCACTCAGTATCAAAATAGCTTTATATATATATATATATATATATATATGTATATATATGTATATATATGTATGTATGTATAAATATATATATATACATATATTACCGAAGCCAGTGGTAATTGTGTGATCAAGAAACAAAGGTGATGTATATATATAATTATATATATATATATATATATATATATGTATATATAAGCTACACATATCGCTTATTTTGCGTAAATCTGATATTTGACGTAAACAACAAAAAATCAAATTCAAGGAAGTCAAACAGATTGAAAGTTGACATAAACGCGGCGTTTGGATATTGAAAGTAGAAAGTAGAGCTTCTTTTTGATATATCACATTAGCTCTCACAATCTTCAAAGAATGATAGAATATTTGAAATTACTCTATCATTCCACAATAATATTGTGTATATTTCAGCTTGAATAGTCAAATAAAATATTAGAGAGCTGTAAGTTAATGCATCTAGTTTGATGTCTGTCTTTCTTTCTGTGCAATAGTGTAAATCACACCTACCCCCCCCCCACACACACACACACACACACACACACACTATCACACTAATACTCATGTCACAGTATAGGGTTTCTGCTTGGAGTATAAGAAGACATTGGTTCGCATCTTTAGTAATTAAGGAAACTATATCTGTAGGATAATATATCAAATAAACACTGTGAAACGGAGCAGTTTGCAATCGCATAAACTGATCGAAACCTAATACAGCCCATAGATATTGTTAAAGCACTCTGAAACAAAGTCAAACAATCAAGCAAACAATCCCATATCTCAAGGAAATGAAGCGTCACAAGTAAATGGAACTCTGTGATTTTTATTACTGTGTTTTCGCTTGATATTGGTTGCAAACAGTATATAAGATTTTCTCGACAAACGTTGCAATTATGAAACTATCCATTGCCCTGACAGTTTTCCCTGACGCCAACCGAGGAACACAATTAGTTCAGACTTGACTTTCAGTATCACGATACCTCAGTAAAATTCCTAGTTTAGAATGTTCTGACTGATAGAACTACTGCTTTGAGATGATTATCAAAGTCAGGGGACTGTCATGATATGCGTTCAGAACTTGAATTTGCACCATGATCATTTTAGCATGACCTACATGTTCATTTGGTTTTTCGTAACTATTTAGGATTACTTATTAGTGGAAAAATGAGCAAAGAATATGGGATTCCATCGAGATTCGAGCCCGAGACGTCCGGAGCAGTGCTAGCCCGGTGCTCTACCGACTGAGCTATAGAAAGCCCTAGTGTTCGTCCTAGAAATTCTTAATTATCAATGCTCGAAAGGTCAGAAGCTATAACAGTGTGTATGTGTGCGACAACACGAACACGCTTAAACCTGACATAAACCCAAGGATAATTCATCTTGGGGGTAAATGCGAGGGATCACCGAAGTGATGGAGCGTTTTAAGTATGTAACAAACGCAAACAGAAGGAAACTGAGCAGAAATGACTATAATCTATTATTGGAAAATTGAGCAAAGAAAATGCGATTCCATTGAGATTCGAATTACTGCTGATAATTGATTGCAGTACTCTGATTTACGTATTGATTATATTCCACCATGTGGATACCCCCTAAAGATAAGATAGGAAATGATAAACTGATTTGATGATATCATCAATGTGTGATATTCGAATAAATTGTGGAGACGTAAATACTCAGGATGGAGCAACTGAAAGGATTTGATCCTGACAAAATTATGACAAAGTATTTTCCTTATTGTTTTATTTCCTGTCTGAGGTGATGAGATTCGAATGCATAGATAGTTTCATCTACATTACCTTCTAACGAGCAGGGAATTTGGTTGTTGTCACAAGAACCTGGTGAACGGGAAAAAAAAGCGCCAGGGCAAAGTGAAGTTCTTCAAAACCGAACTGTAAGCTCAGTGTTTGTGTTGGTTTTGTTTTGTTTTTATCATCAATCATAAGTCTCCTAAAAAGCAAAAAAACATACGGGCATATGCAAATACTCGTAACACACAACTTTAAGGATAAGGACTTATCCAGATAATAATATGCCTTCTTTACAACATGTGTTAACTTCAAGGAAAATAGGACACAAGAGGCAAATGTGTATCAATTCATAAATAATGCAACCAACTACTAATCTGCGAATGATAAAGGGGTATTCATGTTCTTTGAAGGGGAAATCTTGGGATTAGGAAACAAACCGGCGGAAATCTCATAGTTATTTCAAAGTACTTTCAGGGCATTATGGTGTAGTGCATAGGATTCATGTTTGCGTTTACTGTTCTTGTCAGCTTGGTACTAATAACTTTTCAATGCCTGAAGCTGTGCCTAATGGCATATCAATGTGACCTATAACTCTATTTCCAAAGACGTTCAACTGAAATGATAATAAAGCCAGCGTCCAGGTAAACACAATACTAACAGAAAGAAAAAAAAATAGTTTGGAAGTTTAGATGGAGACGAAGGAGGTGGGAAGTTGACATGGATTACATGTGCTACGGATCTATTGGCAATGCCATGATGGTATTAATAGCTGAAACACAGTTTGAATTTCAGAATATTGTTTTACTTTTCTAAAAAGGCAAGAGATAAAAGGTATTGGTTTCTACTTTACTAAAAAAAATGGTAAGAAATGTAGGCCTATGTTTTCATTGAAGGGCTTTTTGTTATCATTTTAATGTTTTGACTTTCATTTCATGCAATGTTTATTAAAGTAGCGGCTGTGTTTGGAATGTGATGTGGACTTATACAGCTCTGATAACACACTGGCACATATACGCGAATATACGTATACAATGTAGGCCTGCTTGCGCATTTTACGGTAATTACTTTCATGATATACATTATACTGCATTTCGTCCTTTTTTGAGGTAGCTTTTGTTTGTCCGGTGTCTTTGATTAAACTAGGTTAGATGAATGGCTACCTCTATGCAGATGAAGATGTGAACATAATAGCTTACCTGTAACCGAAGTACGTTATCTCTCCGACCCCGCATGTCATTGTTGTACATGTAATTGTGTCACATGTAGGATATGGCCGGTTTGATCTTCACTTTAAAGCAGAAATTTATAGAGAATCTAGAAATATGACAAGTTTGATATCTACGGAAAGCTAAGAAGCTAGTTAACAAAACTGGATATCTTTTAGACGATGTAACTTTACCCCCAAACTGTTTTTTGAGATTGAAAAAAACACCCAATTTCCATGACCACGTAGCTCCGTTCGCTACAAGAAATATCGGATTTGAGCGACGTCACCAAATGTGTATGAGCTGATTTGCCGTACGGCTATATGAGACCCGCTCTGGCAAAACCCTAAACTTCTCAGCAAATGTGATTTCGCGCTACAGCCCGAAAAAGGTCAAAAAATGACCTACCTCAGGGACCAAATTGACATTTTGGTATCGCGTTGTAGGGGGAATTTTCTAGTTTCTGATTGATATCAACAACATTTCGAAATAAAACCTACAAAATGTGGAATTTTCAAGAGAAAAGTGGGATGTCAATCTCAACAGTTGGCCAAAATCTTACGTCTAAAGACCAAACCGCCTTCGCTTACGGCGAAAATGACTGTTCTTTTGGCGATCGTGTCTTAGATATTCTGCGTTGAACCCTGACACATTTGGTACCTACAGAAAGCTCTACCTCTGCTTATTCCAAATATGGTCATGGCATGATGTCATGCTGCTCACTTTCATTCATAAATTCGTCTGAAACATGCGTAAGTTTATGCAAATCGTCTCCCAGACGCGTAAACAGCCTTGTTGCTTACCAAGACACGTGATCGAAATACGTGTTCACGATTGGTCAACTGCGCCGAGGACCCCCTTTACCGTTTACAAGCAACCTACGTGTTATACTATGGGGATCGCTGCAGCAGCGGTGCCTGCTTGCATGCAACACGTGTATCGTGACTGCTGCTCAGCACGGAAATGTTGCAGTTTCCCGCTTTGTTAGACTGTTTTTTTTAGCAAGTTGAGGTAGAAATTAGAATTTAAACCAACACACAAGAGAAAAAGAAGGTCACATTTATCTAACAAACCTTCATCATGCCATTTCGAAGAAGAATCAAGCTGAAATCACGGCATCAAGGAATACCTCTTCACTGCCGATTCTGCTGCTGGTACTGTTGTGCGTACACCTCATAACGGCAATCGCGAATCTTGAGCTGATTACGGTAGGTTTGTGCTTTTCAAACGTCGTATTTCCGTAAATTTATGGGTGTAAAAATGATTTCCAATCAATTACAGCTCTTTGACTTAGTTATCATCCTTCATGAGCATGTAAGATTACCTCAGCTATACGCATTTCCCCCACAATGATCGATTTGGTGTGTCAATAATAACAGCAAATTGTGGCTGTACGAAGGAACAGCTGATCACGGCAATCGTGAATCTTGAGCTGACGATAAGTTTTGAGCTTTTAAAACTGTGTTTTTCCGTAAATCTATGGGTGTAAAAAATGATTCCAATGAACACAAACAAACAAAAAATTTCACGACGTGAATATTTAGTTTTGGCGGACGATTTATTCTAGATTGACAACAAATTACACACCAATTTCCTGAAAAGTGCTCACAGTTTGCCTGTAGATACGTAAATCCCACTGGGTTGCATACACATTATTTTAGTGACGTCGCAGATTTGGCACTTTTCGTAGCCGCATCAAACTTTTTCCAGTGCTCAAATTTGGTAAAAATAAAGATTCTTATATTCAAAGCAGAGACAACTTTATTGCATGTTTATGTCGGAAATTAATCAAAATAACATTAAATGATGGAAAACAGTCAATTTATATGATATTATTTTCTATAAATTTCTTCTTTAAACGTGTAAGTTCTGCTCAGGAGCAGGTTTTCAATGATTCATATTACTTTTCTCGACCAAATGTTTTACAAATCTCAACGCTTTCCAAGTCTCGAAGTGAAAGACTTTTTATGCAGTTATCACGATTCTGTCATGTCATCACGTCAAGATGCTATAGTGAAATCTGTTGGTGCAATGTGCACACGTTGCAGAGATTTTCCCCGTCCTTTTTTAATTATTATTTTGATTATAATGTACTATACATTATAATGATATGTAATTACTTTCATTTCCAATGTTTGACATACATTGAAGAGTACTTATGTGTGTGTTATCTTTCGATCCTGCAGGTGGGGCTGTTCAAGAGTAACATTATTGCCATTGCCATTGTCAATTCATTGGCATTGTCATCGCAGTTGTCACACGAAGCCAATAATACTCCAGCACAAACAGGCGAAATACCACGGTGGTGGGAGCCTCATTAAACGTCCATGGCGAAAGGATAGACCATCAGTTAATGCGGTCGATGAGCACGTGTTACACGCTATCTCCAGTGACAGAAACAAGGGACGATCTATTCGCTGTTTCTCTGTCTCATTTCAGATGCAATCCCCGATAGTCTTTTCACCTTCCTTACACGCCTCGCTTCTGGCAAGATCAACTCATGGAGAGCTATGGTAAACATGCCACGGCTTGTTTCCACTTGTGAACAGGGGGAAAGCGATGG
Source organism: Diadema antillarum (assembly GCF_040938485.1). Lineage (NCBI taxonomy): Eukaryota > Metazoa > Echinodermata > Echinoidea > Diadematoida > Diadematidae > Diadema > Diadema antillarum. The sequence continues at coordinate 722,111 of NW_027271705.1, forward strand.
TCAAGTGCAATTTCAACACCAGCTTGGAACTTTGTTCCCGTTTCTTCGCATTTTAACGTACACATCAACCAAGCCGGTCTGTTTGAAGGAAGAATGACGCTCATTTAGTGTCTTATTCTCTTAAGTCAAGAATTTCACCTGATGCGTTCAAGGTATGCAGTTTGTTATTGTTACAGAGCAAATGTGAAGAAGCGCTTGGAGATTAATTGCGTCATATAGTAATGTCTTGAAATTAGCTAATCCGACTAAATTAAGGTCGTGACCTGAAAGGGTATGAGACTGCAAATTACTTACAAAAATCCCATTATCTCCAAAAAATATTTAACTTCTACAAGAAGAACAAGAACAAGGACAAGAACAAGAACAAAAAGGAGGCGAAGAAGAATGAAGTATGTTACTATTACAACTGTTACAAACTGTTCTCATTAATGATTGAGTGATGATTTTCTTGATGGTAAAGGTCTCAAGACGCAGACAATTCTGTTTCACTGATATTTTTTTTTATTTATAAAGAAAGAGTAAGTGTCGATGTAGATAAAGTGAAATGGTTTTCCCCAAACCAACATGGATTTACATATACTATTTGTGTTCTATACGTCAACTGTGTTCGTGTTCAACGTTGCTTCCCTCTTCACATTAATTGCTATTCGTCAAGTGGGCCATTTTCATATGACTTAATAATGATAATAACAACAATAAAAATGGTTTGCATTATCATCAACATCGATATATATATATATATTATATATTTATATATATACACACACACACACGTATATGATGCCTCCATCGCATATTCAAATGCTTTATTATGTCACACATTATGTCATCTCCACAGCACACGCCATGATTTCTTTTTCCTGACTTGTTTTCCCCCACCAGGCTGCCCCGAATATGTGTCAAATCGTTAGTTTTCCCAATTACGGAATGATTTCTGCTGGCAGTAGATGATCCTATTGAAAAAGGACAAGACGTCAATTGTATTCAGCGTTCTTCAGCAAACACCAAAGCCACGCCCTAGGTAAATTACTCACCACAATGATGAGGATTGATGAGGACGATGCAACTGCATTATCACCATCTCCTGAATAAAACTAGGAGAAATGGAATGTCATTTTTTTTCTGCATACTTGAAAAAACAGAAATCAAACAATTGGTGAGGAGAATTACGCTGACTCTCAGGGAATAAGATTAGACTTTTATTTTTACATCCTGGGTTTCTCTTGAAGGTGTACTTTGACAAGTACTCTAATCTGAAAGCGGAGTAAATTCAATGTTTTGGGCAGCAATAATCTTTGTGGACTTGGGGGTCGCTCTGTGATTACTGGGGGGGGGGGGGGGGGGGAGTCAAAAAGTCAATGGTACAAGTATCTCCCCTCTCCCCATCGTTTTCAGGAATCTTATCAAATGGATGATAATGGAGTTGTTGCTCTGTTCACGTCATCAACGCTAATAAATCACCATACACAAACGCACGCACAAACAAACACACACAAACACACACACACACACACACACACACACACACTCACTCCCTCTACGTCTCTCTTGATATAGTATGTAGGCCTACATGTATCTTTCCCTTCCTCTGCATATTATACATTATAAGTAAAAAGATGAATGGATAGATAGATGTGGGAAAAATTATCTAATAATTATAATGAACCACCATGATAACGGATAACACTTTGAATAGCTTCTGGTTATAGCACGAAGGTGTTGTAGTTTCCATGACTTGTACGGAATCGTACGGCAGTGCAGCTTGTCCGAATAACGGTCATGTGAAATTGAGATTCAGATATCCGGTTCATATTGTGGGTGTGGCTTTTTCACTCCGTTTTCCATAGATACCCCTAAAAGCCCTTTCTGATGCATAAGAGTCGTGATGGGGGTACCGCCAGTGCCTGCAGAATTCACCGACACATTGCCTCTCATCTCACGGTCTGTCCCAGTTATCTGGCACATGTTCGCTCGCTCCATTAGCATTTTGCAAAATGTTTACATCTCTGGAGCTAAACACGTTTTCATCTGGAGCGTCCAAACTCGACAGACGACCGAGTGATGTGAACGCTTCCAGACAGGCGTGCTAGTCGCACTGTGACCGACATGTTGGGACTTTTGCCCCCCCCCCCCCCCTCCAAAAAAAAAAGTATAATGAAAATAAGAAAATGAAGACAAGATCATATGGAGGATGAAGGCATGACAGGCAGAGACTTCGAGATTATAATGGGAGTGTGTAAACAAAGTCTTGCCGAAGGGCCATCGATGGTTTTAACTAAAGCTTTGTATGTGAGATTTTCCTACTACTACAACTAAAAAAAAAAAAATACTGATGGGGCTATGTTTGAAAAATGTTCATACTGGTCACATGGCTCAGCAGGCACGTTGCACAGTCGCTCAAATCAGATTTCTCCTACACACGTATCCCACAAAACATATTTCAATACGCAGAATCAAGAGAAATGACCATGAAGATAATGGTGTACAATACTGTTTGTGTAAATATAATTTCCAGTGAAATTGCACAGTATAATACATTACAAAACGACCATTCATAATCAACACAATTCAGCTTGACGTCCAAAGAATGGCAAAGCCTTGTAGAATAATCCATGAAGTGATTAAACTTGAACTAAAAAACGTGAAAAAGAAAATCCAAAATACTTACAAAGACAGATAGTGAGATAGGCATAGACAGATAGACAGATAAAACATAGAAGAGAGAGAGAGAGAGAGAGAGGGGAGGGGTAGACAGAGAAAAAAAAGAAGTGGAAAAAACAGGGTCCCGCTTGTTGCACTTTAACACTGGTATGAATACAAATGACCTCACCCACCCATATGCCTCTTCAAAAACAAAAACAAAAACCCACAAAAAACATGTGTTGTTTTTTAAGCTTCTCTATCGAGTGATAAGATCCTGAAATAAAATCGTCAACTGATTTATCAATTCAGTGAGGAATAATGAATTTTGACAATAGGTTTTTCACGTCTTAAATGAATCTAAAATCAAAGGTGGCCAAAGACTTTTGTGTGGAGTTTATAATACAACATGGATAAAGAAAACAATGTGTATCCTGCATACTGTTTGTTTTTTTTTTTGTGTGTGTTTTCATTCCCATTCCCATTCAGCATCAACCAGTTACACCCAAAGGGCAGTGCAGTTATTGATATAAAATAGATAAGATAATAGTGACGACAATGAACAATTGCAGTCGTTATCACCAAAAAAAAAAAAAAAAAAAATAGGGAACAGAACAGCATTCAAGACCGAAATACGCACAGAACATTACAATTATTATATTCCAGTTAGAAGAGACATATGCTTTCTTATAACAATACAAATAGTACATTCCAAATATCGGGGGGGGGGGGGTCACTTTTCGATACTTTTGGTTGTGATAAGCCAACATTTCTTTTTAATCACCTTCAGATTAAAAACTTTCACCTAGAATATCGAGTTATCATGTTTTGCGCATACGAAGAAGTCACTGTTTTCAGACGAACTGTTGCAGTAAGTTGTTACCATAAAGTCACAATTACCCATCGGTTTAAGATAAAACCCTACACGGCGTTTTGATATTGACGACAAATTACCATAGATTTGACACTTGAGGACGTCTCGCAGTTTAATTGGCGGATGTGGATGGCGCAGTGGTTCGAAAGGCGAGCGTTGCGCATGGTAGGTTGGGCAACATTGATGGGCTAAGCTGTATTGCGTCTCTCTATTCACGAAACAGATGGATTTCGGTCACATTCAAAAATAATTTGGCATTGATTCAGAAACGCAGTAATTTTGACCGACATTACGTACTGATGCATTTGCCAGATACTATCTGTCATTCATTTTATCCTCCCCCTTTGGATTCCATACGATAATTGTCACGCATTTTTGCATATTCCGGGAGAGCAGTAATCTTTGAGAAAGTATTACAAAAAACACACACACAAACAAATATTTTCAAGGTTCTGAAGGATACATCTGTATTCTTTTTATGTACGGAATATGCTGATACAGATTGCAAGGCAAGGTTCTGCTCTATTCGTAATCGTCCAATACTCGTCTGTTTTTGTTTTTGTTTTTTTTCCAATTTTTTTCTGGAAATATATCCATTTCCCAAGCTCACTCAACTATTACATTTATGCCTTTAGGAAGGGGTTCTGTTCCCCGATGGAATTTTTAATGTTGTTTTGGTTTTCTCTCTTTCTCATATTCATGAGATGATGGTGAAGCTGATGGCATAACCAGAAACGAATGAATAAACATCCAGGCTCATATGATGGAATCGATTGCCATTCCACACTGACATGCAAGTTTACGAGCTTAAAATGGGGATATCGATATCTCTTGGATGATGAAGAAAACAGATCATTACCTTTCCTTGTCTTTCACAGCGTTAGACTTTGATATTGAACATGATTTATCTAAATAAAGACTAGCAAAAAAATTTTGGTCACATTTTCGCCGGCTTGTAGTAATGACGAGGGCATTTATTTTCAAGACAGTTAAGGCATTCTAGTCTGTAGATTTGATGATGTCCCTGCGATTTGACTAATAGTCATGCACATTTTGTCATATCTTTATATAGATATAATCTTTACCTATGGGAAAAAAAAAACAATTGGATAGAACGTTCTGACGGTTACGCTGTAAGGTTTCAGATATCTATGTTCATTTCATATGAAAACATAAGAAATCACAAGGAAATAACTTCTCCAAACAACTCGTTTATCTGCCCTCTACTGTTTCTGATAGAGATTGTGTTGAGGGGAGCAGTTGTGCTGGTTAAAGTGATGGCTTATAATGAATCCACAGCAACTTTATCCACAGATTGCGGATGCCCACACTAACTAGTCATATGAAAGCCAAATTTTACCCCCTCTCTGCGATATTCTGAAGGCTTTGCCTATGGGGCCTGTCAGTCAAGCTTAAAACTACCAACAACACCCGTTCGAAATCACAGCGCTCGAATACTGCAAACTATTCAGTCGGGAAATAAAGCGGATAGAAATATATTTGATTCCATTTCTGGCGTCTATCTGCTCTCAGAAGCGCATAAATGTTATCAAAAAAGAAACAAAGCCATCCACTTTTGTGAACTTTATAACTCTGTCACGTGACAAATACACAAACAGGAGGGTAATGTCATTGTCATTTCTTATACAAACTGGAGCAGAAAATGTGACGCCAAACCTTCAAAGTGCATCGCTGTATACATACGTTGATTTGAAATTAGGCGAGTTCCTTTGTGTTTTGAATGCGTTAATACCCTAATTAAATTTCACACTGAGAGCTAAATGTCGCTGACACCCAATATATTGAAAGATAGGATAATGTTTTAGAGGAAACGCGAAGACCCTGGTGCCATGTAGTTTAAAACGTTGCAGTACCGACATGTACTCGTTGTATTATCAACCAATCATCTCATCGTTCTTCTCCTTTTTTAACAGGATATGAAACAGAGAAAACATGAATCGCATCAGCTGCTAAGAAAGAAAATTGAACATCAAGTAGAGAACACCATCGACTATCAGTAACAAAAGTGCTTTATCAAATATAATACGTATCGACATGAGATCTCAGACAAAGTTTTTTGACGCGAGCAAACCACTGACGATGCGATGTCATTGAGCGTTGTGCAAGGCTTCTTTTCAAAGGCCGGTCGATCATCCTACGATGTACGTTCCTCGGTTCGTGCCTCGATTAATCGTCAGTCATTCATGAAGACGTCGCAACAAGCGAATTTAATCAATTTATATAATATATCTATGTATACAGAATTAAGACGACATTCTTATATGACCAACACCTCAAATAAGGCAACCATTTTTGAATTGATTTTGCTTTTTTGAGTGCCAATCCTGCTGGGGTTTGTACGTCTCATTTCACCATGATGGTTATGCGACACACTCCAGTTACTTGCGCGTTCCATATTCCACGGTAACAAGAATGTCAGAGGGCGCCATCAACGAAAAGTGATTTGGTGCCGACAAATTCACGGATGGATATTACACGTAAAAAGCCTTTAATAAGGGGATAGTGGCGGATGTGCACATGTATCGATAAGAAATTACTTACAAGTAGTGTGGACATAAGAATAGCTAGCTTGCTATCTGGGTTAAACAATCAATGAATTAAGAGATCGATTGATGAGTAGATAGGACACCGGGTAGTTTGTCTTGTTTATACAAAAACATAGCGACATGGATTGTATTAAGTCAAAATGAGAAAAAGAAGGACACAAAGAAAAAAAGATATGGCGGGAATAACTTGTTATTCTTTATGTGCTGTGTTTCTGGAGTTCGGCGATTTTTAGGAAATTGTCATACACCAGCGTGTTAGATTGATTCGTCGTCTCTCGTGAATTTGGAGAGTTTGAATGTACTGACGGATCCCATAGCACTTTGGTAGGACTGACAACAAGACGCGAACAGCCTTTTGAAGTACTTCTTAAAGCTCGTTGTCGTGAAGGCGTAGACAAACGGATTGACGCACGAATTCGCGTAGATGAGACAGTTTGCAAGCAGACTTGCGACGTCAAAGTATGAGTTGTTCGCCTTTGTGAGGAAGTTCTCGTCGAACTCCTGCCAGAGACGGAACACGTTAGTGGGCAGCCAGCACACAGCGAAGAGAAGCACGATGATGAAAACCATGCGCGTAATCTTGCGCTTTCGTCGGATTGAGCGCTCCTGCGCTTGCGCACTCTCCGTGCCCTGGGTTGCCTTGCGCCAAACCTGGACGAGAATGTTTACGTAACAGATGAGGATCACAACCAGTGGAACGATGTACATACTGAGCGTGTTGAAGATGTGGAAAGCGTGGGAACCGCTTTGGGTGTCGAACTCGGTGGTGCAGACGCCGTATCCGTTGATGTTGGAGAAGAAGGCCACTGGCAGTTGGAGAATAAACGAACCTGTCGAACAACAAAATGAGAAATTAACTACTTGATGGAGATTATAGGCAAGCTAATTTGCAGCAATGATACGCCTGACAAGGTGATAACTCTTGGCCAAATCGTTTCATGTTTTGACTGCTTCGGGTCATTAGCGCTACTGACTCGTATTACGCAAAATAATGATCAGACACAGTAGGCCTACATAATCTTGACTCGCAACTATACACATCAGTATTATGTTCATAAGTGTTTGAATAAAACAAAAAATGATTTCATTCTTACTGTGCTGTCTTCGTCGACTGGCACAGATGTCTGGAAATTAATTGCCGATGATTAGAAAATACTTATTTTCTCTAATCTCAGACGTCACGGTGTGGCTTTCCTGTTAGACTATAGGCCACATTGCCACACCTGAGTGGGCTTGCTATTAAATTAGACCTCCGGATGATTTTCAGACTTTTACATTTGAACAACTATATTAGTTTCAGAATTATAGTGATCGGGATGAGGAACAAGAATGTTTTCGAAGAATGTTCTCAAAATTTGTAACAAATTGCAATGAACAAGGATGATGACATGGCAGCCTCACCATACGAATGCATGAGTTGGGGCTCGAGGTAGGAGAACATAAGGAGAAGGTATAATATGCATATATTATACACAGGTGAACTTGTTAAGCAAGCGGTATTGTAATGGAATTACACTGCTGCATTTCTGAAATATGTGAGGTTCCTTTGCCATCAACACTATGCAGTCTAATTTGTTTCAGATTTTTAAAGTATTGGCTTCTCTGCTCAAGGACCACAATAAATCAAACAAATGTATACATGGACCTGTCGATTTATGCAATGCATGATGTGAAATTATGAATGGAATTTCCCTTTAACTTTACAACTACAACTATGTAGGTCACGTGTGGACTGACTCCTGAATGCTGGCGATGAAGCTTGGTAAATCATGCTACGTGCCTGGGCACAAGAAGTTGAATGAAATTTACTCATATCATATCAGTAAAAAAAATATACAGAAGTCCGTCGAGGATATCCAATTCTTGTGGAGAGAGGTTGATATACAGTAAAATGTGTTCTGTGGGGAACAATAGAAACTCAATTCAGCCTTGTCAATTTCAGCCAATTTGTATTTTATCCAATGAATGCAAACATACAAACGTGACTCCCGTGAATATGGACGAGTAAATCTTAGCTTGGAACCCTCTTTCAAGAGTAAATGCTATGTGTCCCTACTCAGCTAAATGAGGATTTACAGCAAGGTGTTTTTTTTTTGTGCATATTATAATCCATGTTGATCTTAAAATGTTTGACAAAATTTAATAATAATAATAATAATAGTCGTGCTGATTGGTAAGAAGCGATGAGTATAGGGTTTCGAAGATGAGTTCCCTCTCCCCTTCTCAGAGCAAGCTTTAATTGTATTTGATAGTTGACAATAGTGAATATAAAGTGTTTTAAATTGATGATCATGCCATACGGCGTAGAATAAGTTGTGTTAGTATAACTCGACCAAAAAAATTGTTCAAAGTTCAAAGTTCTGAGTTCAATTTTATATTCGTTGCAGCCCTTGAATCAGAGAATGTCCAAAGAATGTTGATTTTAGTTGAAAAACTTGAAATTTCCAGCTTGATCGAACATTTTAATTACCTTCTGATTAATCGTTTAGTATTGTAGAATATTTATAGTATCATTCAAAACTTCGAGTTTTTATACAGCACGGTAATAGTGCGTTTCGAATTGACAGATTGTACTTGAAAACTAATCCCCTTTATATTTGCTTGCAGCCATATCTCAAACGGCTTGACTCCTTCAAAATTGCATTATCGATCTGTTGATAGGCTTTCACGCAGTTGCTTCAAAATAAAGTAGGGCAAACTATTTACCAGGATTTTTTTTTTTTAGGTTGATAAGGGCTTACTTTCCCTACTTTCTAAGTGTGGATGCTTTTAACCCTAGTGTCGAAATTTAAATAGGAGGGCGGGTGAAGCTTTTGATGCTCAGTGAATTCAATCAACAGTAAAGCTAAATGGAGTATCTTTACTCTCGAATGAAAATTGAGCGTTTGGCAATGCATACGTGATTTAGATCGACTACGCATTTGAAGGAACACTTAAGAAATTCAGGAGCCTCTATAGGAAACATTCATTTATGTCCATACCTTCATATCATTCGGTCAAATATAAAGTGATTTATCCAGATTTGATTTCGAACTGAGGAGACAGTCTGATACCATGCTCGCATAGGTTATAGAGCTACTGAAGATGACCAAATTGAGAAATTCTTTAAAATGTAATGATAATAATGGCGAATGTACACCTAAAGCTTACTTACTGTTGACCCCTCTTTTGCATTTATCATATTGGAGCTTGATACAATCACTTTGCCAATTTTGCCAAGGTTTTAACGATTCACAAAAAAAAAAATATCCCTCAGATATCCAAAAGGTATGGACTTTACATATTTTTTTCCAAAAAAAAAAAAGAGAGAAAGAAACAAAGAGCAAAGATTTTGTCACAAGCCGTACCTGCCCATATGAGGGTGTTGGTAATAACAGTTTTTATGATGGTTCTTGTTTTCCGTGACTTGACGGCATGCACAATCAGATGGTAGCGGTCTATCGTCATCGCAGTCAACGTTAGACATGTTGCTTGCACCGTCACCTAATTTTGCGAAAAAGGAAATACAGAAGAAAACGATTTGCAAGAGAGATTGTTAAAACAATGTTCGATGAAACATACATTCTGGATCACTAGTAAGTTTTCTGTATATACGCACACGACTTCACAGTGATAATACTGAATATAAGGGCTCTCATTTGATTATTTTTTTCAGTGGTAGCCTAAGAGCTCAGGGCTTTTCCGACAGATGCAATGCCTTTCACTTTCTATTGTCATTGCTGTTACTTGGCGAGATTGGTGTCCATTTTTCAGAGTTTGATTGGTTGTGTTGGTCTGTTTGAAACGCCTACTCCCTGTTTATCAAATTTCTAGAGCGTTACCTTTAAAATACATACAATAGGACAATGCCACTCTGCATCAAAAACCGAACCAAAAAGTGTCTTTCATTGATTATTCCATCTGGGCTTTAGAACCATGAATGAACATTGGAGTTCGAAAACATGACATTCAATACACGTTGTGCTTTTAAAAGTAGGCCCACTTAAAGCCTATTCCCCTCCACAAAACATGATAATGTAAAAACCACGGGAATTAGCATGGATATTTTGACATAACATGGAGAGAATAAGTGTGAAAGAGTGTGCTAAATCTAGCTTTAATATGGTGATTTCTTCACAGTGGTTGACATGGAGTATTCAAACCCTGTGGCTTTGAGGAATTAGCGTGAAACAGTGCATTTGGACTGACTGTTAACTTTACAGCCTTCTTGCTCAGTAGTAGCACTGCTACATGTCCAAGTTATAGGGCTTATTTCAATTGGTTAGGGACATCCAAGTTTGATGAGATATATTACGCTAGTAATGTCAAAGCCGAAAATTTCTCCCATCACAATGTGGCCTATAAAAACGAAACAAAACAGAACAAAACAAACAAACGAACAAACTAACTAACTAAACGAAACAGACACTAGCCATTTTTTCTTAGTTTCTTTGGCATTTGTTTGGCCATTTGTTTTACTTTGTTTTTAGCTCGTTTTGAGATGCAAGTTGCTCGATCAATATCTCTCTCCTCGCCCCTCTGTCTCTCTCATTGCATGTACTGTATCTTAACCATCGTTTGCATTTTAAGCCAAATGTGTAATATTTCCATAAGTACCCTTGCCAGATACGGAGTTAAAAATGATCTGGCAAGCTGAGTCGTGCATGAACCAAGGTTCCGTACTTACAAACATGACGTAGTTGATTCCTTTGCAAACGCTAACTGGAATCTCGGCAGTAATGGCAATGGCGGACGGTATGGCGCAAAGAGCCAACAGAGCTACATCCGTAGCGGCGAGGTTGGCCAAGAAATAGTTCGTAACCGTCTGCATGTCTTTGTGTCTAAATATGATGTAAATAACAATCGAGTTTCCAATAATCCCGATGGTAGCGAATACAATGGGCATCGTGATATAGAGTACATTCATGATGTAGTTGAATCGATCCGAGACGGTAGTAATCTTGCCATATCCAGACGAGAACGACATGTAATAGTCTGAGTTGGGATCGGACTCGTTGTACTGAGACTCGTCAATGACATCCCTCTGCAACAGTGGCGTCCCCATTGTGACCTGGTCAGAGTGAGTCTTTGCGGGTAGAGTGAGCAACACCGATAAAGGGGAGAGCAGTACAACGTGGACGTCACCGGATGCCGATGGGAGCCGCAGGACTGGTGAAATCGTTTCGATGGGAGCTGATCTGTCACTCCCTATGATCCAGGAATTGCTGCCAGTCTCCGCCTGAATCATTGGGAAGATCACGGGCCCCGTGCTTGTGAAGACAACATGCCCAGAACTGTCGAATTGGACCGATGTCGACGCTTTTATGGACTCTTGGACGACGTTATACACGGGGAGACGAAGCCGTAGAAGTGTCACTCATGGTAACGCCATTACGTAGAAACTCTCTGCAGGAGAATGGAACGATAGAGAAGATTATACATGTGGCAATGGTCATATAGCGATAGACGTGTAAAAGACAACCCAGCAGCCTTGTAAGTTACCTCAATTCTATATAGCTGTTTTGATGCTAAATGTCATGTAATGGTATGATCGGAACGAGAAGTCCCATCCTATTTTTTCCACGAAGTTAGTACATTTTAGGCAGGACAAGTTTTGAACGACAATCATTGAATATAAACCATTCTTACAATGATGAAAAGACAACGACAACACCACCACCAACAACAACAACAACGAAACAATCTGATTATAATGATGTGTTGCCGTGGTCTAGGCTTCATCACGAAGATGATTGTTAAGTATAGGCGGTGACGTTTTCGAATAATTTGCAGTTAGCTGCTATTCCCATTCCGTGATAGAGGTTGGAGTGTCTTTCTCTAAGGGTTTGATGCGTATGTTCAATCATGTTCTTGTTTGTTGTGCGTCTCCGTGGGTCTTGGTTTTAGTAACTTTGATCGCTTATGTCTTTTGCGGAGAACGAGGTGTGAAAAAAAATCACGACGGTTAGCCACCCCCCCCCCCCATATCTTCAACAGAATATGGCTTCTCGGCACCTAGAACATTAGCGGATATTTACTATTTAAGAAGTTGATTATAAAAAAAACGTTTCCTTTTTGTTTTTACGTTTTAGGCATAGACCTCGGGCAAATAAAGTTCCATGTGTAATTAATCCTACTGTCTGCACAAAAATGCGATTGACCCGGAAGCGCTAGTCCCAGACGGCAATAAATATAAAGCAAGTTCGGGCATAGTTGCATGGCAGACACCCATTCCTAATAATTCGGGGGTCAATCAAAATGAGAAGCAATTAAATCTTAGTCAAACTCAATCTCTGAGGCCAGGCCATGAAGTGGACGTGATTACACACAGCCGATACCGCTACCACTTTACACACGCTATGACTATACTATCAATAATCATAATGTCATATTCATGGTGTAATGTACTTTATTTTCTTTATTTGTGAAATCCTTTTCGCAGATTGGTCAACATAGCGTCACATGACCAAACATAGCATTGTCATGTTAAAAACAACAGGACCGTGACGTCCTATTCATGTTTTTGTGTACTATACCATGGATATGATGTCATATTCATGGTATATTTATCGATGTGTACAGTGCTATTGGTATCAAGCACTCTCATAGACCACTATGTACTAAATATAATCACGTCCCCTGCATGCGGGCCAGGCCTGCACACTGCATGGTCGTCCGTGCTGCAATATGCAAACAAACAACAAAGCTGTAGGAAAACTTTTGCAAGTGAAGACGTCTTGGGATTTAATGTCAAATGATGTGTTTGGGAATATAAAACATACAGACATCATGCACTGCTTCTAGCCTCTAGAACAATTATGGATTCCGAGGTGACAGGAATAGTGCATTTTTTTTTTCTTTAGACATGCTCTCATTGCATAGTATTACTATAAACATGGCGCTACGGTCATCTGGTCTTCAATATGACAACGCTATGTTTGGTCACCTGACGCTATCTAGCCCAATCAGTGAACAGGATTTGATTAATGAAGGATATAATTTTTCATCTTCGATGAGAGACATAGTCGGTTCATAGGACGAGAAATGGGAAATAAGTATGCGAGGCACGTGACAAACAATGAATAAAAAACAAAGAAGGTGTAAAACAAGAAGAGAGAAAGAGAAGGGAAGAAGAGTAGTGAACATCGAAGCCCGATTGCCCATGATGGAGAAAAACAAAAAGAAAATATGAAAGAGAGAAATGGTTTGGTATTGAAAGAAGGGTAAAGAGAAGAGTGGAGAGTGAAGAGGCGATGATGAAAGATTGAAAAAAAAAATGTACACTTGTAAGTAAAGACGAGAGAAAGAGAGAGAGATAGAGAAGGGGGGGGGGGTGGAGGAAGCTTGCGACCAGAAAGGAAGGAAAGGTCACAAACTGGAGCAGACTTTCCCCCCATCTCTCGCATCTAATGGTTTCATCTTTAATACGCGACCAGTAATCTGATCCAAACTCCCGCGGCATATCGCAGACCCCATACAGTCATTAGGGCCATTACCTACCGGGTATTCAACGTGATACCCTGAGATACAGATCGGATTTCAAGAGGACAAATGACAGGGAACATTAGCACGATGATGATCATAACGATTGAAAGTTCCTTTGTTGTTGTTGTTGTTGCTGTTGTCTTGTATAATGCAATGTGTGTGTGCATGTATGTGCGCGTATGCGTTTCGTATCTTTCATTTCGTTTTTGTTATAGGCATCATGCTGGTGCAGTGTGAATATTTCTCGAGGGCTTCCAGCTACTAGTTATCATAGCGAAATAACCGTCTTTTACGAAGCACGTTGGCAAATATAGGGCAAAGCAGAAACAAGCAAACAATATCAGACACAAACAACGAAATTAGAAGAACGTTCGTTTATTGCAGTCGGGGCTTTGCTATTGGAGTGTAGAGAATCGGGGAGGGGGGTTCGAACGAGCCTTCAGCTGGCCAGCAGGGTGTACTTGAACAAGAAAATATACAGAGAAAATAAAGTAGGTGAAATTTTCTTCCCAAAGCTCCAAATGATTTAGAAAAAATAGAATAAATTTGATAGGTTAATTCTAGCTCCATAGTATGGGCGGGGTATCCACCCAGCACGTCTTACCCCCCCCCCCCCCCATCACGTATCACACAAGTATACTTGATGCATTTTGACAATGCACGATGAGTCCTAACTCTATTAAGTGCCACGTTCGTACTCCAAACTCAGTAGAGTTAAGGCTTGCCAACTTTTGATACTCAAACGCTCAACTGGGCACAATCCAATGGATAAATCACAGTATTAAAATGGTCTAAACAAATACTGGTTGGTGATTGGCTATAATGTAATCACATGACTAATGCAGCAGTGATGATAAAAATTGTTATATCGGTATAAAGAAAACCCGTAAAAGAGCGTCCTGCTACTACAACGGAACAACGAAACAATGTGATGCAGATATGTTTCCAAAATGATCTTGCATTTAAGTTCTCAATATAATATTATGTTGCATCATTACGACTATCTGGTGTCCGACGATTACAAGGTAATATACTGCATTTTTTCATAATCATAATACATAAGCAAGACAAATATATAGACACAGAAATGTTGAAACTCAAGCCATACGCCAGCAAAAAGAAAAAAAAATGATCCGTATTCTACAGACTGGAGTATGATAATGTAGACCATTCTCCCATTATAGTATCAATGTTCTCTTTCTTGACTAACACACCCTCCCCCTCCTCCCCACCCCCCTTGAAAAATCCTAGCAAGGGGCCTAACACACATGCACATAAACCTTATCACACCAAGAAGAAGAAGGTGCTGGGCTAGTACCACCATGATCACACAAGGAGGGGTACTCCGCCATCACCTAAACACGGCTACACCTGACCTGCATTTTCACAATCCTCCAAGCTCCACTCGAGACCTCTCCGGTAATGTCGGGGTGCATCAAACCTACTTCTATGCAAATGGGCTGACTCTTACTGCTCAAGTAAAATCTGCCTGTGCTTTTCATGCATATTCCACCCCCACCCCCCCCCCCCCCCAAAAAAAAAGAAATAGAAGAAGAAAAAGAAGAAGAAGAAGAAGAAGAAGAAGAAGAAGAAGAAGAAGAAGAAGGAGAAGAAAGAACATCGGGAATAGATACTTACAGGCATCAAGTTGAAACGGATAACGATTTGAAAATCTATTGTCGAATTTACAGGGAAAGGGGATTGTTCTTATATCAAGCGAACAACCAGTTCATGTGCTTTTTCATAAAGTGTTGGATATACCATCTCAAAGAATGGTGATTCCATTATATTTCGTATCGCAGCATGCAATTTTTTTTAACATCCAATCAACATCCAAATTTAAGTTCAAAACAAATTCGTGGATTCGAAGATCATACATATCGAAAATGAAAAATTCAGTTGGGAGAAGTAGATGCCATGTAATATTTTGCATCGCATTACAAAACATTGAAAGATTGTGCCGGTATGGTGAAATGTTATAGAAGTATCTCCACAGTACATCAAGATTTCGTGCTATTGTAACTCGTTTCATTTGAAAGAGTGGTATTTTGCAAATACCTACACAAATTCAATGCCAACACTGTCGATTCATTTGCACGCTGCAAAGTTATTCTTATCTGTTCAACAGATACACACAAACACATGAACACACATTCTAACAATAGATACTTGAGGGAGTACCCCCCCCCCCCCCCACACACACACACACAGTTGTACTGCGTACAGCCTTTAACGAGGACAAAATAGCCATAATGAGAATGATGTGCGGGCGGTACGGATGACAAGCATCTCGAGGATGGGAAATGACAACCAAAGAGCCGGACCACTGATCGAGAATAAAATTGGGAACACACACTCCACTTGTCCTCCATCACCATCGCAGTACAGACATTTGAGGATTTTGCATCTCGCCCCCCCCCCTTGTCATTGCTTTTCCTCTTCTCCTTTTTTAATCGTCATTCTAAGGATACCCTTTGCTCAGCAAGACACCGAATGAGAGAACATCTGTCAGTCTCTGTTTAATAAAGGTGGAAATTCTTTTCTTCCATCAAACATAATTATCAGCACCCATGGGGGAGGGCGTAGATGGTCCAAAGGCTAATCTGAATGGTATGCAATGCAAAATATATGATAGGTTAAGATTAAGATTGTATAGGCGATGGTATCATGGATTATAAAAGAGGCAAGTGGGGGGGGGGGGGACTCTCCTGCGTCACCTCCTCTGTACGTTGTAACAAAACTTAGGACAAGGACTTTCTACAATTTTTGAATGAAAATCTTAAATGAATATATATATATATATATATATATATATATATATATATATATATATATACATATGCGTAAGACAGTATTCCACTAGACGACGAGACGTAGCTTCTTTTTCCTATTTCCCTTTGTATTCAACCGTTCTGCCATGTCATAGGCCTTCATCGGGATCTATACAAAAAAAAAAAAGAATGATAAATGTGCCACTGCCAGTAATACTATGATAACATTACTTACATGTATACGAAACAATATCGCTACAAAGCACTGTATTCATGGCGTTTAAAAGTTGGAAATAATATGTATATGAAATAATAAATAAATAAATAAATATATATATATATATATATGATATATATATATATATATATATAAATATACGTATATACATCACAATGATAATGTCACAACAGAGGAATGCATTGAATGCCAATCTTGATTTTAATGAAAAATCCTATTTTCGTGGATCCTTCCTCTTCATCAGGGATGACAGTGCGAATGAATTTTCACAGTGATATTCAATACCACTGTGAAAATTCATTCGCACTGTCATTCCTAATGAAGAGGAAGGATCCACGAAATTTCGGATTTTTCATTAAAATCAAGATTGGCATTCAATGCATTCCTCTGTTGTGACATTATTATTGCTATTTCTAGTACTGCCAATACGCGGAGCAAGTACAGTGTTTATATACATCAAATGTATTATCGTCATATTTGTGATCTTTGAAAATCCTCTCTATTCATTTCATTGCAGAAACCTCCCACTATCGCAACAACATAATTACTATATCGGTCCGCAAGATAATTCTGACGAAGGATTCATTTTGCGAAACTTATTAAAAGCAATTCCCCTCAGGGCCGTCCAAAACAGCAAGGGTGAAGCAACATCAGAATAATATCACAAAGGCACAAAGACCGTTGCCGCGTGTAAAGAAAACAGCTTATGACATCTAGCCCTCGAAGTCACTGCCACTTTTTGAGGACCATCCGCAGGTTTCTGACAGGGTTGCCGTCATCTCGAGATTACCTCATTACTGGCACGCTGCTGAACATGTCTACTCTTAGTTGTTGAAGAAAGACAAATCGTCACCGCGTATCTCTGTGTCCTATCTCCTCCAGGTGTCTTCGGGTGCCATTCCTTGATACATTTGGAATTTCTGTGTTTGTTTGGTTTTTTTTTTCTTGGCGAATATCCAGATGTTCTCTTTTTCAGCGGAACTTATAGCTGTACTTGTGCCCCGTTATAAATACTTTGCTTTGTTTTGTCAGTTTACAGCCCGCGTACTTGTTCCCTTTTGCAATGATCGTATGCATTTCGGTCAACATTGTGTGTCGCCTGTTTCTTTGCCTAGAAATGTTTTTCTTTCACCGAGACTTTTTTTTTTTGTTTTTTTTTAGGATCTTTTTTCTTTTGCTCTTTTAGTAAGAAGACAAGATCAATTTCAAACATAGAAACAAATAGATACTAAAAATACAATATTGGTACTGGGTTAGTAAGACTCAGTGCGGACATGTCTACGCATTGTGTAGCAGCAATGCATAATACATGTAATCCATTACGGTACCGAGATGTATTACAATAAAACAAATTATGGCCGACTTCTTTAAGAATCCTTGCGCCTTCCCGGAACCTTAGAATCCATTACTAAGATAAGCATCTGAATCACATATTGAATACATTTTGCACACAGAATAAAAACAAAGCAATAAAAACTTCCAGCGCAGTTGAATTCCTCTTATCCTGAAAAAAAAAAAAGAAACTGGAGAGGAGAAAACTGTCAGTAGTGGCGATTACAAACATTGTTGAACTAGAACCAGTATTACTGTTGCGCCGTACATAAGTAGCGTAACATGTACCTTCGAAATGGCGGAGAGCTACCCACGCGCCGAGACAGCAATAGATGTTTAACAGAAGCGGTACATACGTATCTGCCTAAATGCACACCGCGCTTTTCTTTATAATAATAAATGAGGGCGCTGTTCCCTTTCCTATGTCGTTTTGGTCACAGGTCTGTGCTTTAGTGTTCTGCCGTTCGAAATCGCCACATGTGATTTGATAGGCCTACGTCTCTTGAACGTTGCATTGGATAAAGTAACAGTTTGGAAATAAAAGAATAGAGGCTGACAATTCGAAATGATTCGTTTATAAGCTACCCATAATGGAATTGTTTGAAAACTATGAAGTAAAATGATCCACCCCAATTTCCATGACGCCTTACCTATTGAAGTCCTTTCATGGTTTATTTTTATAACGCATTAAAACACCTAAAAACTTTAACAATGTGCAATTTGCGATTTGTTCAATCCATTCTAATGTGTGGAACT
Source organism: Diadema antillarum (assembly GCF_040938485.1). Classification (NCBI taxonomy): domain Eukaryota; kingdom Metazoa; phylum Echinodermata; class Echinoidea; order Diadematoida; family Diadematidae; genus Diadema; species Diadema antillarum. The sequence continues at coordinate 740,753 of NW_027271705.1, forward strand.
AGGACGGATAGCAAAATGATGGAACATTAATCAAATCTAATATGAAATAAGTATTTTCAATTATATAACTATACTAACGAATTCTAAAGAATGGTAAACGCATTATTACTTAAACGAAGAAATGATTTATATAAAAGTCACTTTTTGCTCGATGTTAGCGAATGCGATCCCCTTCCAAATGATAGCCAACATTGTAATGTCGTTGCAACACTTCAAGGACTTAATGCAAAAGAAACACCTTATTCTTGTTATTTTAAAATGAAATAGATGATATTTTGAAGATTTATGTGGAAGGGAAATATGTTAGATAATCAAGATATTAACTCTTTCCATTCTTGAATGTGATAGCTACATCTCTTCACTCTCGTGAAAACAGTCATTCATTCATTCATTCATTCATTCACTCATTCATTCATTTATTTCTATAATATACATTATGACAACATTTACAAAATTCAAAATACAATTGTCTTGCTACAATGTATACATTTTGAGTGGAGGGGTCACAAAAAACACACACACAAGGCTTGTTGGAAATGATCCCCTACAATCATTATTACATTTCAATTGAACAATGAGCAAAACAAATTCACTTGATAACACAAAGGTGGAAGATACAATGAAGAGGGTAGTATAGAGTCAAGAGGAGGAAACATTGTATACCTTATACATGTAATGACAGGTACATTTCATCAAAAAGACATTGTTTTTCTTATAAAGCCTTTTGAGAAGACATAAAGTTTTACTGTTCTCAATTGACGGAAGAAGAGTATTCAAAAGAATAGGGTCACTGTAAAAATATGAAAGATTTGGAATCTAAAGGTCATATGAAATGAGATGAAATGAAATTAATTTATCAAACAAACATCGTCAACATAGTCAAAACAGTCAATAGTTAAAGTACAGTTTTAGCAAAAAAAAAGAAGAAAAAAAAAAAAGAAAGAACCGGAATAGCGTGCAGGCTATTCGAGGCCAGTCCTTTCAATGATATAGATTGTAATATAACGTATTTACAATATTCACAGAAGCAATGTTATATATTTACAGGTTTTCATAGGGGATCATTTATACAATATTTTGATAAGAGATACTTTCGTAATGGTTTCCGAAAAGCGTTACGGATATTCACCTTTTTTACATCTTATGGAAATCCACTCAAAATCACACTGCCCGCATATGACATGGAGTGTTTGCTAGTTTCAGATCTGATTTCTACTGGTTTATAATTCAGATTTTTTTTTAAAACCTTGCATCATAATCATGCTCAATTTCAAGACAAAAATCGGAGACATCGTGCTGTTAAGTATGATGGATTAGGTCAGACATTGCAGTTCCAATTTCAAACTGGTATAGTCAATAAACATATAGCATTTGTAAACGATGAAATAAAGGGCCAGTATGCTCTCTAGGTCCTTCGAAACAGATTGCATGCTCTAACTTCTTTTGTAACAAAAAATATAGATTGAAGATATGAATGGTATGTACATCCCCAAACTTCTAGTCCATAAAACATACGCGGAAGGACAAAGGTCTTATACTAGCTTCTTTCTTAAGCTCAGGTCTGAGATTGATTAGACATCGCTCTTTCTGTTAGTCTGAGTCTGTACCACTGATCTAGAGAAATCAGTGGTTTGTGTTTGTGAAGGCCAAGTTGAACGAAGTGTGGAATTACACTTCCCGAGCACGCAGGGCCATCAGGGAAACGTGAAAGTGAAGCCTGTGTCTTGGATTACACCTCACATTCTTCTGTTTTGTTCGAGAGAAGAGAAGGGGGGGGGGGGGGAGGGCAGGAAGAAAGAAATGTTCAGGTAGAGAGGGAGAGAGACACATACACTGACAGATAAAACAGGGGAGTTCAATACAAAGATGTAACAATGAAAAAAGTAATTGAGAGGGGGAAAAACATAACCGCGGGAGGTAGGATGTCCAACAACAACAACAATAACAAAAACACCAGCAACAACAACAACAACAACGACAAAAATAAGGAAAGCTGAAAGATAAACAAAGGAAAGATCAAGTGACGGAAAGACATTATAGAAGGGAAAAAAGAGTGAAAGCGAGAGAGAGAGAGAAGGGGGATGCCCAAAGGAGGTGAAAGGAACTGTGAAAGAGAGGTATTCATAAATAGAACCAGTGTTGACGGATTTGAGGTAAAGCCGCGTATTGTACAAGTCTGTCTTGCCAACCCGTTAAAACGGCATCCTGCCCTCTGTTGACCGCATCACGACAGCCAAAGCAGACAAGGTCTAATTTAAAACCCACCAGACGACGAACATATCAACCGTTTTGGTAGACATGCGTTGCTTGGCTTTCATTGAAGAAACCTTACGATTGCCTGGCGAGGAGTGAGGAACTGTGTTAAGAAAGAAAGAAAAAATAACTGAAACAGAAGCGCGGCTCTCTCTACTGAGAGTACTTCTATTTTACTCTGTCGTTCTTTATTACAACAAAACCTAGCATTTAGCCAACGCGGTCTGGAGTTATAACCCCTTTGTGTCTGAATTGAGACTAATCGTGATACAACAACGATCATATTCGTGTTGTTACAATGTTACATCAGGGGTGATTATGCATGCAATGCGTATAAGGTCGTCTTTCCTAAGACGCAGTACACTAAATGCAAACTGGTATTCATGTTTTGTTTACATTATCATATCGCACACATGCAAGGACCTTAAAATACAATATGTCAGCGAGAACGTTACTCAATAATTGCGGGATTACACTATTACACTATAAAAGTGCAAAAGCAGACAACAGCCACCGATTCACAATCAGTAAATAAGAGGAATTCATGTCATCTGATGTTAGAATGATGGAAGTGACACAGAATGACAACCGTGAAAACCATTAGATCGTGCTTACTACGAGGGAAGTTGCTTCATGTGCAACCATGTCTCTTCAACAACTTGTACGAAAAATAAAGAAGGAAACACAAGAAAGAGATTGGAATAAAAGCGTGAGGGAGAGAAAGAAAGAGAGAAAGGGAGAGAGAGTGGGGGGGGGGGGGGGAGTGAGATAGATTATATAGATACAGCCTTTACTCAGTCTGCATGGTTGAAGGCAGTTAAAGGCAAAACAACAACAACAACAACACTTATGTCGCAGCTTTCCTTTATGTCCATTATAGACCGGTGATGATAACTTATTTATTCCTATGTCGGCATCTATCAGTAAAGAGATGAAATATTCACCAGCTTCATCCCGTAAAATGGAAAAAAGGAACATACCCATACTTGAGGCACGCCAGCCACTAATGTGGTATTAATGCAATACGCGCGCCGCGTAATGAGGCTGTTTCGTCCTTCGAGCCCTTGGCATGTCAAGACGGCAAGCAACCGTAAGCACACACATCGTGATCTCCCCTATCAATTTAGCCCTGTGGCGGTAAGGGAAAACTGCTGTTCGGCTGATCATCATGGAATTACCTGGGCATTATAAATTCATACGCGTAACGTAAAAGAATGGCGCCAAAAGTATCTGAGGGTGAATATAGAAATACAGGAAATCTGTCTGCGTGTTGATGGCAAGCCGGGGAGTACATAATCTACTATATCGACGTTTTTCAGCAAAATCGGTCAGAAGAATGATTTCGAAAATTTCATGTGGATTCCGCAGTTGATTGAATTTGGCATTTATAAAAAACTAGTGTGGAAATAGTGTTAGATGAGTTTTTAAAAAAAAAACTAAACCAGGCAGATGTATTAATGCCTGCTACACAGTTCATTGATTTCCTTGTGTTTATTTTTTTAAGTTACCGCAACGGTCATTGAGATACCTACTTGTCACAAAATTACATTGCCGTAATGTTCCCTGCCAACAGAAGGCATGCTAATTGTCTTTATAAAATGGGTTCAAGAATGTAGCCAATAGGAAGCGCTGAAATGAGACACACCTCCTTCCTTTACTTCAGTACAACTGCACTGCCTGTAATCCTATGGTAGATTGCCGATCGTCTGTGCGCGCGGCGGCTCCTTTGATGAATTGCATGCATACGCGTACGCGCTGTCAATCCTGTAAACAACTTCTAGTTCGGGCTGCCGGTCGGCCGGCCGGCCTGTCTTCCCTTGTGCATAACATATGTGGCGTACGTACGTATACTGTACTATACGTACACTTTGTACAGTACAGTAGACCAAGCGTTATGGGACCGGACGCGTAAATGGAGTCACTTTGAAGAGCAAATCCAACGATTTAGCAGGTTAATTCTCACGCCGTTTTCAGAGTATGTTGTCTAGTAGGCCTATATGAGGAGTCTATATCAAGTCTTTAAGGTAAAGGGTGCATATTCTATGTAAAATAAGTAAGTTTTCATGCGGGTGTCCGGAAACCCAACCCCCCATTATACTTATACTGTATGTGCGGGACTTCCGCGAGTGCGACGTGCGTAAAAGTTTGGGACGAACATCTTCGGACGAAAAATGATGTTAGTTTTCGAATTTTCGACCCATTTTATAAAACAAATGATGCACAGGATTATTTCGTGATTTGATGTTTCACAATTGTAAATACCCTCGAGTGCACTACGCCTACACTAACGCACTCTATCCTGTGCATCATTTGTATAGTATTCCTACCCATTTAACTACTCGACACTGATGTATCATGTAATTTGAGTGACTACGCATAGAGGGCAAAGGGGGGGGGGGGGGGGTTATTGTGTACTTCAGTATAGGGACTGGTAAAGAGGACAACAGATTGTTATCCTTGGGTGATGCATTTTTTCTCCTTTATTTCAAATAAATCAATGCAAAAAAAAAAATCACAATTATTATAAGATCATTTGCAATCAAAAAATGTATATGCCATAATTATGTAGCATCACATTCAACACGTAGGCCTAAGAACTTGCCATGATACAGCACATTGATTAGACGACTGAAACTTTTGATCAGTCTTACTACATTGTATTTCCTCCGCTTTCACCTTTCCATCAACAAAAGCACCACCACCACCACTACCACCACCACCGCCACCAACAACAACAACAACAACGACAACAACAACAACAAAAAAAAATGTCTGACAATGCAATTATGTGTGTGTCAAAGCTCGAGTAGTATCCCTCACAAACAAACACTGTACATCTTCTTCGGTCAATGAACCCTTAACTTGATGTAACATGCATGCTGTAATCAACGCGTTGGCCATGGTATGAACCATTTTTCAAGCTAAGCTCATGCCTGAGTTAACATAAATAAGCTGTACGAGTCTACTGCTTTCAAGCTGTGTGCATGATTGTATTCTGCGTATCGGTGTGTCAACAACAACGCCACAGGGGATATAAGGTCCGGCGATTATGCGCGCATGATGCGCTCAATCCAAGATGATAGTTTTACAACTTTGTGGGATATACAGCTATGTATGTCTTTTAATATGATGCACTGAGGGAAGAAACAGGACAAAATCATTCTGTTGCTCAATCCAGACAAAGGTTTCTTTCCAAGGTTTATCCCGACCGAGCGGTGGTGACTGTACTCAAGAAAACTTTCGGGGTTTAAAGTTTTGTAATTGTACTGCCTGCGGTCGGAGCGCGTAGATCATGCTCGGATAAGGAGAGGTAATTAGTATACAGTAACCCGTTCCATGATGCTGATGCGGTTCTTATTGAGTTCCAACCCGACAATAATAATCAAAATAATCATATTGATTATTACTCTGGTAGTATTAGAAGTAGTAGTAGAAGTAGTGGTAGTAGCAGCAGTAGTAGTATAGTAGTAGTAGTACTAGTATTGGTAGTTGTAGCAGTAGTAGTATAGTATAGTAGTGGTACTAGTAGTAGTAGTGATAATAATAACGATAATAATAATAATAACAATAATAATAACAACAATAATATCATAAAAATGATAATAATAATAATAACGATAATAAAAGTAAGAAGGAGAACATACAGACATGAGGATAATGCTTTACACAAGTAGAAAATTACAGAAATGCAACAAAAATGCGATATTTGTTTATAGAATGAAGTAAATTAACAAGATTTGAAACGATGTTGAAATGATGGGGAGAGAAGGCTGGTTGGTGGGGGTGATCCCGTGTTGTTGTCCTGGGGATTCTGCGACACCGATAGATTATTTGCAATATCGAGAGTCAATCAATTGGGAAAGGGCTTTCTGCTTGTATTCACCTATCTTTTGAGATGAAAAACATTATAGACCCTATATACATATATGACTTCCCTTTTTGATTGTCGAGTATACCATCGCTGAAAAGTTGTGCAGCGGTTAGCGTTGGTGAGTACCACCTACATGTATGTTATCTCTACCCCCTTTTTGCCTCGTCCGCGGGAGTTCTTGTACAAACAACTGTCACTTGTGATCTGCTGTAAGGGGATTGGATGAAATAACCTCGCAGGAATATTACTTCGCAAAACCAACTTCCCGTGGTGATCTGAAACGATGGGAAAAGATATCAAGGCCGTCTTCGACGTCGACCGTAAGAAAATGAGGCCCATCGTGGTCTCCATTGGAAAACTCTCTTGAAGACCCTTAAAAAATCGTTTATAAGCGTTTCCAGCTGGTATCTATCTTTTCTGGAATCATCGCCTAAGTTCCTTCACAATGTGATGAGGGAGGGGAGGGGAGGGGATGGGTTATTTCGCTTTATCTTTTACGACTATTATAGTGGAGCATATAAAAATATATCATATTATAATATATTTGCGCACTACAGTGACGTGACTTGAAAACATCAAACCTGGCATAATGTACTTCGCTTTATATTACGCAGAACTGTGCTACCCAGAGGGTATTTTTAGATCGTATGCATAATTTGTGAGATATGGGATCCGTCATCACCAAAGGATGGCAGAGTTGTCAATACTAATTTTCTGATTTGGGGTTTTCTAAATTTCTGAGTTTTCAAAATGATATATAATTTGTCCCATTTTATCGTCAAGTAGCCATAGCACAGAAACGAGTGTGAAAACTCGCCTCCAGATAAACACAGTTTAGAGGAAATCATTTTTAGAACTTTAGCTGCTGTCGGGCTAAAAGGATGTAAGGTATACAGTCACCGTAGATAAACTAAAAGCTCCCCACCCCACTCCCCCAAAAGTAAAAATCTGGCATTTTGTAACATTCGTAGACATCGACATTAAAAATGAATGTGGCTCAGTTATCTAACTTAGAATCTGAAAGATTTACCATCGCTAGGAACAAAAATGATATTCATATTATTTTCATCATTTTTTAATTTCAATTTTAATTTCAATTTCAGTCTCATTTTCTTATTTCTCGATGGAAATTACCTAAAATATAACACCATAATCTATGATAATACACAATGCCAGCTTAAATATACAAGGATACAAATACGAACATAGTACATAGAGGTCGATGTGACAGTTTCAATCGAAGTAAATGATTGCTATAGAAAAATACAATAGAACCTACTGAAAAGCAAAGTTTGTTGAGTGTAGGTCCCAACAAAAGTCTAGTGTGAAGAACAGGATGAGGAGCATGGGTACAAAAGACCAAACTAAAACAACAACAGCAACAACAACTGGCCATTAATAATCGTGGTACAGAAGACTATTCTCAAATACAGTAAAAGGAGAGCAAGTAAGCAAGTTGATCAATGCAAAAATTAAATATAACCACATCAATAAAGATAATTATTAATCAATTAAGTAATTAAGTAAATCATCATTTACTATTAATATCTATTCAAAAGTGGAACACTCTCTATGCATGACATGAGTGTACACAATTAACGCAAAATGCTTAATAGCACATTGCATCGCATGAATGGTATCCTAATGAGTGGACCTTGCTCGTGCTTAATGGCCAACTCGAATAAGTCACCTTCATCAGGCGTTTGTGACGTCATTATCTTCGGGCACGATACATCACATGGTACTGAAGCTTCATTATCACCCACTAGACAATGTGCATGGGGGATTTATTATTCATCTCTCCTGTTCTGACAAGAAATATCAAAAATTCGACAAATCAACAAGGCTCAAGACCTTTATCCATTATAAACACACAAAACATGCAAAAACAAGTAAAAATAGAGAAGAAATTTGATTGAAGCAGAGAGGGAGAGAGGAGAAAGAAGGTAGCTAGTAAGAGAAGGTGGTCGCATAATCATCCGTAAATGTTTGCAGATATTAGGTAGTAATAATAATAACAATAATAATGACAAATAAGACTTAGATAGTGCTTAAAACTGGCGTTTCTAAGGTCATTACTACGAAACAGAGAACTTAATTAAAATGCAGCATAGGTACTAATAGTGTGATATAAGTGAGATGATGCTGATATTTTTTTTTCCAAACGCCTTTGTAATCTTATGAAGAATGATAATTATATTAGAGACAACAATGAAGACAGTAGATGTCGCACGATGCCGGCTGTGCTGTGTTGACTGACAACACACACAATCACACTCAGCTATAACAGAGTATATATTTCTGACGAAGGACAAAGCCCAAAAGCTTAATAGAGGGGTTGCAGCTCGTACATAACAATCGCAACTATGTCTCCGGTGAAAGGGTTGTTGCCAATACATTTAAGTCTCCTTCACCAACCCGCCATGTTCAGTTTTAATCAATTGCTGCCGCTATGTATTAAAAAATGGAATATCATGATTGATTAAATGGATGATATTAGTTGCCAGGTAATGAATGCTAAAGCAGATTATTTCTTAAAGGGACAGACAAGGATATTCAAATGGTATTATTTTGGACATCGATGATAAAGCAGTCACTAGCCTTGCCTCAAACGACGGTCAGAAAAAAAATCAAGTGTTTGTTTGTTTGTTTGTTTGTTCATTTCCATCTGAGATGATGGTGGATAGCCCATATTCAGCTATGCTAAGCTGGTCTTCCATGGGATCCAGCTGGATGTGAGGCGGGACCACTTCACCGGGTTAAACACCCTGCTCTTCGCGAGGAATGAATGAAGCGGGATCTTTTACGTGCATGAGCTGTGACTCTCTCATACACGGGACCTCAATTTTCTGTCCTATCCGAGGGACAGAGTGTTTTGCCTCTTGCTAGAGGGGACGGTATGTTTACACACAACATTGCTCAGTCCAGACTCGGGTTCGAACCGGGGTCCTTATAGGATCGTGAGGCAGACGCGCTACCGACTGAGCCAACTCACCGCCCATTAGTGTATACCAGAGGCCGAAGTCACATTGAAAAAAAAAAAATCGATCTTTTACCAGTGAAGTTTAAGATCGCGAAGTCGTCGCGATCTTAAAAACTTATCAATCTTTTGCCAGTGTGGCCGCGCCTAGAATGGAAGTTAGTTGTTGTTTTTCTCTAACCTCAACTTCCACCAATTGAAGACCATGTACATTACGTACATGGTCTTCAATTGGTGGAAGTTGAGAATTTTAAAAAATATGTAAATAAGATAAACAAATATACAATTTTGCATTGTTTTTGCATTCTCCATTTCATCCGTATCCGCCCCACTTTGTACCACGTTTAAAGGAGACGTTTCTTTGTTGTCTCCGGAAGTTTTCCATGCTTTTGCATTCAAACATCTATAAATTGAATACATGCTGGGTACAGAGTTTCAGAATTTATAGCGATTGGGATGAGGATTAATTAGGAACAATTTTAAAAGTCATAACAGATCATCGTGAACAAGGCTGATAATAATACCATCTGCATAGAAGATTGCACGATTGAGTGCTCAAGGAAGCAGGACAAAAGCAGAAAGCATCCGTAAACTGTAAAACACAGGCGAAGATAAGCGAGTGGTATTGCAATAGGTTTGCATTGAGCTGCCTTGCTACAGTAGGATATGTGAGTCCCCTTTGTCATCAGCTTTGTCCAGTGTATTAGTATTGTGTTTTTGGTTTTTCAGAGTATTGGTTATTCTGCTAAAAGGACTACAATAAATCTAGTCTGTAATATTACTTTAAAGCGGCAAAACATTTTCTCCTATGTAGTTCCTATGTACACTTCGCAACACGAAACTCACTAAAAGTCGCACGTTTCACTTTTCTCCCTAGCAAGATTTACGTTTTAATGTTGTCTTTGTAACGTTTCACTTGACAAGGTTGGATTATTTCGATTTTTTTTTTTCTTGCGGGGGGAAGGGGGAATGTGAATGGCAATCTCTCGTCTTGCATGATATAGTATCCCCTCCACTTTCCATTTAGAAGCTACTTGCAAGTGTGCATTTACAAAAAAAAAAAAATATTCACATGTTCAAACAAACATTCGTTGAAAAAGAAATACCCTCAGAAACAACGAATTAGAACTTGCTTGATGGGTATGCTTTGGGTATGGGAGTCTCATAATCCCACTGTCGAATTGCGGTGGAAACAAGTTAGTCTTAGCAAATGTGGACGCACAGGAGAAGTGAGTTAGGCCGTGCGCTTGATTATGATAAGTAAAATACTTTCTTTTGCTTCGTTTTTCTCCCCTATATAACATTATCATAACGCAATAAGATTCGAATAATATTTGATGCATAATTCATACTATAACACATTTGTAAAAAAAAAAGTCTGTCTATACTGACTGTTTGTGACGTCATGTGTGCGTGTGTGCTTGTGTATTTTCTCTTCCAAACGCTTTCTCATATTAAACGGAGACCTCCGGATGATTTTCAGACTTTTACCATTATGAACAACAATAAATTGGCTATACTGGGTACGGAGTTTCAGAATTTATAGTGATCGGGACTAGGAATAAGAATGTTTCAAAATTTACAACAAATCACAATGAACAAGGATGATGACATGGCAGTCTCACTGTAAGGATGCATGAGTAGGGCCTCAAGGAAGCAGAACAAAAGGAGAAAGCATGCATACATTCTGCAAAGGGTGAACATGTTACGCACGTGGTATTGCTACATTTTCATTTTCTAAAATATGTGAGGCTCCTATGTCATCATCCCTGTTTAGTGTACTTTTTTTTTGATTTTTCAGAATATTTTTCTGCTCAAGGACCACAATAAAGTCCACACATCTATACATAGAGCTGTTGACTTATGTACTCCATGATGTGAAATTATGAAAATCGTCTGGAATGCTCCTTAATCTTGCTCTCTCTGTTCCTCTTTATTTTCTTTTTTCTCTTTTTTTTTTCTTGAAAGAGGATGCCAACATCATAATATGACTGCTCTTGTATTATGCTCGCAAGATTATGCTTCAAATGCTGTTTAAAAATCTCAGTACGGATATATCCCGAATGCAGCGATTCTCTTTACACTACATTACGCAACGTCATTCAATAGAATTGGGGAAAAATGAAACGTGCATTCGGCAGACTATAGGTTTACACTCCCTGTTCTTTGTCTGTTGACATAGCAACATCTCTTTCGCCAGATGCTGTCGAATCTGGGATACATTGTGGTCAACAACGGATGAAGTCATCAGCGTCTCTTGTATACAGTTCTGTCAGCAGTACTTTCCATCAAGTCCATGTTTAATCAAAAAATGCCAGTTACCTTGCGAACAAAAAGGACATGAAAAAGCCATCATGGGGAAATCATTTGTCATAGACTCTGTTTAAAATGACTGTGAATGGACAAACCGTGTAATAGAGGGTGATTGTCTACCCAATGTGATGATGATAGACCGAATGGAGGATGACAGTTTCACGAGTATGCATGAAATGAATCCTTGGCACAATTAGCGCAGTTTTAATGTGATCAATACTGCGAAGCCTTTTGCGAAAGTAGGGCTTCATTCTAAGTGATTCTCGTCGGAATGAGAAGTCTTATCGTTTCTACAATCTTTTTGTCTCTCTGTTTCTTCTCAACCCCCCCCCCCCACTTTTTCTCACTCCCCCTCTCTTTCCTCTCTTTACATATTAATTCGGAGAACACGAAGCTATTACAGTTATATCTCGGCATGAATATGGCGTGTATCACTGAAGTGCCTCCAGGCCTATCCTAGCTATTTTACCGACGTCCTGCCTTGTTGCTTTTTCATCTCTATACTGGATTACCTGACTCGCATGTCACTTTCCAAGAAAACCAATATGATATTTGATCTTCCTCAACTTATCGTTTCGTCCTCCTCACTTCCTTCAGCATTTATTATCTGTGTCCTTGTCCTTTCCTTAGACAAAGACATGCTTTAGAAAGTCGTTTTTTTTTCCCCATCTTGATGGAGGCATTTTTGTGTTCATTCTGGAGGATTTTCGTATTGGCTTGTAATTATTGTCATGTAAGTCTCTTCTTCAAATAGTACAGTTTAGATGCAAGAAGATGACACACACAGGAAACCTTCATTATTGAACCAAAACACAAATGGTATTCATACCCTTGTGACAGGGTTGAGTTTCGCGATGAAAGGTCATCAATACACTAATTGCCCTGGAGCTCACTCGAATCATCGTGCTCACGTCTGACATTGACAGGTACAGGTCAAAGCCTTTTATTTTATATGGCTTCGCATAAGCGGGATACTTCACTTCCAGGTAATGATCGTATCAGGAATGAAGACATGCAGTGACGTACGTATCATCATATTCAAAGCGTTGAATTGAATTGAATTGACTAGAAATGAAATGAATTGAATTGAATTGAATTGAATTGAATTGAATTGAATTGAATTGAATTGAATTGAATCGAATTGAATTGAATTGAATCGAATTGAATTGAATCGAATTGAATTGAATTGAACTGAATTGAATTACTGGAACTGCACTGTTCTTACACTCGAGACACAGTGAACAGTTCCAGCACGTTTCATTTGACATCTATTTACTAAACAAACCAAAATAAATAAATGAATGAATAAATGAATTCAAACATGAAAGATGCAAAATATGATATAAAGCGGGTCATGACTAGAAATTGTATCAGCATACATAATGTACATAGAAGACAATTCTCTATAACATGTGATATATGAAGGAGAAAACGCGGGTTCCAGGGAAAAAATACCAATGTTAACTTGTTTTGCAATGGATATATATATAGGATACAGAACACTAATGACGAAACTATATGAAAGCTAAAATAGCAAGCGTTCAATGTACAAGGTAGTCTCTAAACATGAAGTTCACAAAACAGTCGGGCGTTAACATAAGGATCACCAGCAATGATAACGTGATATATAGAAATGGGAAAAAACAGAAATAACAAATTATCAAAATAATAATGTATATGTATGTATGTAGATGTCTATCATACATATTTGATACACATACATAATGGCGAAATGAGTGTGTGCGTGTGTGAGGAGAGATAGAGAGAAGGAGAGGGAAGACAGAGGGGCAGAGATGGGAGATAAGAGAGAGGAGTTTATCTGCTTGTAAGCAGATCACTTCTTAAATAACAACCTTGGGGACTTGCCTGGCAGGAATAATAGCCCGTGACAATCTCATTAGTCAACGCGTTGTGATGTTCCCTTACCGGTCACGTAAACAAGAGTCCGTCATCAATCTCTGCTCCGGCCCAACGCCGGGGTACGAGGCATCGGCGGACCTCCGCTGACAAATGAGCGACTCGAAATTCCCACCACCGAGTTGACGTCTGGTCCGACCAAGGAGTTGTCACAACGTTAGGTATTTATTCGTGACACGCCATGGCTTTCAAGGATGCGCGAAGGCGGAAGTAGAAAGTAGTACAACGATATCCTCTCCCTGCATATTTCCGGGCTCAATTACCAAAGCCGTCGCCAGCTTCGTCCTTCGCGACGTATTCATCGCAGCGATGTGAAGCGTATTTCTTTCAGCATGAGTCGAAGACTGTATCCCTTCCTTTTGAGGGTCTGGTCAATATTTACTGGAATTCATATAATGCGAAATCGCGTGGTTTTTGTTGTTTTTGCTGGGTCAAAATTTGCCCGGAGCCTAATGGGAATTCCTAGTGCATCTTGAAATCCTTGCTACCATGAAAGCGTTTTGTCGAATGCTGAAAGGTTTTCCCGTCAACTTACGCAGATATGGTTACGTAATACTTGTACCACAATAATGGTCAAGGCAAGTGTGTTGTGATCAAGTCGGGTGCAATTTTTTTTTGTTAGTATGATCGAAATAGAAATATATAGGAGGGAAATTAGAGCTTTATTCTTGTAGTAATAAATTAGGGTCAAAGACTCCCACTAAGGGAACGATAAAATGGAAGCGTTTAGATCTGAAACTGCTAATTTGATTATTCTTCTACAAAGGAATCGTACTCGCATCCTCTGTCTGATCTACGGCAACGCCTGAACCTATCCAGTGGTATGATAGCAGGTGTTTCCTGCTATTGTCAACTTGAGGTTCTCTACTATTCAGTGCACAAAGACTTATACGACATAATAGTTTACGAATGAGATTTTCGAAAACGTTGCAGATTGAAGAGAACTTGCACCTTTTATAATGGCCCAGTTGGAATCAAGCTCTATCTATAATCGCATAGACTCATGTGAGGTAAAATACCGGTGAGTCATGATCACAGCAGTGATAAGAACAGGCAGGCCACTGGCAGAATTTTACAGTGCAAAAAGCTAAAGGAATCATCAATGTATCATAATGTTTAAAGGTGGCATTGGATATGTTGGTTGAGAATGCGTCTCCCAAGAAAGAAGGGGAGGAAAGGATGGAGAACAGCTGTCAAGTTAATTTTTCAACTTTCTCTACTAATCTGTCGCTGTCCCTGTGTCTTTTCAACATTAAAGGATCGCTGTGAAATTAGGCGGTCCAGTATCACGTTAATCATTAGCTAATGGCTGCCATCAAGCCGAACCAATAGAAAGCGCAAAATGATAACAATCGACTTGTGTTTGCACACTGTCAGCTGAAAAATTAATTGTCTATGAAATTGGCAATCGAAAATTTGTTTGGCTATAGAAACTGTGATGAGACCATAAAAGCTACTCATAATGAAGTCCACAGGGTAGTTCTGCGATTAACAGATACACGATGCGTGGAAAACATAGACACGAATCGTTACATGAGATAAATGAGTGTTGTTCAAATTCAAGATACTCTGAAGTCGTGTCAACGATCAAAAGCCATGAAAACATCGTTACGTTATAAGCTCTTCAAGAGTTCCTTGAACATGACGGATACGGCAATAGCTACTGAGCGTTGAGCGTGTCTTGTTAATAGAATGACTTTTTTACTACTTAAACCTAGACCATTTGTGATCCTTTTTACATGGCGTATATAGAAAGTGGGATTTGCTCATTTCTTCTTAATCGTGTTGATACTTAGCTAAACTCAAAATAGGGCTTTTAGTGTCACATCCGATTACTGAAAAAAAAAGAGAGAAGAAAATGAGGAAAAGGAAAAGGAGAAAAAGATCCATCCACATTTATCGTTTCAACAAACTTTGTGTGGTAATTCGTTTCCAAATAATCAGGCAACGAGGCTTGCTGTACGTTTTTGCCGAAAGCAAAGTGATACGTTGACGGTCCATACGTGGGATGTGTAAAGCCACTTCCAGCTCACGTTTACGGAACTATCATGCTCTGTAAGTCAAATTGGTAAAGGGACATTTTTTTCTTTTTTTGACGTGGACAATACATTTTGGCATCACGATGTCAAAGTGTTTGAAAAAGCGACAACAACAGATAAAACCTCAATGGCGTCTCTAATGCAAAACAACCGGGTGTCAAACTAGCCTTTTGCCGGTAGAATGAATATGTTTGGGGCTTGCTGCCACCGCTAAATCCTCTCCCAAGAACCAACTGTTTACGATATAACTATAGTATCTGTGAAATCAAGTTGACAATAGTATTTGCGTTGTGCGGCATGCACATATTTTGCCCTGGTGGTAGAAAGGCCTATGTCCAAAACAAGAATGAGGTAATGGAAGTTGCACACCGCATGAAACAGAGCTGTCACCAATCGCAGGGCGGCTTACAGCATATCTCACAATTAATGAATTAGTGGTAAAAGGTCACAGTCCCCCCCCCCCCCCCACAGAGTGTAATCATTATCACGTGAAGGTGTGCAACAATGGCGTCCAAATATTTCCCCAGAACGATAGTAATGACACTAAACACTAGTTGCAAACTTGGATGGTAACGGTTGTGAGTCAGCCACATTCCTTCCTTACCCGACTGGATTTTTTTTTTTGGCGGATTTTGTTGCTACGTTAAAACATGTTCTGGGCAGGTATTACATTTTGTCAGAAAGCAAAAACGCAGCCACGGACCCCCTGCACTTTATGTCTTGAAGCTAGGTGAAGTGTAAATGACCTCGTCTGGGCTGAATCACCTCGCTGTCCTTCCAGGTTTGATGTAACTTTGTTCCATAATTGACTGCATGAGCAGGTGTCGAAAAGAGTTGTTCGAGAGTGACGGTCAGATATGTTGAGTACAGCAGCTGACGCGAGTGGAAGGTAACGCTTGACACAATGTTCACATGATCTTCCTCGTCAGTCCAGCCGAGTGTGAGAAATTGCTTTTCTTCGGTTTAATTATCTTTTGTTATTTTTTAAGTTTGTCTTGTTATGATAAGACGATTTTTAAAAACATGTTGAAAGCAAAGCTCCCTCACGCCTGGATGGCTCAACGATACAGGGAATCATCTTTTTAAAGGATTCTTCCTGCACGAGCTGTAACATACCAAAATACATACTATCATTATATCTCTGGTATCACAGTTTGAGCATGGTAAGGCGCACATTATCCGTTGAAGCGTAAAAACCCTGGCATTCTTGACAGTTTGTTTTTAACAAGTACACATATCATTTCTAGAATCCTGACCTTCCTTCTTTTTCCCTGTTTTTTTTCTAATGGAACTTCCACATTTTTTTTTTTAATTTCACTGTGTTCAAACCTCAAAATTGCAATGACATTAATTTTTCACTTTCACACCTTCTATACAACCAAAGATTAATCAAGCATCACATGGTAATCATTGGTAGGAGCGTGATGCCTACACAGCAGTGAGACCGAGACAAGGGGAAACTTGCCCAGGGTACATTCAAGATCTGTAGCTCGCCCCAAGAAATGGCTATCGACATCGTATACACAGCCGTTCTGTAGCACATATTGAGGAAAAATTTTTCCCCCTTAATCTTAATGAGCAAACAACATTATGCTAGGGACATGACTATAGTTATGATGCCATGTTTTGCTTTGCGTTTTTTTCTTTTCTTTGTTTTCGTCAGTCCATCATTAAACTGCGCATGTCAAGCTTTATTGATTCTACTCTATCAATCTTTTAAACGAGACTCTGTAATATCCGGTCGGCTACCGTTTTCGCGTAAAGACCACAGCTCTGGGAGCATTTTACCCGACTACGGCGGGAATGTCCTTGATTAAGTTCCGAGGTTTGCTTTAGTCTTTTTTCCCCCTCCAAGAAAGTGTTTCCTTATACTATAAAGCATCTCGGGGCTGATGGCGGAGTTTATCTTACGCGCTGACGACCGTGAGACGTGAAATGAGAGTCTAGATGACGGATGGATTTTCTTTTGAGTTCGGCTGCATGGAATAAAAAGGATGTGCCGAGCCCTTTATTAGGAAGGAAAGGTCAATGTTTTTTTTTTTTCTTACCGGGTACATCATAATGTCATAATGGCTGAGGATGGCCGCTCCACAAGTACCATCTTGAAAGGCCCATCTCTTATCTCCTGGCAATGATTTGGAACATGCAGCTGAGTGCCATTTTATCCACAAAAGAAGATACCAAAATCAATCAACAACAACAAATGTTCCTTTCGATAAAAGAAGACAACTACGACAGCAACAAAAGCACCATAGCATACATACAATAATAAAGGCAGACTCCCCACCAAGGCAAAAATGTGATATCGTTTTTTTCTTGTATACGGGAACCTATAGAAGATTCAGTGTATGGGGATTTTAGTATTCAGTATGGAACGGGTTAAGCGCGGAGCAATTAATTCCCGATGAGATGGCACTTATATAATGCAATCACCAGTGTACCATACTCATGTGTGGTTGACTACAATCAAGGTAAACGCATGAACGTTGCAAGAGCATTCATGAATCTCATTAAAATCTTAAGAGTCCATGTACCACTGAAGCGCCCTCCAGAGTAATGAAACATTAAAACACGGTAACATTATGCCACTGTGGTCATAGCAAAATTGGCCGAGTTTGACAGTAATGTGTTGTTGTTGTTGCTGCTGCAAGCCTGGCAAGATGGTCACTGCCGCAAAAAGCGCATTACAGATCCATGGATCTCCCGGGGTTTAGGATTGATAGAGTCCAGGCAGAGCTCGGTATTAAGATATTTGGAGGCATTTTCAGGTATTGCTGCGGGGATCAGTCTAAGTCTGCCCAAGCAGGCTGGGGTAAACGCCTGTCTAATAAAGGTTGGATGACTCTATTGCGACGGCCCTTCTTGTTTGGTCGCTGGGTGACAGAAATGAGTGTGATATTGAACTATGGTTCCCTGTCTATTGTTTCACCTTTAATTTCTGTAAAAAACAACAACAAACAAACAAACAGACAAACAAGTGAAAAAAGGACTGAATGTACAAGTACCAGTATTGCAAACTTCCCATGCAGTGAAACTGTTCAATAAGGTCAAAATTTACCCTAACCACTTACCTTTACTCAGTTTTCTTTATGAACAATGTCATCATTCAGATCACTAAGAACTGCAAACACTGAAAATAAACTCAGAAGTAACTTTTCCAATTCAATCGCAAAAAAAGCAACTACACAAAATCCACATAAACACACACTTGAAATGAAGTGACTGAAAAAAAAAATCGTGTTCATTCAGATCCTGAAGCTGAGTTGTTTCGTTAATTGATGTAAACAAGAGCTGTCAGGTGCACTAATTGATTCAATGGTCTCTGCCACGTGTAGTAATTGAGTCAGTGTGAGAAGACAGGTGTACTAATTGGTCAAACTGGAACTGTCCTCCTCCGCCAGGTCGGTTAAGAGAATCGATTCCACGATACTATCGACTCCATAATTCGATTCCATATTCTTTTTTTTTTTGTCCCATTGCATCAATCCATTAAAGCACCTGGCATTTAATGATCTACGTATTTGGGGAAGACATTAGAAAGTCGCCACGTCAATAGTCTGAATTTGGTTGTACACCTGTATCTGATATTTTATCTTTATCTTTTTATTCTTCGATTTCCTGTTTAACAATATAACAACAGAATAAATGAAACGAAACAGATGTGTTCCTAAAAGAAGAAAAAAAAAATACCAGTGACATTTTCGACACCACAACATCAAAAGCTGTGAAAACTATCACCCGCTTGCCTTTGTTCAAGAGACACTACGTTTTCCTATCTTATTTTCCAGCCATAACCACCATATCTTGAGCTTTCGCTCCTTAAATAGCTTCACTTCATCATGGTGTCACGGTAACGAGACCAAATCTTGTACTTATAAATGAAACAATAAAATGCACATGTCCCATGCGACATTTGTGCCTAATCTATCGCCAGTAACGTGTGTCCGGATATCTAAGGTAGACGTGAAATTCGCAAGTCTGCTTTCGGCAGCTTTCTAGTGATGAATCAAGATTTTATGCTAGCTGACCGACCTTTGCCCCCGAATCTCACCATTTTAACGATCACACGTCACACGTGCAATGCAATTTGAGAGACTAATGCCAGAGTGCGGTGTGCACACAAACGTGACTGGAGCAGGCAAGAAATCCCCCAATCCTCGCTCCTGGCTACGAGCTTTATCAGATTTCCCCACGGTTGCGCCTGGTGCTTCATTATGGCTTTAAACGCGAAATGCAATCTATGACCACCCGAATGGAGACGTCTGCCCCTTCAATTGGATTTGGCAGAGGTTTGTTATTGTACGTCTAATCATTGCGCATTTCCTTTTGATTTGCTTCAGACCTGTTTATTCATACACACGCACACACTCAATACTAACCCAACATACAGACACGCCTACACACACATGCCCACATACATACATGCTACCCCAGTCGACACCTGTCACTATGAGAACGTGGTATAGTATTCACCGAACACATTTCTTCATATATTTGTTTTTGTCTGTTGAATTGATGGATAAATGTCCCACGTTAGTTCTTTAATCCCATCGTAGAAGCACAAAATAAAACCTGTTGCCTAGTATAAGAATGGCAGCCTTGGCAGGAAGATATTACGTAATCAAGCACATTGGATTAATTCGATCATATCACAGTACAGGACTTTATCATTACCAACAGATAATGTTCAGGATTTTAAGAATAATTCCAAGGCGTTGATAGTTGGAAAGAAGTAGTGAACATAATCATGAAACCTGTCCTATACCTACAGACATTTATCATTTGTATAACAGTTATTATTGTTAATTTTGTAAAGATTTTATACCTTCGATTTAAGAATGATAAATTCAACAATATCAAAAGACGGCAATTTTGAATCCTAAACCACAAGAGGTCTGCAGCAATGTCACAATAAAGGGTAGGCGCATCAAAATGATACAGAAAGGAGTAGAAAATGAAAGGTCAGTACGGAGATAATAACTTTAAAGTCAAGGACAATATTATGAAACAGAGAGCAGAAGAAGAAAACGAAGAAAATCAAAGAGAGAGGGAGAGGGAGAAAGAGAGAAGGGGAAGATAGGAAATAGAAACCTTTAGAAGAAGTGAAAGATACGTAGGTAACGATCAAAAATAGATAGGTGGCAGAACGATAAGTGGGGGTGGGGTGGGGGAAATGACCATCATATCAGATGGCAGCGCACCATACAGGGTAACATGTTGATCCTGCTGTGGAGAAACACTCTCCTCAGTCAATTCATCGCAAGAACGATGATATGGTGAACGAAGAGGCGTATTCTCCAGGACGCAATTTATTTATTCAAGCAAAAAGATTACAGTCTCTGCAAGCACTCGGTAAATTATTGTATGGCCCCGTGATGGGCGAAATGTCCCTTAATCGCCTCACCGGCAGCGGCCATTGGACGACAAATCATTTGGGTGCAAGTGGGAGAGATATCGTTTTATAACGATAGATGAGGTGAATCTGCGTCGAAACTTGTGCAAAATTCACATTGAAACAGGATGGATTCAGAAGTTGTGTCACCTTAGCAGGCCTCGATTCAATCATGACGGCGTTGTGACGATTTACCCTTTCAATTTTGCCAAGAGCGAGCTTTCCATTTCAAACCGGAATTCAAGCATCCGTCGCCCCTTGGAATTGATAAAGTGATACCGGTCGAAATTCATTATTTATCTCTCTGCCTCAAACAGTTCTTGATACATTGCTGCTGTTATTTTGTTTCATGTTGTTTTTGTTTTGCTTTTTTGTTTGTTTTTTTCGTTGCCATTCAGACCCAAGCAACAAAGGATCACACAGTAACATACGTTGAGAGTATGACATACCGCTCACACTCATTATGTTAGTACGCGTGTGTGTGTGTCTGTGTGGGTGGTGGGTGCGTGTGTCTGTGTCTGTGTGGGTGGATGCGTGCGGGTGTGTGTGTGCCGGTGGAAGAGAGAGAAAAAAAGAAAGATGGAAGAGGTGCTGTGTTATTCTCTTCTAAGAGTATACGATATTAACGACATCATAAGTGGCAGCGACATAGCTTAACTCGCTTGAACGGATACTTCCTACAGAATACACGCGACAAGCCTTTTTGGGCACTCTATGTGGCACACAGTTATAGCAAAAATACGGCATCATTAAAGGTCCTGTTATCCTTTGGGAGCAGTGATTTAAAAATTTGAAGATGTCACATTTGATGCAAATGTGTAGGTTTGTTGTATTACAAAATATCCTATCATTTAAAATGTTCGCAATAAAGCTTAAAATATAAGGAGATACTAGTATTTTTTTTTTTCAATAAACCATAAATGTAGACGGTTTAGTCTGGAAACATTTTTGTTATAACTATTGTTCGCATTTTGTGTATTCAACAATAATTGACATCGATTATACGGATATAAATTTTACAGTGGTTGTTTCTATCCCTAACTCACATTTTAGAACTATTTCAAAGCACTAATGATGGGTCTTTGTTTCATGCGCAAATAGTAAATTATGCCTTTAACCTAAACAAGAGAAGGAAATAGGGTGAGCAACACTTAATATCTTTTCGTCACCTGCTGACAATAATATTTATTACCTGTTGTAGCAAACAACACATTCTATTCTACATATAAACGATTCAAAACGTACGAAAAAAACTCAAGATCTATGCCCCTACCACGTGCAAAAGGGCATTATCTAATGAAGATGGCAATGCATTTTTCATGTTTGAACTCGGGCCATCGTCTGTGTTCAGTTCCACGTCAGGTGAAAGTATTAGTGCTAATTTCCAGCTACGCTGCCCCTTTTGTCTGCGGCGGTCCTTATACGTTTGATTCTATTCCATGTTAATTGAATTTATGATTAATAAATCTATGTTATTCCTGCAGTTATTATATGTATAACTTTTTCGTTGTTTTTTATCTATTCCTTATTATTTTCACAGGGTATGGCCCGTTTATTTAAAGAACTGATTAACAAAGGGAATCAGCGCAAGAAGAGCATGAGATACAGCAAAATAATGATAACAAATAATTTCATACTGAATAAAAAATAAGATTATACAAATTAAAAAAAACAAACAAACAGATGAGACTAAACGAGACCATAGTTCTCAGAAGCTTTAGGGTTCAGGAAGAATCTTCGACTACTTGGAACCTGCTTTTAATACATCGAAAAAGGCTCATTAAGAAACCCGTCTTGCTGACGCGTATAACCTGCCTGAACAATCCGTTGCTTTGTACGAGCATCTTGAGATCTAAATATGTTGCAATAATAAAAACTGGTGAACCCAGCACAACAGAGACATCCGCTCACAGCTGATTCGATGAGAGAATTCACCTAGCTTTTTGCAATGCTCTTGGGATCTCATTTTTTTCCATATTCAGGGTTCCTTCACAATATCTGGTCATGAGTTAAATGTCTTTGCTGCTGGGAAGTAACTTCGGTAGGGAGCTTATTTGTTCAAATCGGTCGTGATGATGACGTTAGAGTCGAAGACCATGGTCACTGGCGTCATCCTAAATGGGAGCGTGGTCGGAAAGAATGAAAGCATTCTTTTTTAGTTTGTTTGCCATACACCAGGTCAGAAAGGCACACGTCCTCTAAAACTGCTATTCATATACTGGTCTTTCTCGTCACGTTTTACCCCTAGTGATATGTTCGATATCATTAGCAACTGGGTGCAGGGTGTTTATTTCTTTTTTTAATCTTTATCATGACTATAACTATATTATAGCGTTGTGATTCGCTGCACAGTGACGTGTACAAACAGGAGAATGAATTACATCCCATTCCCAACAGCACGTCGTTGGGTACAGAGGACACTTGAAGTACTAAATGAACTCTCGTTTGCCAATGTTTGCACTCGTGATTAATTATCTACAACACACAAGGGCTTGACACCAAATTTTCTCTCTGGTGGCCCGTCGGGCCAATAAAATCCTCAAATATGAAATTTTGGTGGCCCGAAAAAATAAAAGAAAAGTTGTGGCCCTACGGACGAAAAGAAAACAATCCACTTTGAATCCTCAATGTCCGATCGGGCCACAAAAATAGCATTTTTGGAAATTTGGTAGCCCGATATCAATTTCTAGTGGCCCCGGACTCTCGAGCCTCCGCTAACATCGAGCCCTGCATATGATTGTTTTGGCATATTCATGAAGCTAATTGTCCTTAGAAGAATATGAATAAACAAATCTATATGAAAATGATAAAACATAGTGCAGTATTGACATCTACAACAGATATATGAAGTTAATTATACTCATATTTTTCTTAAAGTGAAGTCATACCTGGCCATTCGTGAGTCCCCCCCCCCCCCGATTTTATGAGAACATCCTTGAGAATGGTTATTTGTAATCGTTTTGTCAGGAAAGGGCTGTCATCTCGTCAGACATCATATTTATCGTGACGGCCCCTGCAACGTGAAACATGCCATGAAAGTGAAAATGCAACAATTTGCTGTTTATTTGTTTGTTTGTTTGTTTGTTTTTTGTTCCGAATAATTTACTTATTATGCTTGAACACTTGATCTTCCTTAGAAAATGTTAACTAACTATATTGGTGTTTTTGTATTTTCATTTGTACTTTATATTCTTTAAAAAAGTTGCAAAAATAGATTGACATTAAACATTGAGATATACATTTTCTTTGTGTTATTTTTTTCTTTTGAGTGTGGGTATTCGACTAGATCTTGGTGCTTAATGAGTACACAACTTGTGACACTGTATGATGTCTACTGTTGTATTCTTTTCTTCCCCCAGCTTTGTGAAAACAAAACCTCAAGAGATGAGCAAAAGTTCTTACTGCTGTCACTTGGTCATGCACCCTTCGGTTAGTATGTTACTCTTCTGTTTCAACGCATTCTATAAGAAGGAAAAAAAAGAAGAAGAAAGGAGATGTAGAGAAGAAGAAAATGATAAATGGAAGCAAAAATACCAGAAGACAAAAGAGGAAGAAAATGGATGGGGCGTCAAGGACAAGGGATTGGATGGAATAGCTTGGTGTGCACAAACAACTGAGAGATGATGTTATTAGGGGAGACACGTTAATAGCTTTTCGTATCTCTAGATGACGAGGAGGGGAGAGGTCTCGGCCCAGGGCTGTCCTGAACATCGTGTCAATACAGACGACACTCCGTAATGATTCACAGGATTGATGTTGGAGAGCAGAAGAAAAAACACGCAGCTGTTAACAGGTTATGGTGTCAATGGGATGGACTATCAATACACCCACACGCCGACCGATACTAACCAAAGGTGACATATTATTCCGCCAGGGATTTATCCAGCAATCACTCAATTAAACAGTAAGCCACATTAGTCATACCTGCCTGCAGACGTATCATGATGACACAATGCATACTGGTGACTATGTTAGTTTTACAAAATTCTTTCCACCCTGTTTTGTGCATAATATCTGAAGGATGAAACATGTTTTTATTCATTTTTTGAGCGTATTGTGCTAGACATGTAAAATATACATGCATGTGTTGTTATCAGAATGGACAGAGGGAAAATCGCAAACGAAAGCATGGCAAACACGTATGCTGCATTAAAGTTACATCCGACAATAGTAGTCCATTCCCGTATTCTTCAAGGATAATTCTTGAAATGAACTAATCCCTGCTTATTCAGCTACCTTTTATGTCATTACGACGGGCCCATTTATCAATAGAAAAAAGAGGACAGCAGTTCTTTGTACTATCTCATCTCACCGCAAATCCTCCAGTAGTGTTTGTAGGAAACGGCATCCACCATGTCCACAGGTTCTTCGAACAAGGAATCAGAATGGATAATCCCGAATAAAGTCGCCGGACTAGAATCCGTCACCCGACCCACTTTTTGGAGGGAACGTTATCAAATACGATAGTTTTCATCAAACTTGAAACTTTTGAGGGTGAACAATAGAGAGAAAGCCAAATGTGTCTCCACTGTGGCATTATGCGACGCATTTCCGGTAGGTGGGGCACAATGTTCTCTTCGTCAACAAGAGATTCTGCCACTGCGTGATACACAATCTTCCTCTTTGCGGGAAAAAAAAAAAAAAACATCGCCCAAGGGCCTTTACTGAGGCATCTATTTTACCGTTAGTCACATTCTTGAGGTTGCATTGCTCCTGGATCTCTCTACCCCCTTTATATTCTTGTTTTACAGCAATATCATCAGAGTGAATTCTATGTGCGAAGCTTGCTGCTTCTTCTTTCGAGCGCGAGACAGCGTCAATGCCATTTCCATGAATGAAGGGGAACGGAGGTGAAATGAACAATGCCCGTCGTCACGAGCAGAATATTGAATGAACCAAGGAATTGATTAAGGAAGGATTGGATAACATCCTCACTTCCAGGGTACTAACCTATATACCCTTATACAACAGCCACTGCGAGCCTTTTGCTTCTTGTTGTTTTTTTGTATAATATTGTTTATTTCTTTGCTTGTTTTGTTTGTTTTTTTTTTTGTTGTGTTACCATTCCGCCATTTAGGAACAAAAACTGGTTTCAATTATTTCAAAGGATGAGCCGATTGCAAGATGACTTTATTTGTGAAAAACAAATCTATGAAACAGAAGTATATCGATTTTATTCTGCAGGTTAATATGATAAATAAAACAGCCCAGTATTGGTGCAGAGCTTTTAACGACAGTCAGGGGAAATATTTACTACGTAAACAAGCAAGCTACATCATTCCGTCCAAATGTCTGCACCCCAATGTTAAGTTGAAATAGATGTAGAAATTAATAATTACTATAGTATTTCAAAAGGAAAAGAACAAAAACAACCTATGTAAGCAAGAGGTGGTTTTGCTATTAAAACGATAATGTGAAATGCTGATGGTTAACAACCACCCATCAAAGTACAAAATAACACATTACACTGCATCAAATCGTCTCTGAGTGTGATGACAATTGCATGTAATGATATGAAATTCGTGTGTAATGCATAATCCCAGAAGACACTACGCTAGGCATGACTGGAACGCTACATCCGACAAAGGTTTTTTTTTTTATCTTTAAAATTCCCTCCCACGTATATTGACAAATTTATTAAAAAAATCAAGTTTAACATACACCATTATGAAAAGAAATTATTCTTGGAAAAATGCTAAAAAGCAGCGAAATCTATCAGTCATGAAAACGGCAAGAACACACAAAAAAAGGGGGGGCATCTGTGATAATCTTAATGGACGTCAGATATCGTGAAGCAATTAAGAGATTGTGATTCTGCACAGGACAAGTTTACAGACATACACAAACACTTACACCGACAGACAGACAGTCGGATACAAACACAGTTTACATTGGTTTGTTTGATACTACATTTGTTGATAATACTTATTGCAATTACAAACTCAGGAAAAGTGTGAACTGAGAAAAGAGGCTCTGAAGTACAGTGTCTATTCAAGCGCTTAATCTTTACCAAACCGTGCAGGCTGTGCGATGAATGGGACAAAAAACAGGAAGTAAAGCACCAGAGTACCAACAATGAAGGGATTATTAGATTAAACTGAAATTGAGCATGCCTCATTAACACATTCTGTCAATAATCAACGCCAACTTTCAAAGCATTGGCACTATCCTTTCAAAAGTTATTAGAGTTGAAAGTGAAGAGTGTGGACAAGGTTTTTCAGAAATGAAAAGGGGATTCTAAAGACACACCTAATCACACTATTCTACCAAAAATGTTTGATATAAACTGCTCAAAAAACACACTTTCCTGCCCGTTTTATGATACCAAATTTTAGCATAATGTAAAAGAAGACCCGCTCTTTCAGAAAATATGAAAAAGTCAAGTTCGGCTAGGTTGACCCATTTCACTTATTTTCAGTCCTCACGCAAAATCAGTATATAGATTGTTTTTTTTTTTGCAATACGAGTAAAAGTTGTAGAAACTATTACCAAACAACAGAAAAGAAAAATAGCATTAAACATGCTTTGAGAGTGCAAAAAGAAAAAAAAAACTCAACAAAGACGTGCTGTCACATTGTTTACACTTTTTCATCTTTCTTATCTGTTGAACTATCTCTTCAAAAACACATGAACTGTCTCGTAACGCCCAGAAACCCTCAAGTAATATGTTTCCAAGCTCATGTTGTTTCCGTTACATCTACTTTAGAGCAAGATCCAACATTGCAAACCAATAATGAAACAGAGAGAGAGAGAGAGAGACAGACAGACAGACAGACAGACAGATAAACAGACAGAAAGGGAGGGAAAAAGAGTGTGCAAGAAGAAACTTTTTCTCGAGATCGATATTTGTTACCAAACTAAACAAGGTCTTTAAAGACATGTCACATACTGCAGGCAGCCAGGGTTGTCTCATATTTGGTGATTATTTCTTTGCAGGTGCGAGCGGGCCAAACAAGCCAGGGAAGATTCAGAAATAGGTCAAACACACTTAGCAGATCTCATTTCAACTGCCACCCTGCACTCTTCTCGACTTATATTGCATTCTACAATTTGACAGGAGGTAAGCCATTCAACTTGTTTTCATCTCCCTCCCTCCCTCCCTCCCTCTCTTCCTCTCTATCTTTCTCGCTTCATATACTCCTGATATACATACAAATTAACCTAGCCTAATAATTATATCATGATGCATATTTTTTTTTTTTTTTTGGCACGGTGGTGTCATATGCATAGAGGCTATTTCACTTTTGAATATATAACTCACAGACAGTTCGAACCTGCTGTATATCTTATTTCATTGATCTGTCCTTTTCCACTCTTTCTAGGCCTTATCTAAAACGGCGGAAAAAACAGCATCAATTCTCACAACAACACAGCTGCCGGAGAATACTCTTCATCTAGACCCTTGAAAGTGCACTGCATTTCTGGCTTCATCACTTTGTCGTATACAGCTTATGGGTTACTCCAATTTTGTCAGAACGACGAGCACTCAAAAAGCGATCTTGTGCGGTACCACGGTAAAGACGTTAGCGGATATCAGTGGTTCGAGATCAGATGCCCTTTTTCATGAGAAGGTCGTGCCATTTTAGGTCAAGAATTAAATCACTGCCCTGCAAGAATACTACGAGATAACGAGGTTGAATCGAAAAACCGCGTCTCAGAGTGGACCGGAAAAGAACTCCTCTTTGTTTTACCATTGGAAACAAAAGCCTTGTTTTAAAATGATTTATGGGTACATCATGCGATGTCATCGCCCGCAACATTAGCGTGCCTTACACATTATAACAGCGCATATATATTCCTTTTATTTACAGTATAGTATATGAAATTACACACACACACACACACACACACACACACACACACACACACTTTCATTAAAGGTTTTTTTATTGGAATCCCGTTTGATGTCACCATCGTTTTCACAATGAAACGAAAACATTCAACGTAATCAACGCAATCAAACTGAAAAAAAAACTTTTGCTTAATCGTGCAAGATATATAAATGAAATAACAGAATGACATGCAAGCCTGCTTTAATGGTACAAAATAGACAAATGAAAGGATAGCACGGCATGAGAGCCTCAGTAAACTAAAATCCAATAAAGCATTCTTGAATTCATCAAACGACGTCCTTTTTTTTATTACATCAAAACCATAACCCATGTCCCTAACTCCACCCTAACCACCAATCCCCCACCCCCTCACCCTGCCTACCTAAAGCTCATCCCTGTCACACACACACACACACACACACACACACACGGGTATAATACATACATACTTACATACTGCTGTACTAGTATACACAATACGTCATTATGGTCATGATGGTTGTGGTCAGAAACTAAATTTCGAAAGAGTGAGAATGAATAGAATAAAAACTGGGTAATGATGATTAAAATGACGATGATAGTGACAACGATAAATGGCTATAGAAGTTATTTTATTATCATTGTTGTTATGATTATTGTTGATATAGTTACTATTGACATTATCATTATATTTGCACATAATCGTCACTGAGCAAGGCGTTTATAAGAGCAGACCCAGATCACAAATACAAACACGTCAACATGCAAGAAGAACGCGATAGAGAGATAAAAACAATAAATAACAAACAAAAGACATAACACGACAATCGTAAAATACCCTCCATTTTAAATGCTAATTGACCAAAACGATCTGTTTCACTGCACTCTCATTAAGCTCATTCGGATAGCATTTCTCTTTAAAAAATGCAAACTTTCTGATTAAATTACACACATTATTCGTAAACGAGGCTCCTGTGTCTGATACGCGTTGCATTACAATGTTATGAATAAACATGAGGCTAATAACTGTAAACCATTCGACCTACATGTTACAAAATGCAAAGACATTCCGCTTTAATGTTTAGAAAGTGTCGGAGTGTTCACCGCTCCGTTGATGCCCTCCTAGTGAGGTCGTCAAATGCCAGGGGGATTTAAAGACTCTCGTCGGGCAAATTGATGACGTCTGTCTCGGAAAGAACGCTCCTATCCCCGAGTTGATTGCCTATATTAATCACCATGTGATTGGCGTAAATGGGTTTTTGTAAAGAGATACACGGGTGAAGACTTTTGCAGGGAGCACGGAACACCCATTTCTCGCGAAGGTGAAGAGGCGGGGGGAAAGTCCGGGCCCAATCCTCGCTTATCCCACCTAAGATGACGATCAAATAGACGGCCCTCCAAAATTACTCGATCGGCAACACATGGCAAGCAATATTGATTAGGTTTCGGTCCATCTATGTATGTATTACCCACGCCGATCTCAAATTAAGTGCCAGATGACATGACAGTGTGTTGGCAACGAGCTAGAAAAACGGCGACCTAATCTAATTCCAGAGAGGAAGGTCAATGGGCGCCTTTCCTTCTTCCCCTAGGGCTCAATCTCCCTCAATTCGTAAAAAGGAAAGTGGAACAATATTTCCTTTACGAATTAAATTGAAAAAGATTCACTGAAATCGAAAAAAAAAGAAACTAAATAA
The DNA here is from genome assembly GCF_040938485.1 of Diadema antillarum. Lineage (NCBI taxonomy): Eukaryota > Metazoa > Echinodermata > Echinoidea > Diadematoida > Diadematidae > Diadema > Diadema antillarum. Next base: position 771,026 of record NW_027271705.1, read on the forward strand.
TGAAAAAAAGTGTACTGTGTGGTGACAGTGACATTAGTCTTCATTATCTGTGATCATCGTGTCATTAATTGTTTGTACTTTCTTATTATTAAGCAGTGACACATTGTGGACAGATCGGAACAAAATTAGAGTAAACAGCATACCAGCAAGCGGGAAAATGGATTACTTCTTTACCACCCTCGGCACGTTGTTACCCCCCCCCCCCCCCCCCGAAGTTTTCATTACTCTGAGATTTGGCCGTCCTTGATATTGTTATGTCATGGCATGTATTGTAAGAAGACACACTGATACATCCGTGCACAGAAGCACACATGCTGCTTTATATTCGACACTCTGGCACACCCATATGCAAACACACGCTAGCCCAAACACATACACACACATGCACCATACATAAGGGCCTATTAAGCTGTGCTTGTAATTTAGGCTCCCCCACTTTGGTTCTCTTGACTACTATTCATTTACTCATTAACTTGTTGCAAACCTCGGCCTATATGTTATTAGAATATAGGCCTACATTTCGACTTTTTTTGGGGGGTACGTCAAAAATTGTTATTGTATAGTAATTATAATCATTGTACATAACTCAATTATGTCTGTTTCTTGTTTTTGTGAGCACAAATTTGAAATAAATTCAAATTAATCAAATCAATCAAATCAATCCACACATGACAATAATTAATCATTTCCAAAATAATGAGCTTGGGGGTGAAGACAAATTATTCTCCCTACATCCCATCTTCCCGCACATACACGCTTGTTTGATTTCCTTTGTTGTTTGTTCGTTCACTAAATTTACAATTTAAGGATTCTGATAATACTTTAAAGCCTAGATACATCTCTGAAGTATTAGTTCCCAAGAATCCATCCCGTATCCTGCGATCCTTCCGCTCAATCCATCTCCAATTTAGCCCTAGACCCACACCACGTACAAGCTATGGCAGTCGTGTTTTCGCAGCCTGTCGTCGCGCCTCAACCATGGAACAAGCGCCCCCCCCCCCCCCCCCCCCACATCAGGGGCCTGTCTTATAAAGACTTGTGATAGAAATCAATCACAAGTTTTTTGAGAGCTGCAATGCAAGTTGCGATTGATTTGGGGACTTGTGATTGATTTGAAGGCTTTAATTATTTTAATTATTTAATTAAGCATGCCAATTTTAGCATTTCATTATTGCTAAAATATATTGAGTAACGTTAATTATTGTGGAGTTTATAGTTATGCTCAATAATGTAAGATTATACATTTTTTGGTATCAAAACATGTTATGTAAGGCGCTTATAAACTTTGTGTTCAGCGCAGTGAAAAATGTTAATTATTATTATCATTACTATATATGAAGAACTGCAAAAACTTTAACAAGAGTGAAAGGGGGGGGGGGTAGAAAGACGCAAGCGCACGCACGCATACATACCCATTCCCTCCCTCCCACACACACACACATGCACACACCCATATGACTCCATTTACCCCTCAGGGACATCTCACCGATTCCAAAAACCGCACACCCAGCCCACGGTAGCCCAGCGGCTTGGCGTCCTCGCTGCAGACATCATCCCTGGAAAGTAGATGACTGTTCCCTTCAACACGTCTGATTGTGCAACGCCAGATGTGAGTCAGACAGGCAGGCATTTCACGCGGCAATCTCTTCCAATAATAGTCAGTGCCTGCCGCCTCCTTGAGGTACCGCTTTGCTTCTGGTCGAAGCCATCCGCTCTTCCTCACAGCTTGCGTATCGATATTTCGGCATCCCCTCCCCCTTCAAACGAAGAAGAGGAAAAACAGGATGCGATTGATTCGCATTGAAGTGCTTGTTTTTCCAACTGAATGGAGTCAGCGAGTGATCTCAGGGAATATAACGCTTGGATCGATCTTGATACTTCGCCAGGCGGTGTACGAAGCTACGATCTGGTTATGTTGTGTCTCTCGCAGTGCTGAGAGGTGTTATAGCAGCTTGCTTAACTTTCATTTTCTAGAATACATCTGCATTGGAATTCAGTATTTTTACGTTCTCTGTCAACTAATGTTATTAGTCTTATTTTCTCCTTTTCTTGACCCCCATATGTGTGTGTTTGGGGGTGGAGGGGGGAGGGGGAGTAATTACACGATGCAGATGTATGCATTACCAGGCTTAAGGTGTATTACTGCAGATCTTTCACATGCGTGAATCATATCAGAAAGGCGGAAATACCTCGCTGCATTCTTCGCAATTTTGTACATGCACAGACAGTTTCAAGAGTTTCCGGCGATAAACTCATCACATACAAGAGGCCTACAAGAACCTCTGAAGACCCAATCTACCCACCCGATGAATCAACCGATCCAATCTAGAGAGAGGAATGAGAGAAAAAGCAAGGAGAGAGAGGGAGAGAGAGCAAAGTGGAAAATAAGCAAAGACAGAGGAACACCAGCAGCTCAGGGGAAGCGGACTGCCCCCCCCCCCCCCACACACACACACACACTTCCCCGTATATTGCTGTAAGTTGACAGTGAATATAGACACGCACATCTACGTGATGAACGTATACGACCAGTAGAGTATGCCGGGAGAACGTATCACGTCCGCAGAGTGCAACCATGGTACCTTGATATTTCACATACCTCAATACATCATCCTCTGTATGAATAATGACGTGGGCTACACGTATGTCTCCCCCCAACCATGACAAGCCACGCATCATTTTCAGCACTGGTCCAAAACACCTGTGCTTGGCTGATCCGCAACAGATCCAGATTCTCAGGGATTACTCCTCTTTTGAGAGTTCTGCGTTGGCTTCTAATTCGCCAACGAATATCTTAACCTTGCTGATTATAATTATTGTGCAACACACTTATTTGTCAAGCCCCCTAGTAAAACAGAACTATCGTGACCCGAATCTCGAAAAACACACTGATAACCTTGACAGTTCTCACGATAATTTTCGTCTTCAAATTTCAACAATAAAATCAGGAGATCAAGCATTTTCCCTGTGCTGCCAAAAACGTATTGAATAATCTAAAGGATGAAAAATCAAAAAATTCCAAATTTTTGCGCTATTCAAATGAAGATCTAAAACCATGGACCTACTAGTCCATGTTCAAAAATATCTCTTCATTTAATTGTTCACTATTGGTTAAGCTTATCGGGAGCTCTTGAAGCGGAGGAGAATAAAATAAAATGTACATAAGTTCCGCGCTTTAAACATTGATGCAATGATTATAAACATTTATCATCATTATTGTCACTATCGTTGTTATCATTATCATAATCACTTCATACTCGTTTGTACCTTTCATAAGCTAAAAGCTACAGACACACAAAGAGAAGACCTCCAGAGCAGTAATGTTCTTAGATATCTAAGTTTCAGTTTGTTTCACAGATGGTTGTGTTTAAACACATCATGCTGTGCGCGTCCCAAGCTTTGCTTGTAATTATATTGGTGTTGTTTGTCTTTTTTTGTAGTATCTTTCTCGTGGCTATGCACATATCCGCTTGGCATGGGAATTCATTCAAGAGCTGAAAATGTCATTCGAAGCACACTAGTAGGAGATCTCTCCTTTCACTTACCCTCGCGAAAACTGTAAAATGGCGCCTCATTAAGTGATTCCCCCTCCCCTCTCCTTCTCGTTTGCATAAGCAGAATGAGGGAGCGGTGTTTACAAATCAGCATCGACGTTACCAAACCCATGTCCTTAATTACAGTACCGGCAAAAGGTTTACCTGAGGTCGGTATGTGTTGAAACTGAATGACGACGGCGCAGTCATGCAACTAGGCCTACCCCTGCCGCGTCGTTCAGTCTAACTCGTTTCATGTTGCTCATAATGAGGCCCAAAAGAGCACATCGCCACACATTTAAGAACCCATTACATTTCTTCATACCTGTAGGCACACACGACAAATTTAAATGGGCAAAGGAGGAAGATATCGCAGAAACTGTTTAAAGAGAAACTCTTCATTTTCAATAGGACTAAGATGGAGGGGGAGGGAAGAAGGAATAAAGAGTAGAAATAGTGTGGAACGAACAATCAGACTGTACGGTGTGTCCTTGGATGCCTGCATGTGTGTGTGTGTGTGTGTGTGTGTGTGTGTGTGTGTGTGTGTGTGTGTATGTGTGTGTGTGTGTGTGTGTGTGTGTATGTGTGTGTGTTTGTCAACGGGGGAGGGGTTGATGATTAGTAGTCAGGGAGCGAATGGTAATTAAGACTACTGGCATTTTTCAATGCGTAAATTACATTCTCTCCCAAATGCTTGTAGCTGTCTAATGTCAGGCACCATCCTCCCGCGGGCAAAATTACAGAAATGTTCGAGTGCACATGTAGCGCCACCCATACCGAATTCATAGATTATATTTGAGGGCAGACGTACGCTCTTGGGGATCGTTTCGCTGCTTTTCGATATACGTCTTGTTTCACGGCTGATGCCGAAAATGAGACGGCAAACAATCCTTCGTTTAGAAGAACAAAAATCTACTGGATTCCGCATACAGTAGGGTTTGAAAGGCTAATCGATGATACTTGAATCTATTTTTACGGTGGAAAGACGTTCCGCGATTGGCTGGCTAGGTATTAATGTTTTATCTTTTTATTATTTTTATCTTTTTATCATAATCATTAAACTTGATGTATTGTCAATGACATTGCGATTGATGTTATTGTTAAAGTAACCAATGTTACTATTATAAATTGTTGTCATACATCATTATTTCTGATCGGTAAGTTGGCTCAATCGGTAGCGCGTCTGCCTCACGATCACGCGGCCCGGGTTCGAACCCGAGTCTGGACTGAGCAATGTTGTGTGTAAACATAACGTCCCCTCTAGCAAGAGGCAAAACACTCTGTCCCTCGGATAGGACATAAAATGGAGGTCCCGTGTATGAGAGAGTAACAACTCATGCACGTAAAAGATCCCGCTTCATTCATTCATTCATCGCAAAGAGCAGGGTGTTTAACCCGGTGAAGTGGTTCCACCTCTCATCCAACTGGACCCCACGGAAGACCAGCTTAACGTAGCTGAATATGGGCTATCCAGCCATCTTCTCAGATGGAAATGAACAAAACAAACAAACAAATAATCGTTATTCTTATTGCCATTATTACCACTATGAAAATTGTGATAACGATTTGTCTTTCTTCATCAACCCCCGTGTATTTGGATGACCTACATGTTAGCATGCATCAACAGCGACAAACTAAGATGTTATACTGGACTTACAGAAAAGTAACAACTTATACTTAAAGAGTACGGAAAATGAAACTAGATCTAGATCACACTTTCATACGGAAGATTTCGTTATGCTCGAACAAAGCTTCGAAAACGATTATTGTGAAAAAGGAAAAAAAATGACCTTTGTTACTGATGGGAAGAGCCATTAGATTCACATCACACTAGACAAAGAGTTTGATCAATCATGGGTTCTCAAGTTGAATATGAATGATATATGTGACCCTGCACCTCAAAACAAACAAAAAGTCGCCAGACATGAATTTTTAGTTAAGACCATATTCTGAAAGAGCAGACTTTAAGCTTTAAAATGATGTATAACTCAAATCAAATGGACTCTCCTAACCTATCTAAATATTGGAAAGAAAGCACAAACTCAGGAAAAGTGTGAACTGAGAAAAGAGGCTCTGAAGTACAGTGTCTATTCAAGCGCTTAATCTTTACCGAACCGTGATGGCTGTGCGATGAATGGGACAAAAAACAGGGAGTAAACCACCAGAGTAACAACAATGAAGGGATTATCAGATTAAACTGAAATTAAGCATGCCTCATTAACACATTATGTCCATAATTAATGCCAACTTTCAAAGCAGTAACACAATCCTTTCAAAAGTTATTAGAGTTGAAAGTGAAGAGTGTGGACAAGGTTTTTTTCAGAAATGAAAAAGGGATTCTAAAGACACACCTAATCACACTATTCTACCAAAAATGTTCAAGATAAACTGCTAAAAAAACCCACACTTTCCTGCCCATTTTATGATACCAAATTTTAGCATAATGTAAAAGAAGACCTGCTCTTTCAGAAAATATGAAAAAGTCAAGTTCGGCTATGTTGATCCATTTCATTTATTTTAAGTCCCCACGCAAAATCAGTGTGTGCGACTTTATGTTCGTTTTGAGGTGCACAGTCACATATATGGTAGAGAGTGCATGGTTAAGGCAAATCGTGAATTTGGATTATGATGAAATGGATAGCCGGGTCCCAGCCGGGATTCTGACCAGATTGTTCACATTTAACATAATATAGAACATTATTATACCGGACCTCAACGCGAGACGCACAGGTGTGTGCGTGCAAAGCATGACATTCCACACCACTTCCTAAAAGTAAAAGAACCCATGGATATTAAATGTACATAAAGATATCTCTGTCAGGACCGCTTCATAGAATAGTCACCATGATTATCCATTACATTGTTTTGGGGTTTTATCTTTTTTTTCCTTTTTTTTTTTGCTCTTGAAAAGATAGAGTAGCGCTGAATCGATTGCTGAGTAACGAGATAATTTTTGATAATTTCTTAGTAATTTCACTTTGAGAAATAGAAAGAGAAAATAGCGTATATATGTTTGATCTATCAATATAGAAAATAGGCGTTTTCACATCAGCCCGATAAAAATCCAAGCTCGAGATATTCTTTAATTTCCCAAGTCAGAAAATAGCGCGCTATTTCGAAACATCGGGCTGATGTGAAAACGCCTAATGAGAAGTGTCTGACTTGTGCTTATATCATAGGAAGTGGCAAACAGCTCCGGAGAGCTTCGCTCTTAGTCCAAACCTTTGACGCCACCCTGAGGATCATGAGAAATCAAACTCCACTGTGACAGATTGATCGTCTTGATGGCACACGGCCCAAACTAGGACATTGCTTGTCACTCCGAATCAGTGATTACGCCTTCGACATCACATCCACTATAGGCACCTGTCTCCTGGTATTAATGTTTCTGTCACACACGTCTCCATCTGGAATCAGTGCCCTGATTCTTCGTGGAAGTACATGTACTTTGCAATATATATTCGCAAAATACTCTAGTACAATGTATGTTGAGAGTGTAACGAAAGTTTGACTTTAAGAAAACGCGATGCGATTTTATTCACGCAAACTGATTTGATCCTCTGGAGGCCATTTCCAACATAGGTTGTCAATGACATTATGGACATCGTAAGGCTGTTCACGGTAATGAAAACCTTCAACTTTAGAATGCGAAATGCTTGTATGGCTTTGTCACGTACTTTTCACTTAAACTGCTTGTATAATTATTTAGAAAAAAAAAAGAAACGAAAATATATAATTCATGGAAATCCAAGTAGGAAATATATGACTTCACTTTGGATTAGCAACGGGTGGTTTGATCAGAACCAGATTGCACTAGACTGCAGTACGCAGAACCAATTAAGGACAAGCCTATTATAGAGTCTGTAAAAGGACAAATTTTAACTTTGGACCTTGAAGGCAATCAGACACAATTCCAGTCGTCTGGTTTGAAAGGTCATATGGAATAATGATTATTGCAGTCTCGGCATGGGTTATTTCATTAGTTAGACATAAAGTGCTATCATTTCAAATCATTGCATTCCGAACGCCGATATGATTATAGCTAGCAGATTTCTTTGTTCGTTTACTTGTTTGTTTAAATGCATTTAAACCTAGGCTGGTGAACAATATCCGGCGTGGGTATTCTTATAGGAAGTTCTAAGAGTTGATTGGTCAAGAGTTTTTGAAAGTGATGATATTAATTTGTCTTTTGATTATTTCATGGAAACATTTCATTATCATTTGGATAATGTAATTCCGAAACAAAAAAATAAACCAGATTATAAAAAGACACCTAGGTTGCCGTGGATTACAAAATCAATTCTTCGGTCGATTAACAGGAAAAATCGATTGTATTATAGATACAAATTGGAAAAAAATGAGCGATCAAAACGTAAATACACTTTATATAAAAATACTCTATGATTTTACGTTCTGAGAAGAAAAGATACTATTTTAAGCAATTGCAAAGATACAAGTTTGATATGAAAAATACTTTGAATGTGTTAAAGCAAGCTATGAATGTCTCGAGTGAAAAATCTGGTTTCGACAACATTAAGTTGAATGATGAAATCATCAGTGACCCTGTTCACATTGCAAATGCTTTCAATTCTTACTTTTCAAAGATAGGTGAAAGTTACGCCCAAAATATTCCTGCGTCTGAGCATCATTTTACTGAATATTTAGGCCAGCGCAATTCCAATTCTGTTTATTTTACTCCAACTAATAGACATGAGATTATTGATATTGTATCTTCTCTGAAGAACAAGAGGAGTTCTGGGTATGATGATATAGATAATTTCATTCTTAAAGGTGTTATATCTTCAGTTGTTGATCCACTTGTTCATATATTCAATTTGTCAATTTCTAACGGTGTGTTTCCTGACAAGATGAAACTGGCCAAAGTAATTCCATTATTTAAGAAGGGTGATAAATCCGATGTCAGTAATTATCGTCCAATTTCATTATTATCATCGTTGTCCAAAGTTTTAGAGAAACTCATTTATAAGAGAACTATTGGTTTTTTGAAGTTGCATAATAATTCGCAATTCGGTTTTCGAGAGAAGCATAATACAACTCATGCTCTTTTATATTTTATTGATAAAGTGGCTCACGCAATTGATAATCATTCTCATTTAATTAGTATTTTCTTGGACTTCTCCAAGGCCTTCGACACTGTTGATCACGATATTCTACTCCACAAGTTATCACATTACGGAATACGTGGGAAGGCCTTGGAGTGGTTCAAGAGTTATTTGGAAAATAGAAGACAGTTTGTTATAATCAAAGATAATTGTTCAGTGATAATAGAAGTAAATTGTGGTGTTCCGCAGGGAAGTTTATTAGGGCCACTGTTATTTATTGCTTATATTAATGATTTTTGTCAGGCATCTGAAGTACTTTCTTTCATCCATTTTGCTGACGATACCAATGTATTTTTTGCCCACAATGATGCTAATTTTCTTGTTCAAAAAGTTAATTTTGAATTACAAAAAGTGAGTAATTGGGTAAGAGCCAACAAATTATCCTTGAATGCCCAAAAAACGAAATACATGATTTTCAGTAATACTGTTCATACTCTGAGTACAGCTATAGTTTTGAATGATATTCAGTTAGAAAGAGTTTCACATCTTAAATTTCTTGGAATTATTGTTGACGACAAACTTTCCTGGAAGTTACATATTGATTATATATCCAACACAATCTCGCGTAATATAGGCGTTATAAATAGAATGAATTCGTATATTCCACAAAAATCATTACTTATGTTATATTCTTCATTGATATTGCCTTATCTTAATTATGGTGTTTTAGTATGGGGTAACACTCATCAGAATCTACTGGATAGAGTGTTCCTTCTACAAAAGAAAGCTCTCCGTATCATCTGTTATCCTTTCATACCCTCCCACTCAAATTTGTTATTTTACTCCAATAAGCTATTAAAAATTAAAGATTTGTTTTTATATAATTTGGGGCAATTTATGTACATGTACAGCAACGACTCACTCCCGTCCATTTTTGCTTCTATGTTTCAAAGAAATCAATCATTCCATGAGTATCCCACTTGACGCTCCAATGAATTTCATTTACCTCTTTTACGAACGATGTTTGCTAAGAACACACTTATTTACACTGGCCCAACTTACTGGAATTCCCTGAATAATGATATAAAAGATTCCCCCTCTATATATTCATTTAAAAGAAGATTAAAGTTTTTTTTATTGCAATTTTATGATCCCACAGAATTGAATTAGCCTGTTGGCTTATTTCAATTCCTTTTCGAAGAACTTGGCTTACAAGTGATATACCGTATTTTCTCGTCTCTCTTGTCCTGAGACACCTACAGAGTAGGTTTGATACCGTTTATATTATTTCTGCATCTATTTCTCTATACTTTTCTATATAATGGTATCCTTTTCACGCATCCCATCATTTTTTTTTTCAATGAATTCTGTCGAGGATCACTGGATCTGTTCTGTCTTTCTGTCCGTTGTATTGTCTTCCTGTTATATTAGTCTTGTCTCGTTCTGTCTTGTCTCGTTCTGTCTTGTCTATGAGTCCCCCTTTATTAGTTTCTCCGTCCCAGTTTCGTTTTCTGTTTACTCGCCTGAGTATGTATGTCTGTTTGATACTCTATCTTCCTAGAGGGCTTCCAGACTTTTTTCTTTTTTACTTTATTCCCAGTCTTTCTTCCCCTTTTTGCATCAGTTCAATTTCTATTGACATTCTGTACTTGAGGGGCCCACATTCTACAAGCATTGTCTTGTTAGTGGGTCCCTCCATTTTTCGATGTCTTACGTATTATGTCATCTTTATCACTTCAGTCAAGTTTCATTACAACGTATTTCTTATTCCAAGGTTCCTCGATTTTATTTTTCTCAATTTGTGACCGTGCACCTCAAAACGAACATAAAGTCGCACACACTGATATTGCGTGAGGACTGAAAATAAGTGAAATGGGTCAACCTAGCCGAACTTGACTTTTTCATATTTTCTGAAAGAGCGGGTCTTATTTTACATTATGCTAAAATTTGGTGTCATAAAACGGGCAGGAAAGTGTGTTTTTTTAGCAGTTTATCTCGAACATTATTGGTAGAATAGTGTGATTAGGCGTGTCTTTAGAATCCCTTTTTCATTTCTGAAAAACCTTGTCCATACTCTTCACTTTCAACTCTAATAACTTTTGAAAGGATAGTGCTACTGCTTTGAAAGTTGGCATTAATTATGGACAGAATGTGTTAATGAGGCATGCTTAATTTCATTTTAATCTGATAATCCCTTCATTGTTGTTACTCTGGTGGTTTACTCCCTGTTTTTTGTCCAATTCATCGCACAGCCAGCACGGTTTGGTAAAGATTAAGCGCTTGAATAGACACTGTACTTCAGAGCCTTTTTTCTCAGTTCACACTTTACCTGAGTTTGTGCTTTCTTTCCAATATTTAGATAGGTTAGGAGAGTCCATTTGATTTGAGTTATACATCATTTTAAAGCTTAAAGTCTGCTCTTTCAGAATATGATCTTAACTAAAAATTCATGTCTGGCGACTTTTTGTTTGTTTTGAGGTGCAGTGTCACATTTACTCTGTCTTGACTATGCAACCTTATTCTCTGTTACCAAAGAAAGTGAAATGTTTATGTTCTTTTCGAAAAATGAAATAAAGCATGAATTGAATTGAATTGAATTGAATTAGAAAGGCAGCTAAATCTTGCCATTACACTCCTTTGCATTTGCAAATCTTATAAGATAGGTGCATGTTATGGAAAGTAAGATTGCAAAACAAGCGGCGCTATTTCTATACAACACTTCACAGTCAGTCCATTATCTGATAATTATCTGAACAAAATTAAACCATCCCAATGATACCTCACTTATTTCACAACGAGGAAAAATTTCAAAGTTATGATTAAATAAAGTTCTAAAAGGTTTAAAACGGACAAGCAGGATTAATCGCAAATATTTTAGATTGACAAACAATGAAGTAAATTCGATTTGCATTCAAGCTCTTCATAATTTACTTGATGACTTGACTTTTTGGTTCATTTCAAGGGAAGCCTAGACATGGTGTAACAGCTTGACAGATTGTGCGATAGCCATATTGATATCGAATATTCATCCGTTCCCGGTCAATCTGAAAATTGTGATGATAGTATCATAATTGAGAGAAATAACGAAAGTGATGAATAATAATGATCTTGAAAGTGAAATAAATCATGATAATTGTGAACTTGATGATGCAATGATAACAAACAATATCGGGATACATCGCTGTTTGTGCTTTAGTTAAAAAAAAAGAAAAACGCACAGTCAGACTAAATTGGTTATTACTACATTGCGGGAGTATGTTAAGGGCACAACAAGAAAACTGTGCATGGTTCGCACAGTTTTTGCGTGTTTCTGAAAAATGGAGCGATCTATAGCTAAAACAGATATTTCGATGTGTGCACGCTTAATTCCTCGCTAGTTTGTCAGTTCCTTGTTGCCAACGGGAAACAGAAGAAATGAATTCAATGAGAAACGAAGAAAGAGAGAGAGCTTTTAATACATGCACTGTAGAAGTGGGAGATATCCAAGTGTCACAAATGTACACACTAGTAGTTATGTACATGTATGATGTACTGTATGCATGGTTTATCAATGTGTATGTACACAGGTTGACGAGATTAATGGAGAACATTCTATTTGGTATGGATCTAGTACATACAGGCTGACCAGAGTAGTGGAGAATATTATTTTCTAGGTGGTATACAATGAAGCTATACAGTACATGCATGTGACAGGAAATACATTATAGCTCACTCAATCTAGAATGATATCTCACCCAATCTAGAATGTTCTAGGAAGTGCTTACATATTTGGCTGAGTGATGCACTGCCCCTGTAGACCAATGTGATTGGTAGTTATTTTTGGCAGGCTGTTATGCACATAGTTAGGCAGTGAGTCATCCAGGATTTCTGGAACAGTCTTGGACTTGCTAGTATGTTCAAGTGTGTGGCCCCAGGTTGGAGAAAATTACAGAATGTTCAAGAAAGGGGTGAATGGATAGTATATAAGCCGGAGAAATTCTTCAGGAGTCTTGGCAAAAAGTCTTGTCAAGACTCCTGAAGAAGGCGGAGGCAGCTGAAAATTTGAGTCGAATGAACTCATTCTTTATTGGCAAAAATGCATTACCATCAGTTTATTTCTTCATTTCTTCGTGGAGCGAATACGTGAATTCTCAACATGTTTATATATATATATATATATATATATATAATACACTGTAAAAAAATTGGTGTTAAACTTAACACCATGGGTGTTAAATGTAACACCGATCAAGTGTTAATAGAGGACCACACCCACAGGTGTAAAAAATGCACTGTGATGGTGTTGAAAAGTGTTCACCTGACACTTCGTGGTGTTAATTTGACACTGTACCTGGTGATATTTTGACACTGTACTGGTGTTAATTAAAAAATGACACCACATGGTGTTGGTTTGATATTTGTTGGTGTTAATATCAATGGTTTAACATCCGTCCAGCTTCATTAAGAGACCACACCAGCTGATGTTACTGTGGTGTAAATTTATTTTCACATGTTTTCAAAAATCTAGTATTTTAATGTAAAATTCTTGATCGTCTTGTTTAGATTAAAAATCAACAAGAAGTGCAGTTACTAAGAAACTCTTCAAAAAACAGTTTAAAATTTGGAAATGACACCCGGAGGTGTTAATTTAACACCATAAATGAGCACCGAAAATTTAACACCAGCTCGGTGTTCACTCTTTAACACCGGACTTTTTGCAGTGTATATATATATATTATGCAAACTATGTACACACACACACACACATACGTAACTCACGTATAGACAGAAGGGAAACGTATATAAGTGGGAAGGCAGGACTATAGTGGTTACGAAGACATGGAGACAAACTGACAGGCAGGTATATAGGAAGTCTTATGTATATAATGATACGCTTGCGAGTTCGGTATCAATTTCTCTTAGAGTTGATATCACGCATGCAATTCAAATTAGGCATAGAATATTATGCAGCGACGTGACCTCATGAATACCAAGACAGATTTCGTTTCCCATTTCTCCATCTTTTTTTTTTATTTCTCTCTTTCATTTCTGATGCACTAGCGCCGCAAATCTAACTGACGGTGACAGAGTCGTAACAAATTCTAGCATAAAACTTGGTATTTTTGATTTGGATAGATGAGTTTCATACTGATAAAAAAAAAATCAAAGCACACAGCGGTAAACAGCCTCAGGCTCTCTACAGCTGAGTGCTGCTTGCTGTGATCATTCAATACTTCCCTTGTACAACCTTTGGCCTGCAATCTTGTGCTCGTTGCGCAGACCGATTTAACTGCCATAAGGGAAAATTGAGGTTTGCTACAAATTTAAAAAAAAATGTGCACGAATTTAGCTAGTTATAGAAATATGGAATCTTTGGTACTTCTCTACAGCTTATAATAATCATACTGTGAACGAAGAGTTAGTAATCATTGCCCTGTGTGACGGGATCAGTAAAACAAAAGTTTCCACACTATGGCTGTAAAACAAGCACATAAAAAATGATCATGCTGAGACAGATGATATACACCTCCTATCTTACAAAGAAAAAACAGATCTTGAGAATGTTTTGAATCATATAAGATAATGACTGATAGCCTTCGTATACGTGGCAAGGCAGATGAAAGATGAAAAGCCTTCCATAAGTTGGAAGTACAAGTTTTCCGGTAAACGAATATACGCCACTTAATGGATAGAGTTTTGAATGCACATGATGTTCATATCACGTATACGAGGAAAAATACAGGCTTGTGTCCAAGCAGGAGATAGGATGTATTGTTGTTGGAGGAACCTAGTGAAAAGCCAATGTTGATGAACTAGAAATCGTGAAAAACAAAGTAAAAAGAAACCCGTTACATGTAAACCGGCGCATAAGTGCACCTAAAGATGTTGATGATGATGTTAATAATGATAATGCTGGTGATAATAATAATTATTATTATATTGAAATCATGACTGATATTCTTGTTGTTATTATTACTAGCATAACCATATTAATAATCATAATCATGATAAAGGAATCTTAAAATTCCCCGTATGAACGTATTATGCACACAAGCAAAAAAAAAAACAAAACACACCCAACAACAAGAAGTACACAAACACACGCACACTTGTACATGACGTGAATAGGATTTACAGACGTAAGCCTACATAAGAGATTGAAGCATTACCTAAGTCCTTTGACCTTTACCAAACAGTGAAGTCAAAAAGTTTCCGAAAGAAACTAATAATGTTTACTATGGTAGTTAAGTTTGATAGTGTCCAGGGGAAAATGCGATGAATTGCAATTATGTTTGCTGAAAAAGAAGAAAAAAAAAATGAAACTCTGTATAACATTGCTGGTTATGATGTTGATGTAAAGAGAGAACTCGAAGGCCTCATTTATACAAAGGTATTTTGAATTGTACAAGTGACGGGTGTGACCAGGTATCTTATACCATAGAAGATGAAGAGGTGTTGAATGTTACCGGGCGATTTGAACACTCCAATAGTGTCGGGAATTTTGTCTGATCATTTTTTGTTAATGCTAACGATGTTTTAAGCAAGGCACTTGCAATGTTTTTTACAGCAATGCTTTCACATGGTTTTTCTCTATACAGCTTGTGGAAAAATATAATCATTCATGTCCTCAAAGGCAGATGGGACAACTCGGGAGATTCTTTTGATTTTAGAGCCATGATCATTGGAAGTATTACTGGAAAGATTCTTGATCTCATTTTAATGAGAGACAGATGAAATTGCGAATCATGTGGTGTGAACAAAGGTGAATGCAATGATATCATAATAAATGATCAACTTTCTCTGTTTACATTGTTAATTTCATATACCACGCTCGTGGGTTGAAGCGTATTCTCTCTCTCTCTCTCTCTCTCTCTCTCTCTCTCCCTCTCTATCTATCTGTCTATTTATTTTTATATCTATCTATCTATCTATCTATCTATCTATCTTTCTTTCTTTTTTTTTTGCGCTGGCGCTGACCTCTTGCACGGCACGCCGTTGCGCAGAGTGAAGGAGTGCGGCTGACAGCTGAGTTGGGATTGGGAATTTGCTGGTAGTCAATGATTTGTTGTGGTCTTATTGAACGTAGACGCTTCTTGCATAATTAGGGAGTTGGAGATCACGTGGGTGTCTCGTGGGCCATTATGGTCTCCGTGCTCTTAAATACAACTATCCTGAACGTGTCATTTTTACTCTTCATTATTCGAATTTGTACATATATATATATATATATATATATATATATATATATATATATGTGTGTGTGTGTGTGTGTGTGTGTTTGTGTGTGTGTGGTGTGTTGTTTTCATATTTATATAATCATATGCTTCGATCTATTTTGATATATAACATAATTGTACATGTTTTGTTTCGTTTTCAAGAAATTGTGCTTTTGAATTGGTATGTAGGCTATCTTGCACCTCTTTATGAGGTTATCAAAGACAAATGAAATGACCAAAAACAAACAAACAAAACAAAACAAAAGCTAAACAAAGAGTTATGGGATCCTTTCCATCCCCTGAGATGTGATGAGCACGGCATGTCATGTACAGATAAATACAGTGATTTTAGGTATGTGTTCAGTATTGGGACATGCACTTAATTCACCAGGCATCTCAAAATACATTTTTCATTCAATTCGATGAGATACCTCTTTCCCCCATTTAGGCAAGACATTCATGTGCAAAAAAGACTTGAGAGCAAACAAATATCTGTGTCCTCTATTTTGTTGTCTTTTTTGCCATACCTTCAAAGAATATTGAAGATTTGACGTAATCCTGTTTGGGGCAGGTGGTCTGACGGATCGGTTGTAGAGGAGTATGTTAGTGCTTGTTATCCCCCCCCCCCCCCCCCCACCCGAAAAAAAATATATATATATTTCCAGTGACAATTCACTTCTACTCATATTGTACCAATGACAATTTCACGTTGAGAAATGTAGCACAAGAAAGATTTTTTTTTTTTTTTTTTTTTTGGGGGGGGGGGGGAGGAAAATAATCATGATAGGGCTATGATCCGTATGAATCCGAACATTGCAGGCATGAGCAATTCAATTGGTGTAAGGTTCTCATTCATCCAGTTAACGTTCAATAAAGGCACAAAATGAATTTATCTGGACTTACTGTTTTAATTCAGAGAACGGTTTCACGTCTGATCCTGGACGCTTCATCAGATGAATATCTGATTTGAGGGCGGGAAGGCGTCGGTGCCAATCGGCGCAGACGCACAACCGACGTTCTCGGAATTAAAACAGTAAGTCCAGGGCCCTGTTTTATCAAAAGATGTAATCGATTTTAAGGCTGCCATAGACTTATGATAGAAATCAACTTTATAATCAATTTTAACTCTTCATAAAACAGGGCCCAGATGAATTGATTTAATTTTGTATCATGAGCAATTCACCATTTTTATTTTTCCGAATCCAAAGGATTGTGAAGTGACTCTCTTTTGGTGGAGCACCTTTGCAATTGCTCAATAGCATATGACCGCAGGAGTCGACACTATGAGGACACAGCCGCTCTGCGGCGAGCACCATACGACACAGCGTAGACACAAGACGGCAGCGGTTCAACACTTCAGGCTGCAGCGGTAAAGGCCGCAGCTTGTAAAGGCCACAGCGGTAGAAACTGTATAGACCGCAGTGGTCGCAGGGGTTTTAGGCAGCGGTGTAAACTGCAGCGGCATACACACATTGCCGGATCGTGGTTACAGACATTAATACATATCATGCCTATAAAAAAATATGCATGATATAAATCATGACAATGGTAACCACAACGATATCCACTATTTTGAACGATGGCAATTATAGCATAACCGTTGCAACAATTAAATAGTAGTTGAAATAGGCCTATATCGTAGACACAGTTGTATAGGTGTTATCAAAATCACTATTAAAATCACAGCCTCACGCACAATAAGTTGAACCTGCTGTGACAAGCAACAAACGTTGATAATTATGATTAATTTTGTCCAAAAAGAAACGAAAAAAAAAAGATACCCTCGAAGTTTTGAATCCGTTCATATCATGGTCAAATTATCTGACTGCAAAAGCAGTTTTTCCACACTATTTTTCTTCTTATTCTCTTTTTTTTCTTTCTCTCTTCATAATGATTTTCCTTTAGTAACATGTTACTTTCTATCAATTTGTTAGCTTTCTGAATTTCGTTCTTATCCCATATATATTTCGTTATTGCACATTTCTTGTAATTTGCGATTTCTGGATAGGCACAATTGCCTATCTTGAGAACGCCCTCGCCAATACAGCGAGGAGATAATGTCGGCCTCTGGACTCGTAATGGGTACCATGACGGAAGCAAGATCTCTTCGATTCCCTCACACGATATCATCACGGGTGTCGGCCCACTTTTAATGTCTCGCGGCCTCTTCAATGTTTCAAGATTACTTCCATGTGACAGGATGCACTCTCGCCGCTCTGCGAAGCAGGCAATGAAGTAAAATGTTCTTCTATCAGAGGTAAGATGGCCACAGACGACTTATTTCCTTTTCCACCTGCACAGTACTCGGAACGCAGTAGAGTGCCTTTCCACGTGAAATTTCTATATCCGATTTTCCTGCAATTCGTGTGGCCTGTCCGCGTGTCCGTGATTCGACGAGAAGTATACTCGAGATTAGGAGCACCGGCACTGACTTAATGCCTCACGTTTCGAAAATAGAAAACACCAGTGAAAGAAACCTAATGGTAGTTGGACTGCCCCGGAGGAGAGGTACCTGTAAAACCATCTCTATAGCTCTTACTGCCCACTTGCCCTGTGGTCTCCTCACCACTTCACTCCCCCACTAGGCGCTTCTCCTTCGCCGAGTTCTCAATCCCGCTTCGACGCACTATTAGCATAATTTCCATCATCGCATTAGGCGCCCTCTCTCGACTAATCTGGACACGCGGCAATTTACCGCATACACAATAACCCACACGATCACAAAGTTAAAGCGTAAGAAAAGAGCTTCATTAACCTCCCCTATTTGTCACGCTGACAGGCGAGCATTTCAGTTGCATTCACCCTTGCCTTCTACCCAAACAAATGGCACGAGACAGGTATTGTGCGAGACCCATATTATCCATGACCTTTTCTGATAATCCTCGCCTTCGGGTTGTCATTTCTTATTTGAAGACGCCATCGTTTCTAACACAGTTACTTTTGTCCTGGGCTACGGGTTGTATTAGATTACCACGTATTCGTCACCGTAGCCATGGAGAGACCACATCATATTTTTCCAACCTCTTCTCCCCCCTCAACTATTTTTTCTCTCTCTTATTCTGATACAGACAGAAGAAACACAAACTATAAATTTAGTGATACACACGTAGACGCAGACAGATATTAACCACCGTTCAACTGACCTCAATAGTCCTGTCTTAGGTGACTTTTGTTGTTTGCTGCTGTCGTTTTTTTATTTAGGGGGTGCCTACCTGGAAGACAAAAACAAACAAAGAAACAAACAGACAAGGAACAACTGTTGCGCTTACAGCAGCCATATCTGAAACACCATTGAATATTGTTTGTTTTGATGTAACAACCGAATCTCCATTGTGCCCACACTAACACCAGTATTGATTTCCCTGGTCTTTCTGCCGATTAACACATTTGTCATGAACCTATTGGTTTTGCTAAGCGGATTTTCAACGTGTTTTGCTTTCGGTCACCTGTAGACACGGAGATGCCGTAACCGCACGTAACAGTCGAACGTTGTCCGTAGTTTGCGGTGAATCGTTTTGCTGGATATGGCTCGGACGGGAACGGGGGCCAGGGGTACAAGCAATAGGACAAGGGGTGAAAGAAATTGTGTTTGTTACTGTCCCGAGAAATTGAATTTAGGGGTTAGTGTGGAAACTAGAGGAACAGGGCAGCGGTAGTGCAGATTTTGTTTCTTTCTTATCGATTTCTTTGAACCCCGTAAGATTAAGGTTGTCATCCCTTCGGGCCATAAGGTGACAAATACGGTTTGATCTTTAATATCAATGGTATCCCGCCCTCTTTGCAGTTACTTCAGGGTGTACGACATCTTTCTTTGAAAAAAAAATACTACTTTTGTTTGCATCATCAAAATTACCTTTAATGAATGATATACGGTGCCTTTCTATCTATCTATCTATCTATTGTTCGTTCGTTTGTTTGTTTTTGACGAGCGCCATCTTAACTAGCTCTAGCAAGCTATCCTGTGTTAATAGAAACGGAACAATCAATGAATCTCATTACGTCTATATCTGAATGTATTGTGCTATCACGATATAAACAAATAAACAGATAAACAAATAAACAAACAAATAAACAAAAGGGTATTCATCGGATTCGCCGATGCAAGGTTTGATGCAGTCACTGCAATTATATGAGTCTGTTTTTCATAAAACCAGGCAATTTAAATTAGTCCGCTGTTACATCATTACTGTGCTATCCATGACCCGTACTCATTAAAATTCCGTCAATATCTTTTCACACATGCCACGACATGATTGCAGCTACTAATTTTTGGTAAAGGAACAGATATGGAAAAAAGGAAAGAACGAGAAGATAACTACACAAACATGTACTATTATTCCACACTCTTTCTCAGTCAACGGTAATTAGGTCAAACCTACATGATTTTCTGTTTTCAGACTCATACGCATCGCAATTCTGTGCGTAACCTTGCTATTCCCTTCGTAAATGTCCTAGCTAACACACAGGGAGCTATCATTCCAATGACAATGATGAACAGAAGAAGGTAAAACGACAAGAGATATGTTGTCTTTGTATAGAGACGGGCGTGCTCGCTGATTATAATGGTTTTTTTTTTTACATGCGTGCAAAATATAACGTTTTCCATCATCATTTCCAATCACGTCACGGCATTAAGGCACTGCATCCATATCAATCCTGGCTCGCACACTGACAACACGTTTTTGCCGTAATGCACTATCACCATCGCAAGAATACACAATTTTAATAATACACCTATACATAATACATATATTAGTGCACCCCTTTGTTGTTACTTTCTGCGACAAACCATATACAATGTGCCAATCTCCTGTCCCTTTCGTCTGTGTACGTTCTACCTTGGATCTATGTCAAAGAGGTATCTATAGACAAAAGTTTTAGTAGGACGGTTTCGGTGCGAGCTACAGAGACAGCAGTATACCCAAGGCATGCAAAAAAGTTAGTCTGTTAGTAGGAATCAGGCTCCCATGCTTTCGTACATTCATGTAACAATAATTATGGAGCTTAGCGTGAAGCTGGGAACAAAATAATCTTTGCCAAGAAGTGATTACTGAAGCGCAGTATGGATGCTCAGACATGCTGTCTATTCTTGTTGTGTTTTGCTTTGTTTCGTTATTTTTTATTTACGCTAAGCTCTGTTGCTAAATGCTTCAATATGAAACCATGAGCCAAACAAGAGAGAATAAAAAAGTTTTTTTTCAAAACATTTTGCAACAATGTAATAAATACTATTTAGAATGTTGTAAAATGTATAAATCTCACTCACAGAGAGGGAGGGAGGGAGAGAGAGAGAGAGAGAGAGAGAGAGATAGCAGCTCGTCCCAGATAATTCTAGGAGACTGTTGACATGATGACAGGCATAATACATGAAAGCTTTTAAAATAATGAGAGAAAAGAAATTTTGTGAGAAATACGATTCAGTCATCTCCTCCAAAGCGAAGTTAAAACGAGTTTAATTCATGCACCATGGCACTAAATACACCACACCACTGATCGATCGATCGAGTTCTCTCACGTTATAATGTGCAAGAAAAGAGAAATCGATAGTGTCATCGCATTGTCTCGAAAAGTCGCTGCAATGTCTGTAATGTTACCTGGCTGACCTCGATCAATCACAATTAGCTTGACAAAGGATATCGTCAGTCTACGATTCGACTTGTTCACACCATTCAAAAGCATATCGATGACCTCGATGTGCAGTTTATGCAGGAGACTTGTCGGTTGACTTCCCATCGTCAATGTGTAAAACAATAAACACATCTAAACTGTTCAAACGATTACACAACTGTTAATTGTCTTATTGAGCTTTGCATAAGCAAAAATTCTTAGAAAGCAGGATTTTACGGTGCCTCCGGACCGAGTCTGATGCGCACTGAGACAACATGACAGCAGAAAGCTCCCTAGTCTACTCTTATTTCATACTAATGACGATCAGTCAACGAAGTCCTCCGAGATCTTTGAGTATGACGACGATGGAGTAACTTTATCATCAAGTAAACACAGCAAACATCGCGACAAGAGGAACGGCAAAAACGTTTGATGGAATTTTCAGTTGATGTCTGTATATAAATATATATATATATATAATATATATATATATATATATATATATATATATATATATATATATATATCATACGTGTATATTTTTTAGGAGATGAATCCGAGAGAAATAGAATGGCAGTAGAGTTGCACAAATTGGCAACGAAATTTAAGGTTTGATCACAGTACGAATTATCGGGTTGTGATTAAGAGATCTTACGAGTTAGAAATAATTGGTAGACATCACGACATAGACATACGAGACAGACTTTTGAGATAAGGGAACGATGTTGAATGGTTGCCATAGCACTGGGAAGACAAAGAATTATTGAATTTTACAAAGGTTGATCACAGCCATCGTGGTTATTGGGACTGGAATTACTTTTATTTTTATTTTGAGGTGATTTTTTTTTTTTCGGATAAAACCGTTGTAAAATGTCACTCATACTCTGGCCTAGTGTATCTTAATTTCTGTAGATCGCACATAGCCAAGGAACCGAGCCATACATTTTACAGCGTTTTTTTTTTTCTCTCTCCATCTTTCCCGTTCTTCCTCTTACTCCTTTCAAATGTCTTTTTATGCCCAAAGCTGTCTGTCTCTTGTCCACTTATGATGTCTTGTTTCGACCTTTCGTGTGTGTGTGTGTGTTTTTTTGTGTGTGTGTTTGTGCTGTGTCATAGTTTATTTGTTTAGAAATGAACATTTAGAATTGGATCCCAAATCGTTGTATGTGGCCGCCGAGGGAGTCAAAAAAGCTTGTAAGACAAACAACAGGAACGATGTCTTCAAGTTCTTTCCGAAGGGCTAGCCAATGAGGGACGCAAAATACAATTGTTTGGGTGTCATAGTTTTGTAGAGATATGTCTTTTTTTCTGTATTTTCTCTCAAAATAACTAAATTTACATACTTATCAGTCGTTATATTACAAGAATATGTATTTATATGTTCATATCCGTAATTGATGATGGCGCCATGGGTGCGAAAGAAACGGGAATGGAGGACTTCAAGTGGGCTTAAGAATTTATGAGATACACCGAGCTCCTCCTTAATTTGAATTTGATGTGACTTGAAGAAGCATTATTTTAATAGAATGTTTTCCTCTTGCATGCAATACGTAACGCGCACTATACTAGTATTCGTTGATTTGAGTTTGTGTTTGTGTGTGCGTGTGTGTGTGTGTGTGTGTGTGTGTGTGTATGTGTGTGTGTGTGTGTGTTTGTGTGTCTGTCAGAGAGCTGAATTCCATTCCAATAACATATTCTCGTATAGGATCACTCTTATACGCTGTTTGTCAACTCGCAATTACAATAATGTAGTTTATATCCGCCCATACGGTTTCGTGAAATGATTGTTACAGTACGTCACGACGCAGCATTATCAATATCATGCTACAGAATCATTTGCGACTTCAACAAACTCATAGTTTACTTTATTGTCTTCTGCTTCGTTTTCGACAGGTTGTACTAACAACTTGACCTCGTGTGTTTCATTTCATTTTGTTAATTCTATATATAGCCGTAATTCATCTTCCTTCATTACGGCCAGCTGACAATATTGACAAAATTTAATTTTGGCAATTGTAGCCACGTAGTGAGGATACTGAATATTTGATGCCGTCAATTGTGAAGGGGAGAGGGGTATGGTGGTTAACAAATATTATATATATATATATACATATATATATATATATATATATACATATACATATATCTCGACAGAGAGAGAGAGAGAGAGAGAGAGAGAGAGAGAGGAAACAAAACTAGATGTATAAGCATGTGCTTCTTCCTCATTCAAATTCTAATCAAATGTAGCTGACCTTGTTTCGCCTGAAAGCAATTTCCTTCACAATTTCAAGGGAAAGGCGAAGCATTGTATGAAATGCAAATTATAAGCAAAACAAGCAAAAAACAAAATCATATTTCACTACCCACGGCGATATGAAATATCCGTTATCAAACACTCTGATGTCAACAATGTTTGCGTAACACATTACTTAACTACAACGACATTGCTCAAGTGCGTTTGTAAAAAGGGGAAAAAATGATACTTCAACTACGAAAGAGAGAATCGAGTAACAAGAAACTGCAATGATTTTGAAATGAGTTGTAAACCAGAAAAACAAAGAAGAAAAAAGATGTGATTGAAAATATTTTGGACTAGAGATGGAATAACTTAAAAAAAGGTAGGATAGTTGGTTATAATAAATTATACATTCATTTTCTATAGTCAATGAACTAATATAGCTACAATGTTTGTAAGTCCTCGATTGTGGGTGAGGCAACACCTTAAAGAAAAATTAATTAGCAAGTGTTTAGTGTTGAATGTCATTAATCTAATGGAACAAACAAAAGCTGCATATGTGTCGATAAGTTTGTTCTTATGAAAGTAAATGAGGAATAATTCTCCACATGTGCAAACTATTCAGAGTATCAGGCAGTAATTACCATAGAATTGTTTCATGTAAGTGTACATGTACACATATAATTGGACGCATCGATTATACATAGTTTACATATAAGCATGTAAACGTATTTGTGTAATTACAAGGGTGAAATAACATGGGGAAAAATATTATACGCGACGTTTTGAGTGGTAATCATACACACTTACCGCAATGAGAAACCGCCGGTGTAATGGAGTTTGCATGAAGAAAAGTCAATCTTTTCTCGTTTCTTTCTAATCCGCAGAAATATGTCCAGCTGAATAGCATATCACCCTATATTGTCTTGTCCGTGAAAAAAAAAAACCAAACAAAAGAAAAACAAAAACGAGTATTCCACTAACTTCAGTAAATCCTTCATCCACTATCACACGGGAAAAACATGGAATGGACAAGGCGTTGATATCATCCCAAAAAGATTCCACATCGGAGACGTATGCTGAAGAGCATTAAATGGCTGAAGAGTTCCCGCGCGAGGCGGGAATGGCTCTCGAAAGGGCTGGGAAATGGGACAGCAAATTGGGGGGTCCTCTTTCCGTCCTCTCGATATTGTCCTCCTATGACGATTTGAGATCTTCTTATTAGGAAGGTGGGGAGAAGGAGATGTAGAGCGATGTTACGTGGTTGCACATGATTGGTGACTGTAGACTCTCATTGTATTAGAATCTTTGGCGAGTCTCGCTTTTTTTTTTCCTACGGCGTCACTCCAACGAACGATAGATAGAGCGAATTGGCCCTGTCTGCCTCTTTTGGTATCACTCGGCAGAATGAGGTGAAACGCCAGACGGAGATGCGGCCCCGCTGCTTCCGACTTGGCGTAAGAACGAAGCGCCCATTGGTCAACTTCCGCGCGACGCCCTTGTCGACAAACCTGCATGGCATTGATGAAAAAACACGAAAGAAACAAGAAATTACGGCATATCATTTAATTTGTGGATGGCAGTTTCTCTCGTCATTTTGTCAGGCAAACAATTCTTATCCATCGGACAGAAATAATGAAATGAGGTCCTCGGAGAATGTGAGAAGATTGATAGAGATTGATATTGCTGTGTGAGTTGACATAATGCGATTCGTTCGCCTCGCTTGTAATCATCTTGTCAGGGGGTCCGCAAAACTTTGATAAAGTAGAACCTCTGTATGATAGATTGTCCGCGCGCGACGAGGATGCATTGCGATTTCGATGCGATCAGGCAAAATTCATCATTATTTGTGCCCTACCGGATAACACGGAATAGAAGTGTTCAACCGTAATGCGTGGACGATCATAACGATGTTAACGCTCTTCAGTCAATGCGAGCATATTTCGATCTTTCAATTATACAACACTTCAGGGCCCATCTATGATTATAAATTCGATACAAGAGATGCAATATTGTCACATCAAATATCAAGCACAGTCTCACACTATGTTGACATTGACTATAGTTGAGTAAGATCAGACAAGCAAAATTAAAGTTTCGTGTCAGGATTGCCACCGAAACTTTGATTGCAATTTAATCATGAATATTATATGTACGTGAGTCGATGACACCTTCATATTCACAATACAAAACAGATTTCAACTTCATAATATCAACATCATAATTTTGGTTGATAATTCAGCTATCACACTGCACACATTACCCCAGAATGACTTTTGCCAGATATTTTACAACATCACAATGAACGAAAAATATTGCCGATTGACGTATATTTGATATTACCATGATTTCATGAAAAACAAACAAACGAGTGGATATTCGTATGGAGTTCGATGGAAGAATTGAAAAGCTATGGAACATGGAAATGATGAAAAATGGTTACCATCTAATAGCTAAGTTAAGCTGAGTTGATTTTGTTTTGTTTTTTTGATTTTTTTTGAGAATACAGTAATTGATATTACGGATCTTGTCTCTGGATCTTGTGGATGTATGTGTGTGTGTGTGTGTGTGTGTGTGTGTGTGTGTGTGTGTGTGTGTGTGTGTTTGTGTTTGTGTATGTGTTTTCTCTTTCGTTTTCTAGAAAACTCATCAATATCATAAATTTCACAAAACAATCAACCTTGACGATTGTATGTGCGTTGACAAATGAATTTGACGTTCGTTTTTGCGCATGAATCTTTCTTGCTTGAACTTGTTAACAAAATCAATATAAAATGGTACGTTAGTTTAGTCACTGCATATCTGCAGCTATCCCCGATGTCTTAGTATATCTAGGAAATGAGGAATGAGGTGAATGGAATGTGATACACCTTCATAATAATTTCAGGATATATTACACAACAGTTGCTACTCGAATATACCCCCACATCACTATGTGTGTTTATACGTTTCTCGTTGTACTTAAGGATTATGTTGCTAGTCTGCATACTCGGTGGCCTGTCATTAAAGCACGGAAGCAGCGAAGTGAAATGATCAGCGTAGATCTCGTTGGCGACAAGAGAACACCCTCCCACACTATACTCCCTATCTCATGGTCATCTCAAAAGTAGACGAGAGTTAAACAACGGAATGCAATTGCGATGCAATTGCAATGCAGTTGTACTGTTTATAGGGATGAGATTTGTTATCTCCTTTTTTTTTATTGGAAAATCATAGTTATATAAATTGAAATAAAGTACGACATTAAAGTAACTGCTTTAAATTATGCCCCCAATAAAAACAGAAAGCAATATTTCATTTGATTTAATTTTTTGATTATTCTCTGTTCTCAACTACACTCTTTCTTTCTTTCTACTTCCATTCTCTACTACACGCCATGAATATTTCCTCTATACAATTTCCTGCAACATAACGGAAATCAAAAGAATAGCACAAAACAAAACCACGGGGGATCATCAAAGTTCTTGTGTCACTCAAAATGTAACTCACAAATTCGTCTGTAAAGAATGAGGCTAGATATGGTATGAGGATGACAATTACCTCTCAGTCGAATACTAGTATGCCAATTTTCCAATTCGCAATATTGGCTCTTTCATTTTCTATACTGAAAAAAAGAGTTCCAGGAAATTATGACATCTTTAACATGTAGGAAAGTATTATAGTAATGCGAGAAACATTAGGTTCATCGAGTATGCTGTACCAAACGTCTTGGATTTTGAGGAACTATTTCCCGTTTGTTCCGTTCTGCATGTTGCCCCTCCCTCAATCCCCTGAGGCCAATTACCCTTTGCCTGTCTTGTCCTATGTGCATCAGGCTCCATACCTTTTAGACAAGTTGATATATGTGATGGGTAATTCCGCCATAAATCTTCTCTCTATCCCTGTATGTTTGACAAACGAGCTCAGAGCTTTTCAATTTTGTTTTCCATTTTATGACGTACAGTCGGCCCCAGTGTCACTCATTCTCAGCCGTAATATACATACTTGTTTTTTTTCTTTTCTTCTTTTGTTCCTTTTTACTTTCTTCCAATTTGAGTTTCCTATAATAGCTACACCTTTTATTAAACATTATTGGTTAAGTAACCTATGTGTATAATTATGTTTATGTGAATGTGTGTGCCTGTTTTGATAAAATAGATAATTATATTCACCGAACTGGACGGTTATGTTAATAAAAGAAAGTGACTTCGAGACTAACTTGGAGGCAAGTTGTTGGCAGGGTACACAATAGTCACCCGCTCCTTCTTTACCACATTGTTACCATGGGAACGCTTGATTAATACGATTTTTTTTCTCCAGCAAACAGATATGCCAAGCACAAGAACAAATTGCATTGAGCATTTAAACTTTTATGTTTTACAAGAGCCGAAGCAATGATTGATAGTGACGAGACGGGCTTTTCTCCATAAGTATTCTATGATTTAATTTACCCTTTTCAGCGTTGCAATTCGGGGGAGTATTACGAAACCAGATCACTCGCATCAAGTTTGAAAGTCGAGTGGCCATGCACGTTATGGGAGAAAAAAAAAATCCTAAAAACTCAAAATGAAACGTAACAAAGAGGGAGAGAGAGAGAAAAAAAAATCATGGCTATTGCCTTCGTTGGAATGATCGCCTGCGTTTCATCAATTATAGCTACAGTTACTTGATTTATGTGTGGAGTTTCTCGATGCAGAAAGAAACATTTGGTTTTTCCTCGGTGGGTAATAATATATCTAGGGCGGACGTGCACGTGAATTCGACGTATACAACCTAACGCAAGATAAACAGTTTTATGATTTGTGCTTGCCTTTGAAAGGTATGCCCGCGCCAATTTCGTGTCTTGAACCAGGTCTTTACTATCGCATACCCTTACCTACCTGTAGCCACGATTGCCTTCATCTTAAAGTAGACATATTTATCACTTTTTGTCACTTTTAGTGTAAATCTGCATACACTTGTGAACTGGCACATTTTTGACATTACTGAACTACTTTAAAGAAAATGAGAAAAGATAACAAAATGTGCCTTTCTATTCAGAATAATGATTGTTGAGTGGTTTGTCATTGGAACTGATTGACAAATCTTAATTGCCTTTCATCGACGTAAACATCGATTATTTAGTATCATTTTGAGCAATTAGCCATGGTATGTATAAAATGGACATACATAATTATTCGGGCATGCATAGGTCCTACCCGACTAGGTATGCCTATGGATTTTTGAACATGACTGTCACTCAAACACTGAATAACTGATGATTATTTAAAGTAAACATACCATGATACACCCAAATGAAAGCTCAGATGCGTTTGCAAACTTGCTCCTCTTTTTCCATTTGCGTTGTTGTTGTTTTTTCACTTTGTTTGTTGTCTGTTTGTCTGTTCTGCCTTTTTCTCAGTGTCCCTCTCATTCTTACTATCTTTAGTACAACTTTTTTTTAAAGCTTTACCTTAAGTTGAAGACGTCAATCTTCTGTGTGTGTTGTGTCTTTTTTTTTTTAACCATTCAAGTATAGAAAGCGAAATACCGGCATACATACTGGGCACTCACAGTGAAAAAAATACACTCGATTGCCATATTATCTAAGAGGCTCGAAAACCAACAACCTAAAATGGGCACAGTATCTGATTTCGGCTGTTCACTTCAGTTCCTGGGAACAGATGCTATCCGTAATATCTGTGTCGAAATATAGAAACCATGTTTACGTGAGGGAGCTCATGATTTCATTACCACGACTGTGTTGCCTCAATTGATTTTTGCTTTCTTTCTTTTTTTCGCTCTCGCCCGCGAACTAGGTGCTATTGAAGTTTTAATAACCTTGCACATGGCACTCTGATATCATGTTAGAGATTTGAATGAACAGATGGGCATACAAGATAAAAAGCTATTTTTATAGAGCATGGCAACATGTTTCATAATTGCTGGGTCTCATCTTAAGTATTGTGGAGCAAGTGGAAACATTAGCAATTCAGTCAACTTTAAGCCTTTCTCTCCCAGCAATTTTAAGCAGTGTATACAACGAAATTGACTTTTCTGTGCTTATCGACACACAAAGCACACATACACTCTAAAAAGACCCGAGTCAGAACTGACCCGGAACTGGGTCCGTTGGGGTCATACACCGTTCCGGGTCAGAAATGACTTGGAATTTGGTCATGAAGACTCCGAATGGGGTCATCCTGACCCGATTCATGACTCTGAATGGGTCATATCTGACCACATTCCTTGTCATTTCTGACCCGGAACGGTGTATGACCCCAATGGACCCAGTTCCGGGTCAGTTTTGACTCGGATGTTTTAAGAGTGTAGAGTTATGAATCACAGAACAAAATCGGAAGAAGAAAGTAGGCATACAGCCCACAAGTCCGGCACTCGTTACATCACAGGGCTTAATGTACACAGTGTCAATCTTGTAGGCCTTCTTGCTTAGAGTTGGACACGTGGGCCGTTCTTCTATAGTGTTGGACTCATGGGCCTTTATTTGCCTAGTGTCGGACTCATAAACATTGTTTGCCTACTTTTGGAGTCATGGGCCTTCTTTGCCTAGTGTCAAATTCATGGGCTGTGTCATTCAGGGATCATGGACCATGGAATAAAGAGAGCCGTTTACTTGGGACCTACACTCAACAAGCTTTGCTTTTTAGTAGGTTCCATCGTATTTCTCTTTGCATCCTTTACTTTGATTGAAAATGACACATCGACCGCTATGTATTATGTTTGTATTCCTATTTCTTTATGTATACATCCAAGCTGGACATTCTGTATTATTATATTTTGTTATATATCATGTATTTTCCATCGAGAAATACGAAAATAAAATTGAAATTGAAAAATTGAAATTAAAATGACGCGAAGATATTGGGGCAAACAAAATAACGCAAGATGCAAAAATAAAGCGACTGAGTAGGCATCATCGTCGGCGTTGAAGTTTCCGCTTTTATCTTTATTGATCTTATACGGACTTCGTGATGTTGTCGTGGTAATCTCGGAAGGTCTATAAAAAAACAGGTGTACATAAATTTATGTTTAAATCAAGGGGAAGACACGTTTTGTCGGTACTATCGATTGATGAGTAATGCATTATGATCAATGACGATGGGCGTGATATGACGATTGACAATAAGTCCTTAAAAAAAAAGGCAGCCCGGGGAAATACTGCGCGTAACTATTTCTGTCGTACGCGTCCCTATTGTCTCCTCTTTTCTCTCTTTCTCTTTCAATGGAAATAGAGTCAAAAGAAATGTTCGTGCTTTCATTTTTCTCCTTTATTGCATTTAGATATCAATGGTTTGTGCATAATTTGATACTGTTGCAGCTGCACGCGCTGTTGCATAGACGTATGTATTCGTTCATATTAAATAATTGACGGTTTTGTATATTGCATTTCATCATGCCAGCTTAAGCCTGTCATGTAAGTTAATGCACGAGGACATAATCATCTGGACGCGCATTTCTGAGAAAAAAAAAGTTACAAAGCTTCCATGGCTGGCAGAAAGTCTATCGGGAAAACATTAAATGCAGAGAAACCGCTGACGAGTGTAAAAAGAAACACAAAACACAAAAAACCCATCAACAA
The DNA here is from genome assembly GCF_040938485.1 of Diadema antillarum. Classification (NCBI taxonomy): domain Eukaryota; kingdom Metazoa; phylum Echinodermata; class Echinoidea; order Diadematoida; family Diadematidae; genus Diadema; species Diadema antillarum. The sequence goes on from NW_027271705.1 coordinate 802,219, forward strand.
AATTCTCATTTCATTCGGTTTATATTTGAACGATATTACCTTACTGTATGCGGTTCAAGAATACCACTCGAAAAGAAAAGGGTTTAGGCAAACCAGTATGGATTACCAGTCGAACCTATCGTTCGTGAGGGGATGAATGAGGAGAGATGAAAAGAAAGAGGGGTAAAGCGGGTGACAGAAAGATATACAAAGAGAGAGGGAGAGCGGGGGAAAAACGAGAGCGGTGATTGTTTGACATTGACATTAAAGGAATTTAAGTGAGAAAATACAGAAAATTTTTATATAATGCAATGTGCGACGTGAGGAGGAGAGAGTGACTGTACGAATGTGGGTGTGCTTGGCTATTTTTTTTTTAAGTGACAGAAATGAGAATAAAAGTTTTAATGGAAACAGAGACTAATAGAGATTGCCCGGAAGTCGGAGTGAGTGAGCCATTGATCGAGAGATATGAAAGGCAAATTTTGATTCGACAGGAAAAGAGGGATCGCTTTGCAGTCGGCCTCAAGAGAAATCGGGAACGTGAAAAGGAGAATCCATTAGTAAGCTATTCACTCAGTAGCATTTTGGGCATTTCGGTCCCCCAGCGTAAAGCGACCTGATTGACAACATACAACAAGAAAAGATACAGAAAGAAAGAAATAGAGAAAGGAAAGAGAGAGAGAGAGAGGAAAAAAAAAACAACAACAACAACTAACGCGCCGAGGCAAACGCAGGCACTCAACGAGGCTATAACGTTATCAGTTTGTCACATCTTAGACCTTGACTGTGTATTTGATTACAAGACGATATCGTGATAATAATTGTCTTGAAAGAAAAACCGTAACACCATGCAGGGTCCACCTCTTGATTCAAATGTTCATTTCAGTCTCGGTGACTTTTAAGATCTCTTTTCCCCCTGAGGGGATGCCGCTTTTTTTTTTTTCTTCTTCTTCTCTTTTTTTTTTGTCATGGGTTAAGTAACTATCAAATATGCATTCCTTTCTTCTGTTTGTCACAGGTTAAGTAACTATCGAATATGCTTTCCTGTATATGACAACTGATACTATATGCGTTTCTTGTCAACAAAATTTGGAGCGACAAAACGCGTGGGCACATTAAATTTAGTGTCCATGTCCTTAGTTTGTCTTTCACAAGTTTGGAGACAAAAATGAGCTATGCTTATAAGCTATACTCATGGCGTCTCCATGTCTTTTTACTTGATAATCTGTAATAGATTGTTATTACTTTTTTACATGCAGCTGTCATTATATATCTTTCTCTTTTATGTCATCAACCCATTCGTTTCCATCGTCTGACGAGGAAAACCTCTAATAAAAACGATTTCTGTTGAGACACTGTAGTATATTGGGAGAAAAAAAATGCCCCCCCCCCCCCGAGAAAAACAAACAAACAAAGAAAAAAAAAACAAAATAAAACAGTGGGCCGGAGTTCGAGTCTTGCCAATGACTCACGTCTTTGGACTAGGTTTTTTTTTTTGTTAGTTTATTTTAGCTTTTGTTTATTTTTTTGACAATAAGTCCCTTTAAGTTACAATTCGTTTTTCCAAAGGTTCGTTATTATAGGTTATGATGATTATACAATGCTATAATAATAGGTTGTATGTATACGTCAATAAAATCTTTTTCCTTTAAACTCTTCGAATTGACGAAGCTTAATTCCTTGTCGGATTTTGAATACGCACATCTGTATACGAAATTTGCGTCTTTGTAACTAACGAACCTAATAATGATATTCGGATTAATAAATCCTCTGAAAAACGAACATTACCCCCCCCCCCCCCAACCCGGTGTAGAAATACGTACCTGACAATGCTAGGGTACATTGGTAGGGCACTCTGAAAGAGCAATGCTGAGATTAAGTTAGCTACCCTATTATAGGTAAATAAGACCATTTTGCAATTGCAATTTTTGGTCATTTCTCAATGTTTTTATTTTTTTGATTTTATTTTTCAAATGATATGATTATAATTGAGCTATCCCTCTATGGAATGAAATACGAAAGGAAACAACAAGCAAACACAATTTGAACTATGTTGTTATTCCGATCACTGTTTTCATTATTGTTTATTCCAAAAGAAACAAAAATACACGCAACATGAACATTTTATATGAAGTAAATGAGATGAAGTCAATTTAAAGTCACACGCCTCAGCCATACGCCCTATGGATGATATAGGTCAGACCTCACATATTGCCCCATTACGAGATAATTTGCACATTGAATTCTTTGAGCAATATCATTAGATCTACAAGTACGTAATGTCACCAGAAGATACACAGATCATCGTAATTATGGTAATTACTTTCTCATAATTTTGCGTTGCTGTAGTAACAATCCAATGAATGCATCAAGCAGACCCTAATCATCTCTGTTTATCTTCCGTAATAAGCCAGTCGGTCAGTGAAGTCTAACAGCCCTAATATTGATAAAAACAAACAAACAAACAAACATCAACATCAAATACATCAATACCTAAAACTTTTGTTTTTGCTTGTTTTATTTTGTGATCATTTTTTTTAGCCATGCATCATGAAAATCTAAGCCTGCAAGGTCTCTTTCATTATTAGTGTAGGGCTTAGATAAAGCTTACTATCATGAACTTGATAATTATAATGATAATAATTCAAGTAATAATGACAAGATTAGCTTGTAAAATATCAGAGAGAGCATGAGAGTTTTTTTGTCTCATTTTTATTATTGCGTTTTCATTACGAACATCAATATTCTTCAAATTACTATTAGCACTATGACGCGACGGCCATCATCATTATCATCATCTTTATTATCATAATTGCGTTGCCGTTGTTATCATCACTGGCATCATTGATGCGTGCTCATTAGCCTACAGGTAACAAGGTGCCTTTTTACACGTACCAAGTTTCTTGATTACAAACTTGATAACAGACTTGTTTGCAATTGAATAAAATTAGAATCAAATTAAATTGCAATCAAATCACCGTCAGTTCACACGCAGGAAGAAGCTTCGCGAATTCTGCGGTTTTGAATATAGCCGTGGTCACAACTCGCCGTACTTGCAAGTGCGTGCTGTCTACTTGCAAAAACGTTGGCAAAATTTGGGGATCCGTACGTAGTAAGTACCGCCTCAGTACGGATTTTGGAGCACGCAGACACGCCGTAGCACTTTTAGGACACGAGGAACTTTCGCTGCGTTCGGGCTACGGATTCGCCCTAAGTGCGGGCAACGTACGTGCCCTCTACAGCGAACGTGCGTACAACGCACTGACTCCGTGCGTCTTTTAAAATTTTCCCACTGTCACTTGCTCGACGGACGGCGCACGTAGCACGTACGTGTTGAGCACGTAATAAGTGCGCAGCCCGTGCTTATTCGACACTTCCCTGAGTTCAACTGTCCAATAGAGCACGCAGACCGTACCGAACTTGCCGAATAAACACCTGCTCCGCACTTAAAACGCAAGTTGTGCGCAGTGATTTCTGCAATGTACACGAGCCGAGCCGACGGAAGAGTATCATCATTTCGTCTCCAAGATGTCCTGATGTTGGCAATTATATATTCATACTGTTCTATTTCACCTACCGGTCAGAAATGCCCTGTAAGGATTATGGGATCGAAAAAATCGCATACACAGAAAAAATGATTGTTATATCATTATAAAGGGCACATAAGACACCGTCAAAAACTGCTTGGAGAAGCAAAGCATATAGAAATCTTGAGCTCTATGTGGTCAGTACATGAAGTGACCAGGTTTCTGGAGTTTTGAAAAATTGTTACATTTAAGAGCTGCACAAGCGTGGTTAAAAGGCATTGACCATCATTGTGTATGCAGAACAGTGATAAAGTCAGTACCATTCTCTGAAATTGAGAATGTCTATATTTTGAAATTAAGCAAGGAAGAAATTTCTGTGACAGTATTACCTTATATAGGGCCTTACTTGCAAACGTGACGCCATCAGACTCAGATAAAACTGCAAAACCATAGGCCTACATTCATTGTTCTAGTAATATGCTGATAAATCTATGCTCAGTGATAAATCTAGCTCAAAAATGCCTCCATGGCTGAAATGCCACAACCTCTGAAACTGGGTATAAAGATGGTAGACTTCATAACAGCAAATCATATGCATCTCACCTCCAGTGCCAATGTGTTAGGATGTTTCAACCAAAATAATGTTATACAATGTCATTGTATACCTGATATTGACAGTAGCCTATTAGCCTACATCAGGTAATACAATGCCATTTTATACGTGATGTAACCTATGACCTATATCTGATAATTATAGCCTATTAACTCTTTCTCTCTCAGTGAGTCAAATATGCACACATTTCATATATTTCATTTAGTTCATTTATTTCAATCTCATTTTCTTTCAACAAAATATAAAAACCTATAGACATGAAATGAATATGACACACAGAAGGTTAAACTACCATTTACACGTATGGAGAAGACGTATGATTATACATCTGAAGAACCTCGGAAGATGGTCCTATAATTAGGCCTACCCCTAGCATCTGACGGGAAAAAAAAAGAATCATCGCACTTGCACACACTTACAACATGCGACAGAGTAGGGATACCGTACGTGAGCAGCACGTGTAATTACAGCCTCCGCAAGAGAACGTGGTACTCGCACGCAGATTGTAAGTTGCAAGCACGTACAACTCACTTATCACGTGCACAACGTACGATGCACGTAACCTCTCATGGCCAGGCGTGGCGTGCGGGCCACGTACTTACACCCTGCGCAACCGTGCGAGTGTCGTGCGTTGACGTACTTCCTCCCTGCGCTAGTCACTTCCTCCCCACGTTTTTAGAAAAAAACGTGAATGCCGTGGCCTCCGTCAAGAACGTACGGACGAAAAGCACGCACGGCGAGTTGTGACCAGGGCTATAAGCCCTGGTCACAACTCGCCGAGCAGGGAGGAAGGGAGGAAGTACGTCTACGCACGACACCCGCACGGTTGCGCAGGGTGCAAGTACGTGGCCCGCACGCCACGCCTGGCCGTGAGGGGTTACGTGCATTGTAAGTTGTGCACGTGGTAAGTGAGTTGTACGTGCTTACAACGTACAATCTCCGTGCGATTGCCACGTTATCTTGCGGAGGCTGTAATTACACGTGCTGCTCAAGTACGGTATCCCTACTCTGTCGCATGTTGTAAGTGCGTGCAAGTGCGATTGTTTTTTTGGTGTTTTTTTTTTTTTTTTTGGTTTTTTTCCCCGTCAGATGTTTGGGGTAGGCCTATAGGACCACCTTCCGAGATTCTTCAGATGTATAATCATACGTGTTCTCCATACGTGTACATGGCAGTTTAACCTTCTTTGTACCATATTTATTTCATGTCCATAGGTTTATATGTGAAATGTGTAAATATATGACTCACTGACAGAGAAAGGGTTAATACACCTGGGCCCTATATATTTCATAAAAAAGTTGATATGATAGCAATTCTTGCTGGAATGGCAATTGTCATAGTATAATGACAAGAATCCAGCTTCCTGATTGGATGTTGCCATTGGAAGTTGTCATTCCAGCAAGAGAACATATCATATGTATACAATGACATTGTAAAACATTATTTTGGTTTAAATAGCCTAACACATTGGCACTGGAGATGAGCTGAGAATATACGTTTGTTATTTCAGATGCATATCAGCGATTCCAGTTTCCATTCACACGGCAAATTTGCTTAATTACAAACTTGTTTCAAATAAAGCAAACTCGGTACGTGTGAATTCCAAGTGAGACTACAGTACTAGTAACCCGCTGTCTCAAACCCTGCTCCTCGCATTTTGTGGGGATTTCTCAAATAACCTAGACCACATAACCTCCGCAAAATACTCAAAACAAACTACACAGCAAACTTCGTCGGCGTTTTCACGAACCGACGCTATTTCGATTTTGGTCAAAATTTTCAAAATCGAGATATTGGTACCAAATGAAAGTGCTTTCAAAACTCTACCAAATCCCAAAATTTTAGATCACAAAATTAATTATTCTTAATTTTATCAAAGAAAGAAAAAAACGACGGTACTCGAAATATCGAGAAATTGAGAAAAAGGGGTTTCACGAACCGACGCAGTAAAGATACGCCGGTTCGTGAAACCCGAATTGCTAGGGGTGAAGAGCAATGCGGGTTTTACGAACCGTCGCAGTTGCATTATTTTGAGCTTTGTTCAACTTACTGGCCTAGAATTAGGTTTTGGCCCTAATCCAGACCTCAGAGTGAGAACCAAACCATCTGAAAGATGAATGACGACCTAAGCCAGCCCACTGTCCACGAGTGAAGTGAATGGTAAGCTATAATCCTATTAAAATCATGCTCAAAATAACAGTTTCAGTTGGACTACCATAACCATTAATTGCGGTAGAGTGTAGTCCCATGTATTCAATCGCGTGATGCTTATGAAGCCTAGTCTGTAAACGCCATCCAATTTCAAATTAGATCCCAAATCATATTATTTATAGTTTCTTTTCAACTTATGTCGTTACTTCTGAGACTACTGAGTAGGGGAGAGCGGGGAGAAGTGGGACATTATTTCAAGTTCGCCAATTTTCTTCTTATATCTTTTTATAGAAGAGATGATTACATTTCCTTTTGGGCTTGCATGAAGGTTCATATGGTAGGTTACATAAAGAGCTATAAACTGGGGGTGGCACTGTTCTCAATTTTCTGCAGTTAATGAAAAGAAAAAACCTTATTTTGGGGGAGAAGTTGACCCACCCGTGGGTAAAGTGGGACAACGGCAAGGGAGAAATGGGACGGTGTTGGTAAAGTGTGACATCCTATAGAAATGTCGGAAATGTCAAAGTTGGAAGGCGTAATGAAACATTGGTAATGAAAACAGTCAAACATGCTTTCAAATTATCTCTGTTTTAACAAAACAAGTTTGAACGACATGTTTGAAAATCTCAACTTTTTTTTTACATGTAATGCTATTATGAGGGACAAATGGGACACGTTGTCCCAATTGTCCCTCACGTGGCATATACATAAATATGTACGACTGCTCAGTAACCATGCAGGCATTTGTCAAAAACAAGTTATATTAGTTGCATATCAATAAGGCTCACCACCAGCTTCAATTGTGCCCTTGAAATCATGAATACAAAGACAACAGGTTAATTAACCTGATTTCAAAAAAATATCATATTTTGGGGAAAATTTTCAATAGCATTTTATACATACTTAGAATTTGCCGAACTGCATGGCTTTCTTAGTGTGATGTATGGTTGTTGGGGGCTTATTGTAGATATAAGCCAATCGCTGATTGGTTGAATAGTTTTTAATTCAGAGAACGTGTCCCACTTGACCCGCGTCCCAACTCACCCCGCTCTCCCCTACTGTAGTCGTAACGTCTGTGTGCAAGACATGCAAGATGTCAACGTCTCGAAGACACTCATGGCTATGCCTTGACTTGAGTTGAAAATGAAATCATGAGATTGACAAAGTAGGCCTACTAAACTAAAAAAAAAAGAGTAAAAAGTCTAAAAGTAAAACTCAAAGGAAGAGTAAAGAATAAAGTTAGACATGTTAGACTTTAACTTTCAAGTTTAACTATTAAGTCTAAGTTAAGACTTTACTTGTAATGCCAGTTACTAAAACTAAGATCAGCTGAAGTCTAAGACCAAGTCAAATTAACACAGAGTCTATAGTCTAGCTCTAGATCTACATCTAGACTAGTAGTAATAGTAGGTAGAGTCCACCCATTTTTTCCCCCAATTTTTACTTGTCCATTCCTGAAAAAGTTACTGGTCAGTGTCCAACAGTGATTTTTCCTGGTCAGGGACCGTCGGACCAGTGCCAGTGTGCAGCGTTGGTGTAGATATGACAGTATGTGGTCTAGTGATACTACCTAAACACTACGAGTAGTACTCTACAGGTTAGGTGGCTTTCCTGTACAGTGCAGTGTTATAGTATACTTGTGAATCAGGCCTAGTACCGTACTGTGTGTAGATATGTGACATTATGTCTAACGTTAGTTCGAGTGGAGTACCTTTGAAGCACAGCGGTGGGGCTTTTTTTCCCTAAAACTTGTGAATGCGGCCCAACCAAATGGCGTTTACATATTCACGCGTGATTGATAGTGATACAGTAGCGCTGTCGATTTCCACAGCATCCATACATAATCTTCTGTCCTTTCTTCTTTCCTTTTTTCCCTTTGTTCTTTCACCCTTTTTATTCTTGGAATCGAAGGACTTTTAAGAAATGTCCCTCGACTGATTTAACCAGGACTCTTGAGTCCTGGTAAACCTAACCTAACCGAGTAACCGTTAACATTTGTTAGGCCTAACATAACAGTAACACTGACTTAGCCCTGTATTGACTTTGTCTTTGGCCGACTTACTGAGATGGCGAGTCTAACTCTTTAACGTTAGTCTAAACGTAGTCGTTAGATCTGTCAGTGTCAGTGTCACCGGTTATTGTATATGGTGCCATCTCTAACGTACGTTAACAAGTTGATGTTAGTTATCTATGTCAACTTACTGAGTCAGTAATAGTGGTACTGTCATCCTGTTGGATATCGCCGCAATATCATCCGTGACGTGTTAATTTCGTGTCACAAAGACAAAAGTTGCCAAGATCTAATAGTATTAGATGTCTAGATCTAGATGTAGTCTAGATCTATAATATAAATTTTGTGAACCACTGGTAACTTAAAAGTGAAAGGTCTAGACTTCACTTAGTCTATAATTAGACCAGACATTCATGAGGCAAAAGCCTATTTAGTAGATCTATTCTTATTCTATTTTAACGTCAATTCCTACTAACTCGCCACGTGTTATTCCTAAGGCCAAGGACTTCCGGGTTAGTGATTTTTTTTTTCTCATAAATACCAAACAGCAGACGTGTTTCATTTGCATTCTTGTGCAGACTTCATGAAAATATGTGCAGTATCAAAGAAATATGATGCACATGACAATGCCAGTGTTTTATAGGTGAATGGTTAATACCTTTAAAAGCTGAATGATAATGTAGAGTCTAGGTCTAATTAAGATGTTACAGTCTCTGATAAGAAACAGGTTTGATTGTCATAGACTGTTTCCCAAATGCAGGTACATGTAGTAGTATTCAGCTATTTCAATGCAATGCCTTGTTTACAAATACATGTAGATTTATATTCATGTGAATGATAATTCAATTTCTACATGAGACATACCAAGTGCTAAACATAATATCTTGCATCAGTAAAATGTGTAAATGACGAGACAATTTGAATATGCATCAAATACGAACAGCAGCATTTTTTGACATTCTTTGATCCTGCATAGGCCTACCATTTTGTTTTATGTTTAATATAAATAGAACAAAATAATTTCAACTTCAGTTTTGTTGGCTGATTTTTTTTTCTTCTCAAAATTAAAGTTGTATCTTGTGCCATGATGTTTGATTTTAATCAAAAGTTCTTAATTTCTTTCTTTTCTTTCAGATGACTGGTGCCATGTAGTAGCGAAGAACTGGACTGTCTCAGAAAAGAAAAGGAAAAGTACAGGGTCGTGTACATCACCAACGGATGTGAATACAATGGTAATGTAGAGTCTAGGTCTAATTAAGATGTTAAAGTCTCTGATAATAAACAAGTTTGATTGTCGTAGACTCTTTCCCAAATGCAATTAGTAATATTCAGCTTTTTCAAAGCAATGCCTTGTTTACAAGGACATGCAGATTGATTCATGTGAATAATAATTTAAATTCTACATGAGACTTACTAAGTGCTAGACATAAGATCTTGCATCATTAAAATATGTAAAAGGCGAGACAATTTGAATATGCATCAAAAACAGCAGTATTTTTTTGACATTCTTTGATCCTGTATACCGTTTTGTTTTATGTTTGATATAAATAGAGCAAAATAATTTCAACTACAGTTTAGTTGGCTTATTTCTTTTTCTCAAAATGAAAGTTGTATCTTGTATCATGATGTTTGATTTTAATTGAAAGTTCTTAATTTCTGTCTTTTCTTTCAGATGACTGATGCCATGCAGTAGCGAAGAGCTGGACTGTTTCAGAGAAGAAGAAAAAAGTACAGCATCGTGCTGATCATCAAGGAATGTGAATACAATGGCTTAGGAAAGAAGACAATCTACAGATAGGATAGAAGGGAGAAATTGGGATGAAGGGCGACAACATAAGGACGGTATATCTACAGTGAAATGTGATTGTAAAGTGGAAACATGAAAGGAGATCCTAAGATTGAAGGTGAAAACAAGGCATTCCATTCTGTGATGTCGTAATTACAATTTTGCTGCACTTTAATAACACTACAGAGAGACATTTGTATCAAGGAAAGCTTCATGTGGATATGGAATGTTAGATTTTTTTAAGTGTTCATTGGTATGTATTTCATGATAATAAATCTTGAAGGTTTTGTGTGGTAATCATAACCTTGTGATAAATCTTGATAGATTTCTAAGTGCACATTGGCAATATTTAGATGATGCTGTAATCAGATTAAGTTCTATTCTCCTTTATTCTTTTATTTATTATTTTGTTGTCTTCAACCCACTTTGAATGTGTCACGTATGATTCTTATAAACATGGGAACATGCACTCCATGTAAATGATAGGACTTATAACAAATTGACATAATTATTCAACCATCACTAGACAGTTCTGTTATAAGATGTTCTTTATCTAACTAAAATTGTAAATTATGATACGTGTATGTTCACATGCAAACTCACAACAAAATACAGAAATTTGATTTCTTTTAATAATAATTCATTATGTCTCTAAATTTACAATTAAAGAAAGTGATTGCAATAAGGATGTCAAACATCGTATATTAAAATAATAGATTATTCATTTGTCTCCATCCGTAGTAACGCACGCAACTGCAATGTGCAGTTTGTAGGCTGCTGTGAAAAAAAAAAATCACAGGCAGCCCAAGCAGGATTCGAACCACGACCTCTGGATTACTAGACCAGCGTCATAACCACTAGACCACCGGAGTGCCCTGGCGCTACCTTTACACATGAATAATTAAGTATAGAAGGGCTTGGGGGCGCTTCGAAGTTTACTGCTCTTATTAAATATGTACATGTCATTTGCAACTCAACTAAAGATGATTAAACACACTGAAATTCTTACTTTAGATGATATTCATAATCTGTTTTTTTTTTTCTTTAATAGCTTGGGATGTACACTTCATACACTGTATCGGTCTACATTTCACCTACAATATGGAATTCTTTACTTCGAGACGTTTGTTTTTAACAAACAAAAAATTAAGAGTCCTTTAAAGGTGCTGTAAAACAGTGGTGTTTGTTTGTTTGTTTGTTTTTTGGTGGGGGGGGGGAGGGGAGTCAAATTAGCCTTGGCCCCTCTCCGCCGTCTTTTTTTTTTTTCCTTTAGCTGCATATTTTTTAGTCATCACATGAAAATTCGTCTGCATCCACCCCGTAGTTTTGCTGATGACCTTTCTTTTTAATTATTTTAGCCACACACAATTTTGGCTGAATTTCCCCAACCCTCTTGTGAATTTGCTAGTACATGTACTAAAACACATTCTCAGAATGTGTTTATAGTACTGGTGGATTATGGATTCACAGGGAGGGGGGGGGGGTCGGCCAAAATTTCTCTTTTCTCATATGTAACAAGCCTTCGGGGCGAAAGGCTGATATTATGGGCTTTCTACACACATTTTTAGATGCTAATTATTGGTTAACATGAGCATGATCATTTATGTTGTGATTAATTTGTTTCCTTATATATGTATGACTTCTATTAGAGACTTAATTGGCTTGGCACTCCTTACATCGACCTATTTTAGACACCCATTTCCCTCTCTCTCTCGTGCTTTTTGTCTACTGTCCTGTGAATAGTGTAACTACATGTACATGCAGTACCTCTTCTCTTTTGTATGATATACATCAAGTTTTTATCTGAGCATATGGGTGTTGCAGCACTCTCAAGCTTCATGCATATGCCGCAACATCTTTGTGTGGTCATATACATACATGTAGTTATGCTTGATATATTAATTTGAGAATGTTATTCTTTCTCTTGTATATGTTCCGTCCGCACTCTATAGATGTAAATGTACGATG